>NW_020897689.1:27581033-28116541 GCF_003984885.1 Neopelma chrysocephalum
GACTTCCTGAACTGGAGATCATATCTGGACCAACATTCTCCATCACAATTGATACAAATACCACTTAAGAAGTCGTCCAGTCCATTTCTGTTGAATCATGTTGGTTTTAACATACAGGAATTGGTGCTACGGAAACATAATTTGTGTTCTTGTACACCTTATTGCTGAAGAAAATTATTCCATATGCAAAACAATTCTTTCAGTTCATGCACTATTTCATGAAGTCATGAAGAAACAGAACTATGTAAAAATGAGGGATCCTGTGAAAAGGAAGTTTGAAAAGAAGGAGCTAGGAAAGTTAAATTCTTACAGGTGATGTGTATATTGCATTGTAGTAAGAAAGGCATAGATCAGGATGAAAACAAGACAGAACGGCAAGGAAAAAAATTTGCTAAAATCAAGAAAACATCTTTTGAATTGCTGAGATCATGCATATGCTAACTAGTAAAACAAAGGGTGTGATAGAAATTCAGACATATCAAATGAGAAGAAAAACAATGCAGACTAAACTAGAAGTTGAAACTAATAACAAGAAAATAAAATAAAAATTAATACTAAATTCTTGAAACACATCAGAAGAAGAAACCCACAGACTTTTAGTAGGGACAGCTGATGATCAGGATATAATGCTATGCGAATTATTTTCCTTAACATTCACCGTGGAAATAAGAGAAATTCCCCTCTATAACATTCTTCTCATTATGGGCTCAGCAAAGGGCCTGTTTGAAACCGAAGTGGTTGTAGGACAGGGCATGCAGCAAAATAACAAAACAAACACTGAAAACATCGCAAGCCTGGATCATGTGTCCCCAAGAGCTCTAAGAGATCTCAAAGATGAAACAGCTAAATCAATAACAGCACTATCTAACTTCTGGCTTAGGTTCCCATGGCGCCTGAAGACTGGAGTATAACATCTGTGGTATCACAGATGTGGAATTTTTTTAAAGCTCTGTTGGGATCAAGAAACCTCTAAGTTTGACTTCTTTACTGGGTAAAATAATACAAGTACAAATCAAGTGCAGAATTAGTGGATACCTTGAGAAATATGACCTACCTGGGAAAAGCTAGTATTGCTTCAGTAAGGTGAATATTTTCCAATTTGTTGATCAGTATTCATACACACCAGAACTACATTTCTCATTTGCATTTATCCTAAAAACCCCACACCTGAAAAAAATAGACATAAACAAAATTAATTTGAATACCTTTTTGGCATCTAAGAATTAGCAAAAAAGATTGTGCTCAAAAATGTATTATATGTATTTGTATATATTAATAGAATAACATTTTTCAAAGCTTTTAGAAAAGTACAGTTTCCAATAGTAAGAAAAATAATAGGTCAGATTCTTTTCTATCCCAGGATAGAAGTTAAACAAGGGGAAGTGCCAAGTCCTATACCTGGGAAAGAACAGGCCCAGGCACCAGGACATGCCAGGGGCCATTCTGCTCAAAAGCAGCTTTGCAGAAAAGACCCTGGGATTGAACACCAGGTTGATCATGAGCCAGCAATGTGTTCTTGCTGCAGAGAAGGCCAGTGGTATCCTGGACTGCATGAGAGAAAGTGCTGCCAGCAGGTTGAGGGAGGTGATCATCTGCTGAACACAGGTGAGGTCATTACCTTGAATGCTGTGTCCAGTTCTGGGCTGCTCAGTATGAGACACACATGGAGAAATTGCAAAGAGTCAAGCAAAGGGCCATAAAGATAATTAAGGGGTCTCAAGCACCTCACGTGTGAGGAAGGGCTCAGAAAGCAGTGAGTTTTCAGCCTGAAGAAGAGAAGGCTCAGGGGGATCTTACTGATGTATACAAACACCTGATGGGAGGTTGCAAAGAGGACAGAGCCAGGCTCTTTTCAACGGTACCCAGTGACAGAGCCAAAGGCAATGGGCACAGCCTGAAACACAGAAGGATCACTGAACATTAGGAAACACTTCTTTGCTGCGAGAGTGACAGAGCACTGGCACAGGTTTCTCAGAGAGGTTGTGGAATCTCTATCCTTAGAGATATTCAAAATCTGGACATGGTTTGGGCAACTGGCTCTGAGTGACTCTGCTTGAGCAGGAGAGGTTGCACTAAATTACATTTAGAGGTCCATTCCCACTTCAGCCATTCTGTGATATCCTTAATGCAAGAAGAAAAGGAGGGTTTGATTACCTTTCCAATCCACAAACTGCTTCAGCCCTAGATAAATTGGTATGGCTTGAGGACCAGTCTACTTTTGAATCATTATGAGAAACAACTCCATCCTGAAGGCTGCCAGGCCAACTTTCATCTGGCATTGCTTTCTCTTTCCCTTCTCTGTTGATCATTCTTCACAGAATCACAAAATATTCTGAGTTGGAAAGGACCCACAAGGATCATAAAATCCAACTCTTAGCTCTGCACAGGACCATCCCCAAGAGTCACACCATGTACCTGAGAGTATTGTTCAAACGCTGTCTTGAACTCTGTCAGGCTTGGTGCTATGACCACTTCCCTGGGGAGCCTGTTCGGTGCTCAACCACCCTCTGGTTGAAGAATCTTTTTCTAATACCCAACCTACACCTCCCCTGACACAACTGCAGGCCATTCCCTTGGGTTCTGTCACTGGTCACCGTAGAGAAGAGATCAGTGTCTGTCCCTCCTCTTCCTCTCACAAGGAAGTTGTGGACTGCAATGAGGTCTCCCCTCAGTCTCCTCTTCTCCAGGCTGAACAGACCAAGTGTCCTCAGCCACTCTTCATACAGCTTCCCCTCAAGGCCCTTCACCATCTTCATTGCCCTCCTTTGGACACTCTCCAATACCTTAATATCTTTCTTATATTGCAGTGACCAAAACTGCACACAGTATTCAAGGCGAGGCCACACCAGTTCAGAGAAGAGTGGGACAATCCCCTCCCTCAACCAGCTGGTGATGCTTTGCCTGATGACCCCCAGGACACAGTTGGCCCTCCTGGCTGCCAGGGTACTGCTGGCTCATATTCAACTTTCTGTTGAACCTCCAGGTCCCTTTCCACACTACTGCTTTCCAGCATCTCATTCCCCAGTTTGTATGAACATCTGGGGTTGCCCCATCCCAGGTGCAGAATCCAGCACTTCCTCATGTTGAACTTCATATGGCTGGTGATTGCCCAGTCCCTTAATTTGTGGAGGTCTCTCTGCAGGACCTCTCTTCCTTCAAAGGAGTGAACAGCTCCTCCAGTTTTGTCGTCTGCAAACCTACTTTTATCCCTTCCAGTCCTGGATCCAAGTCATTTATGAAGATGTTGAAGAGCACAGGGCTCAAGATGCAGCCCTGCAGAACCCCACTAGTGACAGGTCACCAGTTTGATGTTACCCCACTCACTATTATCCTCTGTGCTTGACCTGTGAGTCAATTGCTCGTGCACTGCATGATGTGTTTATCCAGCTGTGTGCTGGACATCTTCCTGTCCTGGTCGGCACAAGCAGAGCTATCGTGATTTCACTTTTGCTGAGAAACCTCAGTCTCAAGCTGGGGCTGTGATGAGAGCCTTTCCAATTTCTGGGGGTAAGAAATTCATCACCATTTTCCCTACACTTTTTCGTGATAAAAATTTAGGAGTCTTATTTCATTGAGGCCGCCTGACTGTATGTGGGTTGCACAGGTCACTCATATTTTTTCCCCTCCTTCTCTATACTAAGTGGTTTCCTGCCAGATGGAATTTGTAGCAGTTGTCAGGGGGAAATTGGCATTGCATGACTTTAAAACATGGAAAGTTTACGCTATTACCCTGCAATTGTATCAATCTACTCCACTCTGAACAATTTGCCATTATACATTTAATAATAATAATGGCCAGTCTTCGCAAACGAAGATCTGGGGAAAGGTCTTTTTACCTTTCCAGCCTGCGCAATGGATTTTTTAGGTGAGACACAGCCTGCGCTGAACTGAGCCCACCCTTTAATCCTAAGGTTCATCTGCCGGGGCCAAGCAAGCTTGGACAATGGCAGTGAGGTCCTCAGGACGTAGGTTTGTTTAGAGTGACCTTCTCATAGATGGATGGCCTCACAGGGCTAACGGGCTCCATCTGCCCAGGAGACCGAGGAATCGAACCCGGGTTGCAGCAGTGAGAGTCCTGCATGCTAACCACTAGGCCACCAGGGGTCTCCATTATACATTTATTACTTACTTACTAACATTCTTTGTTCCTTCTTTTAAAAAGACAAATTCTGTGTTTATCTGACATTTTTTAAACAAATTTACCGAGGAAATACAACTGTAGGTTCACTGCTTTTCATGGGTTTTTCTTCATTTTTATCCAGGAAATCTGACTTGAGCTGTTACAATTCCACCTCGCAGTTAATTACCTTGGCTTTAAGAATGTAAAACAACTATCTTTCATTTCTGCTTTCCTGAAGCATTCAGCCAGAGTGGGCTGCTATAGCTGTGCTACCTCCAGTCTGTAGCAGCCCTCCAGCTAAACTAGGCTGGCCAAGAGGAAATAGCTTGAAAGAATTCATAACTAGGATTTGTTTGGCTGATTAATAAAATGCTTTGTTTCTAGTTTCTTTTAAGCTCTTTTTTCCAGAAGCAACCTTCTTGCCATTCTCTGAGCATGATTTTTAATGACATTTCAGGCTGGGATCCCATTGTTTTATTCTTAACACCCTTATGGCTCTCTGCACATAGACCAGGGATGGAGCTGGCTGTATTTTGTTGCCCAAATCCCTTTCTTTTTCATAGATGTTACATGGAGCAAGCTCCAGCAATAAAAAGGAGAAGTAAGGATCTGCAGCAGAACAGAGTTGCTGTAAAGGTGCATCAGATTCCAGGACCTGACAGATACATCAAGTGGGGAGCCAGGCTGAGGCGAGCATGTGGGGAAGTAAGAGGACAATTTTACACAGGGTTTCTGCAGCCTTTCTACAAGATTTCCCCCTTACAAGTAGTTGGATATTAGGGTGCCCAGAGACCAGTGAAGATTTATTGATCCCTGTTTTGACAGCTTAATAATACCATGACACTTACTATTAAGATGCCCTTTTTATATCAACTGGTCTTGCCAATTGGTAAACACAAGCATTCTCTTTAAAGGACGGTAATTCCTGGCAAGGAATTTTCTTTTTTTATAAAGTATCTTTCCACTCTCTCAAATGTGGGATTTTTAACCCAAGTAATCTCTGTGCATGCCTTACAATAGCTGAATGCTACAGTTTAGAGAAGCCCTGTTCAACATTTGTTTTGGCAAAGTTAGTTGCCTGCTCAGTCTGGGGTGGGATTAGATTAAGTCCAGGTAATGAATAGAGTAGCTCCCTGTGAGGGAAAGCAAGAAAGAGTAAAGATTTTGCATTAGAGATTCTCATAAATTCAGCATTTATAGCAACAGTGTGTGAGAGAGCGTTTTCCTCAATGAGTAGGAGTACATTCAGAGAGAGAAACAATCTTGGCAAAGATTTTGGCTGCTGTGGTGGACTGACTAACCTTACCAATTCACACTGAATATTACCATCTGTTATTTGCAGTAGTCAGCATGTTACTGCTGACTCTGTGTCACACATTTGTACTCAGAATACTGGCCCAGGATTCACAAACACCACAGGCTTTCTCTCAACTTTAGCATATCAAATGTAGACAGTCTCTTTGGCCCAATCCAAAAGGAGGCCATTAATACAGCTGTTTTGATCAATGATAAATAACCTCATTTCCTTTATCTAATCCAGATAAAGGGAGATAGGCAGATTACTCTGCCAACTTCAGGGTCAATTTAGTGCTGCTAGAGAAAGCAGGCAGGATATTTGTTTTAAAACCAAGATTTTAAGATTTTTTTTTTTTTTTTGGCAATAATTTTATGTCCTTCTGGAGACTCACACTGCCAGAAGCCTAAGGAATGCTGCATTTTATTAGCTCTGTTGATTATCATAGGACTGAAAAGCTAAAAGGGAGAACGTTCTCTTACTGCCTCTGTCACCCTGAAACGCATGGGTAGTTTCTCCCTTACCTCTGTTTCTCAAAAAACACAAGCTGCTAAAACAGCTTTGTTTTATCCTTCTGTTAACCTTCAGCAACATAACTTCATTTAACTGAAATTTCCTGTAGTGATTGTTAAGCATTAAGGATCTTTATAAAATAACCATGTGGATTCCAAAAGGAATCCAAAGCCATCTCAATATAATGGAAATTCAAAACTTCTTTATTGTATGCCTGACGGTGGGCAGTTATTTTCAAGTGAAAACTCCAGCCTGGAGAGTATAATCTTAACATGCAAAATCAGTAACTGTGAGGAACTACTAAAAAGTTGCAGATTAAAACCGCCAAATAAAGTAGAATTAGGAATGCTAAACCTCAGGTTTTTTAATTAAAGGGACTAATTTAGATAGAGGGTAAAGTGAACTGGATCATTATTTTTGATCATTAGAAGACAGTTTACAGTAATGGGATTCAATTAGGTTTTGCTGAAAGCAAGGAAAAGACATTTATAAATGATTCTCCAAATTTGCATTTGTGTGATTCACTACTGTATGATCCACTACTGTGTTTGCACAAGGATCTAAGCAGGCTTAGTTTTGTCCTACTGCTCCAAAGCAGTTATCAGTGGATTTGCACAAAGTACTTCTGCTGTAGGCAACTTCAGTGACTTTGTCTAAGGAAAACAGGACAGTTGGATTATTTGCTTCATTAAGAATAAATTGTTAAATAGCAGCCATAGCACGAATTTGCAGCATGAAGTTTTAGAACATCATGATATCTGCATCAGACTTTGCAGAAAACTAATGTGAAGAACAGTGATGAGTTCAGTGCAGAAGGACATGAGCACGTATAAAGAGGGATACTCTGCTGTACAAACTACAATGATTTGTCTGCAGATATGTTTGTTGAACTGAATTGTCTGATTTACATATTTTAATACTGTTCATCTGAGAGAATTTATGTTTGCAGACATCTGAAAAAGCTTCAGTAGACCCTTTAATACGCTTGCTTTAGTTGATTTCTTCTGTAGACCTCTGAAGTCAAGGTTCACTTATATCAACCAAGATAAAAATTGACTACTATACCTAGAAACAATTTATGGATTCCAAAATCAGTCTTCTGCAAAATCTTTAGAATATATGAAGAACCTTTGATTCTATAAACTTTACAGTAAATAAATATTACGTTAAACATCATAGCAACAGATACTGTTTCTAGTTCAAAAGGTTTAGACAATGGAGCATTTCTAATCTTTTTCTTTTTTAGAAGTTTTTCCTTCCTCTATATTGAAGATTAATGTTGAATCATCAAATTTGACAACACTTCATAGTTCATTAGGTAATTCTCCCCTTTGGTATCTTTTATATCTTTTTTTCTTTGAGGAAGAATTCAAGTTTTACAGATTACTTACCACTTTTCACTGAGAAAAAATAAGTCTGTCCTTGGATTACTGCTACTTACTGTACTGATGTCATTCTTTATTTATCTTAAGTGAGTCTGTGCTGTATTCGAAATGTAGAATAATGCTGAAAGGGATTTAGTAGGATCAGCCTGGTGAGACAAATACTGAGTATATAAATAATTTTGGATGGGAAGGGACCTTAAAGAGTGTCTAGTTCCAACGTCCTGCCATGGGTTCCTTCCATAAGACCAGGTTGCTCAAAGCCTCATCCAGTGTGGCCTGGTCAGGTCAACAAGTACAAAGAACAAGGTTTTCTCCCTTTGAAGTAGGTCTTTTTAGTTTTCCCAAGGGCAATGGTGACCACCTCAGGACCTTGTTTGTCCAGATGTAAGGGTTTTCATATATTCTGTTTCTAATTTGATTCTTATTCTACCTTTCTGAATTCTGGATTGGGAAATTTATGGAGTAGCCTGTTCAAAGAGCAAATGACTCCTTGATGAAGAAGTTGGCATATGCATTCATTAGCAATTCTTTCAAATTTTGGTTTTTTTAATCCTTACTAATATAATTTAGCATGCTCTTGATGCACTCAGTGTTGTCTTTATACTTCTCCTAAGCTTTCTCACACCAGCAAAGCTCATCAACACAAATGTTAGCATTGAGGCTTTTACAAAAAAAAAAAGAAAATTATACGAAAAACGGTGAACTGTAAAATGGAACAAGGTTAGTGCACACTAAAAAAAAAAATCCCAAACAAACAAGACCACTAAAAGCCCACCTAGAATCTGGTGGAACAGAAACATTTGGGTTTGTTTCATAGTTCAGAAGGGTCCACTCCTTATTTTTGTCCTCTGGGTGTCTCCCTTTTAATTTTCATGACCTCTTACACAGTCCAGTATTATCTACAGATGAATGAGGATTTGCTGACATAATGAAAGGGGTTTATTCTGACGGTGCTCAAACTGTACCAGGTCTTTCTGTGGACAAGCTTTCTTTTTGGAGAGCTTATGATTAATGTACAAAAAAGGATAGTTATGTACAAATTAGGATAAATACCAAAGCAATCAAAAAGTCATGGATTTGGCAATATTACATATTAAAATTAATGATCTGAACAGTAGAGATAGATACTTTTCAGATTAAGCCTGTAAGGGGTTCCAAGCAAGCTAGGAGTCAAAATACGAGTTCAAAATATTATTATTATATCCTTCAATAAGTAGGACTGCTTAGTCACACAAATAGAGATACAGAAAGGAATTCAAGGTAAAAAACTCCACTTGGCTCACACAGAACACAAACTGAACACAGATTAACCAAGTTATACTCTTGAAAGAAAAACAGGGGTGGGAAATGCCAAACCAGGATCCAGAAAATATATTATTCTCTTCAAGACATAGGAACCTATCCTTTCTCTTGCTTCTATAATGAAAAGTCTTAGGTGAAACACTTCAGCAAAGGGATGAACTAGGAGATCAAAGTTCCTTTTAGATGTTCATTTTAGGAACTACTTTGCGTGCTAGTGGGAAATTTGTCTGGCCAATGGCAGGCAACTAACAAGTCATACTGTGCTTTCTGCAGTCTGTCTGTGCTATACTAGATGTGGCAAAATATTTTTACATATAGCGCATCATGTTCAATAAGCCCTTAGGAATCAGGAGGTAGGCACTTAGTAACCAGATTGGTCAGCAGTGGTGCTCTGTCACTTCTATGAAATGTTCAAGAGCTAAAATTTGAGCAGTTAATGGAGTCTAAGCTCAGATTTTCTGGAAACACATCGTTTATTTGTAACAAAGACAGTTAATTTTAGAGCTGTTTACCTACTTTTCTGGTTAAAGGTGCACCAACACATTTGTTATCATACTAATTGAGTTGATGAGAATTTAGTTTCCCACTATGCTTACACAGACTTGGCCATACTCGTGATTTTGGTCTCCTGAATTATTCTGTACCTAAGGACCATGGCAGTGCCAATGCCTGCAGTGATTTTCCTGGCAGGGACTGTGTTCTCTTATTGCCTTATCTGTGCCTTGCAGAACTGCAGTTTTACCTTTTCTGCTTCCATCAGCAGTTGCCTGAGATTTCTCAGATATATCACTTATTGCTTGTACTTTTATCTCCACTTAAGCTCTCATGGCTCAAAATATGTCTCTAAGAGATAAGACTATGGTAGACTGATTTGTTAGACTGATTTTTAACTTCATGCTTTTCTCTTTCTCACTGAATATCTGTCTCGATGTTTCTGTCTTTATGGTTCCTAACACATGTTATACTTTCTTTGTTGTAACTTCATTGTCTGCTAGCATTTCAAGTTCTGCATGATTGCTTTTTAATGTATCTAGGTCCAATAATATTATCAAATGAATTTGGTTTAAATGCAGAACACTTGAATAATATATGAAACAGATGAGAACATGAAGTCTGTCTTTCTCAATGCAAATCCTACACTTGTACTTAGATTTACTGAAGAGAAGACTCTTTCTGGGAGTTCTGGACTGCCACAGGAAATCTTTGAGATAATGTTTAAATTGTAAAGTTTTATTAAAGTCTGTGAGCATCACTCAGGCTTGTTTTGTCTTCACAAATTCAATCAGCAACTAACTCAAGATGTGGGTTTTCTATCTTCTCATTCAAAAAGGTCTTTGCTTTTACCTTTTATCAAAATTTGCCTTTGTTCTTATGATCGGAAGAAATTAGATTTTGGTTGGTAAAGGATTGCTGGAATAAATTACATTTTAGAATTTAGAAAAAACAGGATATGCGGAATACATTCTCTTCATAATAAACATGGTTCTTTCTCATTTAAAAATGAGTAAACTCATTTTTAACTGTCTTACCAGAATAAGTTAACAGCTTAAGCACAGAAATGCATCTGCATCTCCTGTTTAGAAAGTGGTACTACTAAAAATACATATTTGAGTACTTGCAAATAATCTTAATGCTTTTACATCTGGAACATGAAACAAATTTTGCTTTAAGTTTCTCTATTGTCTCCATAGCTGAAATAAAAGATAATTTCCTCAGAATAACATTGCATTGCACTTTTGTATCATTTTAAATCATATGGTTCTGCAAATAATGCTTGCTTCATTTTGCATGAGACTCTAAATCACCATTGCACTGTTTCTTCAGTATTTATTGTAAGAATGAATATCTGGAAAATTTTATCTTTTGCCCTTCTGAATAACTGCAGCATGATCCTGTGGCTCATTTCCTCACCTATCTAAAGGAAATTTTGTCATCTCAGAAGTCTTCTTTCAGCTGGGAAAAATTGCCTCCTTGGATGTACTCTCTTGTCATTGAATTGGAGCAATGGACTACTAACTTTAAACAGATATGTTGTTTTAGAGCACCAAAATAAGATAGCATACATCCTATATGTCCTACCTGGAGAACACAGGTAGCGTTTCATAGATTTTGTTTTCAAATGATGGTTTCTTATTTCTGCTGATTCAATGGGCTTGAGTTAAAGTTAAACAAGCTTCCTTTTAACAGCACTCAGCTGAGTGCAATCACACTCTGTAAACAAACCCAGCTTAATCTTTCCTCCTTTCAAAAAGGAGAAAAGGGAAATTTTGGCAAAAAGATTCCCATTTTTCAGCCTATTGTAAACACGTCTTCTATTGGAAGAGTTGCACAATTACCTAATATACCATTAATAATGTTGTGTCTCATGACAAACATTATATATAATACATTTCATGACTTCATTACCTCTACTCCAAGCCAGATCATATTTTTAATACAAGCCCATGTTCAGCACTGGTTTGGATGTCTGTGCAGCTTCAGCTTCAATATTTACCAAGGTGTGTGCATTTCTGTTTGCATGATTTTTCTTATAGAATATTCCTTTGTTTCAAAGAAAGTAGCCATCCCAACTGATTAATTCTTTAATGCTATAAATATCATCCAAAATTTATTTTAAAATTTAATACAAATTTATTGTGTATTCTAAGTGATTTATTGGTTAATGCTATAAATATCTCTAAGACTCTTTATTTATGTTTCTCTGTGATTTTTATCTGTATTTTTAATCAATTAAGACTTCAAAAAGCCCAATTCTAAATATAAGTGGTCCTGTGTTTGAAGGTGTACTTGCTTCAAGGACTGAAGTCCCAGAAATTGTGTTTATACTGCACAAGTAGGTATGCTCCACGTAAGATATGCAATCCTGCTTCCACAACCATATGGATCCTGTATGAGTGTCCATGCTCCTGTGCAACCTAGGATGAAAAGAAGAAGGTTCTCGCCCTGCCCAAATGCTGCCATCCAAACATTCAGGTAGGATCTCATAGGTCTGCATCCCTACAAAGTACTTCAAAGACACTCACATACCATGTACCAAATGGCTACAAGGAAACATGGACTGAATGTGTTGGTTTGCCAGAAGTAGCTGCAATCTACAGACAGTTTAGTATTAATAAATGTATTCTTTTTAGTTCTGGAGAAGAAAACTGTACAATTGCAACTCTAGAATTTTTATTCTTCCTCTAGCTCCATTTAGCTGGATCTGGCTCCACCACAGCTCATAAAAAAAGCATTTTGGAATCTATCCAATGTTATTTTACTGAAAGAGGATCAGCCATTTCTTCAGTGAAGAGGTGAAATATTTACTGATTAAACTCCTATGTTTAGGAGTTAGCATAATTATCTAAATGAATGCAATGACTTTAAAAGTACCAAATCAATTTGTTAAACTAATTAACAAAAGATAAAGATTTGACCTATGAAAATCAGGACGATATTTTCCCCCATACACTTAGGTAGAGTCCTAAGAAAGGAAATGGCCTGAAAGATCAAGTGACACTTAAAGCTTAACATGTTCAACAAATTCTGAACAGTAAAAAAATCTAACTCCAGGATACAAACCTAAACTGAGTCATATGGGCACAGAGCTCTTGAAAATCTACCCTAAAATTGTGATTTCTGGAAATTTGTCATTCTAGCAGCTTAAAATTAATGCACAGTTATAAATTTTAATCTCAGATATCAGACTAACACTTTGTTCATTAAGAATCTTTAGCTTGTTTATATAAAGCTTGCAGCTTTCTGTAAAAATCTTATTAAAACTATCTTTCTGTTACAACTTCTCTGATGAAAAGGTAATGAATTTTACATAACTATCTTAAGTAACTTAAAAGTCTAAAGTATTCTTCACATGTAGATTTTATGTGAAATAGCTTTATATTGTGTGTATAATTTTGGCAAAATCAAAAAGGCATCTACATAATGGGCAGCAAAGTAACTCTATTATTCAAAGCATATCTATGGGAAATTCCTAGCACATGCCTTTCTTCCTGACACAGTTGTTTTTTAACAGCTGTGATCATTGGCTTGATTATCTTGTTTGTTATCTGTTTGTGAGGGATACATCAAACAGAAGTGATTTTGCGAAAAGATCTACTTCCCATAGAGCCCATGCCTCCTCCTGCAAGTTTGCAGAAAAATCAGAGCTTTTTAAATTGAACATCTGTCTGCAAGAAAATTTTGAAAACACCCTGCCACATCAACTGGCTTTCTTCCTAAAGATGCCACTGCTGTTTCACAAATGATTACACTCATTTTCTCCTCAGGACTCAGCCTTCCTTTTAAATGTTGCTAGGATATCAAGTGCTTGATCAAATTTAAAGCAGGACAGCTTAGGATCACCGTTTGTTAATATATCAGCAAATTCCTTTCAGGAATGTGATGTTCAGCATATTGTACTCTGGGATCAATTAGTTCCTCTAAACAAGGTTATGAATCACTTAATCAGGACACAGTACTTCTGAAGAACGTTCCAGCAGTTTGGACATCTCCACATTTGCTTTTCATGTGCTTGGGGTTGCTAATGCCATATTCAAATCTAATTGATACAGACAAATACAGTTGTAAGACTCCATATGACAGTGTGCTGTTTTACATCAGCCATAAGTAATTGCTCTAAGGTGGAAAAACAAGGTACAAACCAGAATGACACACACACTAATTAGTTCTAGAGTTCTAGAAATAAAAATACCTACCCTGCATGAACTAACAACCTATTTCGTAGGTTTCTCAAAGAAAACATCGACCAAGACTGTAAACTTTAGTTATTTTCCTACCTTCTCATCCTTTATCAAGTGATTCCTCTTTTATGATCTTTCTAGCTATCAAGAGTCAGAATAAACATAACGTTGGTCTAAATCGGATCCTTTTGGTCAGATGACAGACCTGGTATAAAATAAAATCAAAGAGAGTTAAGCATTTATATTGGACTTAACACAGTTAAGACTTGGTTTGGCAGTAAACTGTAGGACATCTGTTTCCTGCTCTACTGCCCTAATTCCACATTTGCATGTTGAATTCAATAACAAAACTACTATGAACTTCAGATGTTCTGTAACTAAAATAAACAGTCATATGTAAACTAAATTGGGAATTATAACTGGAGTTATAAGTTATAAATTAAGCAATAGAAAAATAGCAAAGTGTTGAGAACTAAGAACTCCATTCACACTGATCTAAGGAAAAAGAAATGTCATATTCAGATCTATTTCTGTAAAAGACTTTGCCAGGCAAAGCTCTTATAATTAATTGCATGATAGAGTACGACTCCTTCATTTTTAACTGAAAATAATCAAAATCACCTATGATTGTTCTGAATCAATTCTGTTAAAGCAAACCTGCTCAAACTGCTTTAAGAATGAGCATGATAGTGCTGGACATGCCTCTGTCTCCTGGTCATACTGAAAGGACTAAGCTCTTCATTTGTGCTGTGTGTTTATAGTAGATTATGTGAATATCTCCAACCCTCAGCAGATTCATTCACAGTGAAGTATCTCTTAGTGGAAAAAATACTCCCTCACCTACATTATCTGTATGCAAGATTCACTTTGGGGGTGGCAGCTAGAAGTCTTGTTGGTGATTTTGTTGTATTGTGTTCTCCTAAAGCAACTCCCCGAGTGCCAGCATGCTCACTTCAGCATGCTTGCTCAAGTGTGAATAGATCTTCAGTTTAGCTCTCTGTTTCTGAGATAGGAGACACTACATTCCTTCAAGAAATGTCCTTATCAATCTTCTGTACTTGTCATTATCTGCACAAGGGGCAATAGAGGCCCTAAAACAGCTTGTGCCTCTGGACAGTCCTGTCACCAGCTGTGGAGTGAGCCTGTCCTCACTGTTTTTCCTTGCTGTAGCACTCTGAAGGCTTTTAACCCATGCTGGCTACAGACAGCTAACCTGGACCTTACATCCAGTAATGCTGCCCGCAGCCTTCTCACCTGCAGGTGTTCGTCACAACCACACATTCTCCATGTGAATAAAGCATAGGGAAAATCACCTTCATCAAGGAAACTGTCATTTTCTCATCAAGTTATTAACACAAAAAATACATCAAGTTACTTATTTTTCCCAAATAGTTGAAAACATTTTCCTCAGCAGAAACTTGGATTAGACTTTGATCTCACTGGCATAAATCTATATTGATTCCATTAGCTGCCCTGCTCTTACTTTTATGTAATTGAAAGAAGAACTGGGCCTCTGATATATTAAGACAGCCTTGAACGAGCTTTCAGACTCTAATTAGGAATCCACTGAAAGGGAAAAAGAGTTTGTTATGATAAATACTGACAGAAATGTAGTTACACAAGCCAAGCACTCATGGTGTAATAACACTACCCACCTGTAACTCAGCCAAACAGAAGGCTAATGCCAGACACGGAAACAAAGGGGGATCAGGAAGCTCAGACAGAACAGGAACCAAAAGACCTTTTGTCAAGCAGTGGCCTTTTTCTTAGTCAAAAATTGGCTAGGAAAAATCCTGATATGTAATGGATCCATAAAACAATTAGGGGTGAAAGACTGAATGATCTGAGCTGCATAGATCAGTTGCCCTATGGAATATTTTCTCATTGCGGTTTCTTCTCTGACCAGAAAAAAAAAGAAGACCCAAGGATTTGTGCCTTAACTTTTGAAGTCTCATTCCTTGCCTCAGATATTTACAATTACTAGAAGTTACAAAGGAAAGTGAAAGAAGCTCAGTAGTAAGTTGTTTTAGGAACAATCACACAAAAGTTTATTTCTACTGTTTCAATGTAATTTATTCTTCAATACAGAGTTTATATTTCATTTATATCAGGTTTGGTTTTAATTGATTTCTTTGGAGGCAAGGTGTATTGAGATCACATTTTATGTCAAGCCCCCCCCTCCTAGCCCCAAGCAATTTGACCTAATTAGGCAACGTAAAGTGGTGTGATGGAAGAAAAAAATATTAAAGACAGTTAAATTCATACAAGTCTCATGAAAACTGTAACATGACTAGAGAAGAGAAACCCAGTTAGCACTCTTTCTGAGCAAAAGTGTAAGTTAACTAATCATCTCTTTTGGGTTCACCTGTTGATGAGCCGGTTGGCGCATAAGCTGCTGGCCAAGCTATGGCACACACCTTGCAGACCACTGATGGAGTAAAGAGGGCAGCTAGAACTGCTGAGAAATTCTGAAAACTCCCAGAAAATATGCAGGAGGATGGATCTGAAGGTGTTGAGGCAGATTTCTGAGGCTAAGGTCCAGGTACAAAGGACATGAACCGGTGGGAAAGAAAGCAAAATAGTTTGACTTTCTGTCATAAAAAGGCACGCGGTAATAAGCCACAGGGAAAGATCAATGTTCTGCTTTCAGTTCTGCCACAACTCTATTGAGTGTATTATCAGGTTGGTCAACTAATCAGCCAGTGCACCAGATTACCATAAAATAGAGATAAAATGCTTACTTTACAGGTTACAGTGAGGTCATTCACTTTTGTTATAAAATGGCTTTGCAGCATTAGAAAAATCTATAGATGCGCAAAGTGTACATGAATGGAACACAGAAGCAAATGTAGGCAGAAATAATATTGTCATTTAATGTAATGAATTAACACTAAATTTGGCCCAAGTTGATTTCTCATCAAAATTCACTCACTGAAAATCTCCGTCTTAAGCCACTGAACATCAAGCATTTCCTTTTCTGTGTACCTTCTTGTTCTTCAGTTGTGGACCTTTGCTGACCATCTCCTCTGACAAATAGGCCCTTGAGACACAAATACCTGATACTGAGCCTAACACAGGTTTCCCAGAGAAACACTTCACCTATCCTTCTCAGGATCTTCATGTGGTTTTGAATGTTTCTGCTTTACACAGATTCACAAATCTCTAGTACTTTTTTTTTTCTTCTAAAAAAAAAGTCATCCTAAAAGTAAAATGTATCCTGCCCTTCCTCGAGGGAATCTTTGGGAGTACAGCAACTACATTCAAGAAGACTCCTGCTGTCTTCTGGACTTCTCCTGCTGTGAAAACTGGTCCGTTTGCTTCCACGCTCCTCCTGTCCAAAGTTTTCCATATCTGCATGAGGCTTACTTCTTATGAATCCTTATTTAAATCCACACTTTACCTCTTGGCTTCCGTGTACAATGCTTGGCAGTCTCAGTAACCACAACAGGCCAACTGACTACTCTGGTTCCTGTAGGATAGGCCTATCAGATTTTCAGGATACTGTCTTTTCAGAATCACAAATTAAAATGTGATATCTTTTACTATATTCATCCTGGGAATAAGGCAAGATATTTTTTCAGAAGCAAGGTCTACCTATGTGTATAGAGGCATTTAAGAAACAGTGGATGTCAGAGAAGCTAGAGCAGGTTAAAATAATGAATTTAATCTGCAGTTCAAAGTTCTCTCATTAAGTTCAAATTACTCTATACTTTCCTCTGTCTTCCTGGACAGCTCACTACATTTCTGATCTGATCAAGTAGATCCATCATCATTCATGTTTGGCAAAAAAACTTTTATGTTTGAAATACTTATAGTGGTATTATAAGAATATTAACAATAAATAAATTCTGACAACTGAGGTACAGAGAACAAGGATTATGCTAGGTCCTTGTAGGCTCAGCAAGGATCTTTAATATGGTAGCCACTGACAACTGTTGGCATGTGCTGTGGGTTGTAACTGAAACTTTGTTAATAATTAGAGTAGTTCTTCTGGAGTGCTTCCCTGCAGATTCTTGAGATTTTGTGGAGGTCATTCTTCACAGTGTTACAACTACCATAAATACCTTTGGTTGTCATTTTAACTCTCAAATTGGCAGCTGCTATTCCCTTTCTAAAATGACCTTGTCCACTCCAAAGATACCAATACCTAAAATAGCAATATGGGTTAAAGAATTGAAATGCTTTGCATTTAAATTTTTCCCTCTCAGTGACAAGGTTTTATCATCTAGCAAATTTGGTTTTGCTATGGCTTTCTGGTCCTTTCATCACATTTGGAAATGGTTGTCATTCTGCTACCTCATTCCCCAGAATTTTGTAAAAAACTACAGTTGCTGAAGATCCATCCAGAAAACTATTCTTAAAACCAACAGTGATCAATTTATGCAATTTAGCAATGTAAGAAATCACTTCTGGTCTCAGAGCAACCTGACTCAATTCTTTCAGAATAGTTTGAAGATTATAAAATAAGATTGATTACAGTAGGAAAGAAAAAAGGCTGCAAAGGCTTGTCATTACTAATTATTTTATAGGATGGGTAAGCTAAGTCCAAAATATCAATCCTGTTAAATACCAGATCTCTTAGTACAGAAGAGTAATATTGTTACATCAATTTATATTTTCATCATAGTCACTGGCTTCATTTTATAGGTTATTAATATCACACCTTTTGTTCAGTTTGACATTGTTTGATTGATCTCTCCTACATTGAGAGCCATCTGCCCACATTGTTATAAGCAGCAGGATAGCATAAATTAACCATTTGTTAGTATTAAAAATGGAAAACACTATGCTTTCATGATGTCCTTACACCATCCAAGCCTACTTCTGTCCTCTACAAAACATAGCATATCAAACAACTGTTCACATCAACTATTTCCATATTTTATTAGAAGCTCAGGTTTCTTTTCAGCCCAGGTATGTTGAAAAGTATATTAGGCTTAATATTTCATGCAAAACTAGGTTATATAATGGTTTCACATATAAAGTAGGTGAACAGATGGATTTCTGCTCTTGTGATCTGAACTAGATTAAATCAGAACTAGATTTAACTAGGTTAGATTATGTAGTCCTAATAAGGTCATTTAGAAGAATAAATAAATAAATAAACAAAAGGATCACTAATTCCATCATAAAATTTTAATCAACTTTTATTTGAAGAAAAACAATTAGAACCTTTTAGCAATAAATCATTTTTTTTCCTAAGTAGGAATAAGAAAAGTTTAGAACAGAATATGTTCTGTGCTCAATAAGCTATCTTCTAATGTTGGAATTTTCTCTTACAAGATTAATTTCTTCCAATCACATCTCGTATCCCATGCAACAGAGGATCAGCAACTGCTCATAAACAGATGCTTATGTTTGTTACAGATATTTTGGCCCACAGCTAGCAGTAGCCAGACAGGTGTTTCAAAGAAAACCCACATCTGTGTCACAGGAAGAGACTAGTGTCTAATGACCACCTAATAGCTACTCCTCTCAGACAAGATGACTATTAGAGCTACATCTACAACTCCTCTTATGTCCCAGTAGTTGCATTTGAAACTCAACAACTTTCTAAGCTAATACACTTTTTCAAGTTCTTCAGCCTTTTCCATGCATCTTGTAGCTGATTTGTCACACCACATGATGCATGAACTAAGTTATTCTGGTTAACCTCAACTAAATGACAACAGGATTTAAATACTTAGGTAAATTTATATTTCTTTAAATAGAGGTCAAAATATATTTCTTCATTCTTGTTGTTCCAAATACGGACATTGGTAGGAAGAATAATAAACATTGACAGTCCATAAACAGTGATGTTTATTGTTCAAAGGCTTAAAGATTAATTTTTCACACTGCAGCAAGCAATGACAAGTAGACAAGGACAGATAACATTGCTGAACAAAGCAAAATGCTAAGGTAAATCAGGATGTGTAGACAGAGAATATTGACCTTATTTCAAAAGATACCTAGACAACTATTTTCTAAAGCTATGGCTAATGGCCAAATGTTTTTACCTTCATTTTGCTCTTTAAATGTAGTCAGAAAATCTTCCAAAGTCAGCGCTCCTATTTTCAAAAATTCTTTAGATCTGCAATGGGGGTGCATAAATTAGGAACTTCAGGTTACAAAGTATTGTTTTGGGATTATTTCTCCAAGAACCAAGTTCTAAACTACTCAAACTCTAAAATTGTCTCTGATAAGACTGATGGGAGCTTTAGACACTCACAGTAAAACACATGTGAGAAAAAGCAAAGTAGACAAGAATTTTCCCTCTTCTAAGGGAGAAACAGTTGACAAAAGAAAAAAGTAGTGCTGAGATACCTCCTAAGAGCAGAGTGAACTGTTTTGGTTGATTTACAGAGGAGAGTTTAGCAAAAAAAAAAATCCTTAAAAGGAAGTTTTTATCTCAGTTATAGCCTTTTCCAGTGGTGTTTTGGGAGATTTCTCTGTGGCAAGGAAATTCTGCTTTCATTGGGGTGTTCAAAAACATCATCAAGAAGAAGAACCACACGAAATCCTTGGAGAAGAAGTATTTCTAATTTTGATAATATTTTTGATCTTATGGGGAGATAAATGGAGTTGGGGTTTGGGGTTGGAAAAACAGAAAGAAAGAGGAAGAGCTCTTAGGGAGGAGAGGAGAGATCATCTTTGTTTTCTAACGCTTAAACTCAGTTCTTAAGCCAGAATTACTTTTATCGGAAAGGTGAGATGAAAAATCCCTGTTATGCAAAGATTCATTTGTTCTTGCTTATAAAGGAACTATCTAGGCACATTTTAATTTTTTTTTGGTGGCTATGTTCATAAGGACCTTGAAAATCAAAGATGAAATCAGTGTTTTAAAGAAAATCCATCTATGTAAACTTTTTTTGTTTGCCAGTCTTTCACACCTCCACAGTTTTTTTGACCTAATCCAGAAAAAGCTAAGTAAGTCACATTTTTATTACAGTATTATTGTTTCAAATAGGACCTGAGTTCCCTGTTTCAGACAATCAGATTTGAGGGATTCTAGTCAAAATTTTTAAGCTATTTCAAATATTCAAGAGGATTCCATAACTTTGTTTACTACACACTTACTTGCATTTTTTTTAATGTTTCCCCTCTTACTATTTTAAGCAGCTTGTATAAAAATCTATTTCAGTGTCAGGAAACACAAAGGCAATCCCAATTGTCTGAATTCTTCCCCCTGAAAAAAAAAAAAGAGGAATTCCGGTTTTTTCCATGACTTGTTCTGCCTGTGTCTGGCAGCCTTTCTTGGAAGTCATATCTGCCAATCCTTGCTGGACTCCAAGTGGTAGGATAAGGTGGTGGGTTTTGTTGCCTAAGTAGAACCCATTGTGTTATGAATCTATGGTAACACTGTACTTATCAAAGAAGAGAAAACGAATGGAATTGCACTGCCAAGTACTTCATGTACTGACACTATTTTCATTTTTATCAACTTTCATGCTAGAAGGAATGGGATTGGGAAAGATCCTGGTAATGTATATAACTTCTGAGTTCTGGAGGTGTGTGATCAAACCTATTAGTGTTCCAGAGACTGATGCTCTATCTCATTATCAAGCCTGTAATCTACATGAATGCATCAGAGTATGGAGAAGACCAGAAGCAGCAAGGTATAACATATAAGATTGATGGTACGTCCTTCCATAAATGTCTATACTATTCCCATAGCCATAGTTCTCATTTTTCAGTTTTGTGGCTTTGTATCTGATTCCAGTTGCAACTAAGCAGAAAACCTCATGAATTTGCATCATCAGGAACAAGTGATTTTTGATGATGACAGGGTTTAAAATGGTGTATCAGTGATGCACTGATTGAATACCAGTTCATCTCCATGATCTGTAGCTGCATGGACCAGGGCCTGTGAACTGCTCTTTTTTTTCCACCGTCTTCTGGAGTGCCTGGAGCCCTTAAAAGAGAGTAGCAAGGAAAAATCATTCCCACATACTAAAGAACGCAATCAGTGGAAAGGTGTTTGACAGCTGGGTGGGAACACTTTGTGCTAATAAATACAAGTCTAGGTAGGATGCAGAAGCCAAACTATGGCCCATCACACAGACCCTTTGCACATTAAGTGGGAAAAATATGTGAGAAAATAGGTGCCCATTTTCTGCAGTTGCCTTTCAGGGTTAGATTTCACATGGCATTTTGCCAACTCACATGATACCACCTTAGCCCCACAGTAGTTCATTGCAATATGTAATAATGAGCTGTGAACTGCTGCAGCCTTTTTTCAGTATATGACACAGGACTGAATTAGAAATAATAACTAATGAGACTAAGCAAAGTGGAATTATATAAATGAATTAAAGTAGTTGCGAGACCACAGTAAACCAAGAATATTAATAGAAGAATAAAAAAAATAATCAGTCATACCTGCCAAGAATGATGTGCTGAGCTTTTATCATTTTGTTTCAGCAAGGTATTTGGCACAGGAATGCTTAATGATAGTCAGTGTTGGTTTCTGGTTTATGTTTAACCTCTGAATGTGCTAACCAGGAATGTAGGGAATCATTCTGATTTTGAAACACAACTGAGCAGTTATGTGGGAGGGACTGTACAAAGTTGTGGTCATAAGGTAGAAAAATGATAGGGAGTAGATTTTGCTGTGGAACTTTCCTTTAATACCATCCTGGAACATTATTCATCTATGCTATCACAAGCAAACCTAAAAACTGCAGATAATGCTCAGATGACAGATTCTTAACAGCAGCCGAGAATACTGTATATGAGTTTATATGAGTTTTAACTCATCCAGGCTCAGCCTAGTTCTATCCCCTTCTACAGAAATGCAGTACATTGGGATTGTTCTTCTAGAATTGCCAGATCAGTTGTGCAGGGTGTCCTTCAAATGCTGCCGTTGAACCGCTCTGTCACTGCAGGACAGGACTAAGATCTCCCATATGCTTCACATTTAAATAGGTGCTTACACTTGGCTTATTTCATTCCTTTCACATATCACAAGTTTCTCTAACTGAATAAAAATTACATGAATAGTTACTGTTTACACGTTGTCTGCTTACTGAGAGTCAGCTGTCATATAAGAAGGTTTCAAATTAATGATACATTTGGAAGTAGTAAATACTTCAGCTTTGCAAAACCGGTAGTGGAGTCCAAAATGTATGAAAGCTTTAGTGGTGAAATTCAACCTGGAATGCTGAAGAAAAAGAAAAAAAATTCAAGCATAAGGTCCATTTCAGAACTTTTCAGTCATTCCTCACTTATTTACCAGAAAACCCTAACATGGTTCCTCTTCAGAGGGATGCAATGTTAAAAGAGGTATTTTGGTGGGAGACTGAAAGAACGAAGGATTTTTACTTCTGTTCATTGTCAATGTTATGATTGACACAGGAATGTGATATTGGACTCCTAGCACATTTCTTTCAGCTGAAACATTTTTGTGGAGCCCTCTCTGTTGTTTACATTTAAGACAATATTTCAGCTTCTGGGACATCTAACTTTGTACCTACACCAGAGAAAGACCTTATGGTCAAGTCACTATTTACCAGTGCAGCCTGATAATACTGTTTCTAAAATCAGATGACACATGAAAACCAGTTTCAAGGACTGGTTAAAACACTCAAGGTTATGCCCTCCTTGAATCTTTGAATTCCCAAACAGGAGGATTATTAAAAGAGCATGATCAAGGTTAGTGGCCCCTAAAATTAGACCGTACAGCTGTGTTTTCACTTTGCTGTCCATGTACATACACAAAGATCATCTGTGCATTTGGACTTATTTACAATACAAGAATGATCTTTTTTTCTTTCCAGACTACCATACACTTCATTAGAATGTAGGAGCCTTAAGATACAGTATTTGTATTTAACATATATTCCTGTATCAGTTCATGTTGCATGTGAACTGGTAACATAGACACGTAAAGAATTCTGTTAGAAAGCTTTTTGGAGGCAGTTAACTTAAACTCCCCTTAATTTCAGATTTAGTCATTTTTTTCCAGTTTAATCTATGTTAGATGCCACTGTAAAAGGGCAACATATCCTGTTGATTTGATGAAATGATACTTCTAGATGTATTAGCTCTAAAAACCTAAAGAGATGAGTCATTCTTATTCTTGTTTATTTTTAATTTGAGCACTTATATATCACTCTTCTGCTTTTACAGCAGTTTCACTTTCCAAGGGGACATAAAGATTCTTCTAAATTACAGGGATTCTTTTAAATTACAGTGTCTTCTAATAACCCCATAGTGACTGCTATGCTGCATTCTCTCATTGCATCCTTGGTGCCCTCTCCAAGCCAAAATCCTGTATTTGGTAGTGGAGGTTGATGATCTAGGACTGGGCTCAGCAGACCTAGGCTAAAGTAGGTAGTATTTGCTCAACAAAGTGGGGCAGTACACCCTCCACAGTGGGCTGGGCACCTGCCCTGAGGCAGAGTCTAGCTGAGCCACTTCACACATTTTGATATCCAAAGAGGTACATTGAGATCAGTAAGGTGAATTAAAAAATTTCAATTTTAAGCCAATAAAGTCAACAAATTCAACATTTTTATAAATTTGTGTGAAGAGGACAACCGAGTGATAGAGTTTTTACTTCCAAAAAATAAATAGACACTTTGTTCACCATATGCTTAACTGGAACTGTTTGAGGCAGCCGAGACCACTGTTCAGCTTTGTAAGTGCTCTCCTCTCAAGGCTGGTAGCTTGAAGTCTGCAGTAGAGAGCAATCAAGACCATGGTCCTGAAACCCCTGTAAGAGCTAAACCACTGTTTTCACCTTAACACTTTCCTTCTCTTACTTTTCCTAGAAGCCACCTAGCAGCTGTCCCTAGATTCCTTTATTCTATGTCAAAGGGAAACAATGTGGCAAAACAGGATTTACCAGGTTGGTTATATCTCTATTTAAATGTTATGAGAATTCAAATATCAATTTTCAGTATATGCTTTCCCTTGGACACACTAGGCTTTACAGAAACCTTTGGACTGCAGAGGTTTTAAAAATGTTTCAAAAGTAAGGATCCTGTGTGCAAATGTGAGCATATATAAATATCTAGTAGGGGGGTTGTTTTTTTTTTCCAAAGGTCAGTAATGTAAATAGTCATGTGAGAGAAGGAAGTGGTAAAAGGCACCAGACTGGAACTCCCGGCTGGGTTCAGCTCCTGGCTCTGTTTCAGCTTGTGACTGCAGGCAATTCTTATAGGTATAGTATTTCACTACCTCAGCAGGCTGCTATTAATTAATGTCTGTGTCTGAGGTCTGTGTTAGGAGGGATGAGAGCAGGGAGTCCCCTCCATGAAGCAGCAGCTGGATTGCTTTATGTGCCCAAGGTACCTCTTTCGAAGTTGACATGGGTGTCTCCGCACAACTCTCCACAGGTAGTCCAGGCAGTTACCTGCTTCCTGGGGCTGAGATTCACTGCTTCTGTGCTCTGTGAGCTACATTCCCTGTTGTTATGAAATTATCATTTCAAAGTATGAGAATCAGTTACAGCACTACGAGAATCAGTCATAAGGGGAAAGAAAAAAGAGCTCATACTACAAGAATAAGGGGATGGATTCTTTTCTGCAGTACATATGAATTCAATTTCAGAGAGAAATTAATCACAGACTGTAAGCACACAAGGAGACATATGAAGAGTCAGAACAAAAGGTCTCTTAAATCATAATCAGTCAATCTATCATGATTGTAGCAAAAAGTTTTTGTTGTAAAACATTTGTCTGACACATGCTTGTAGACTAGCCAAAAAGGATATCACGATATCCCACCTAAACAAAACCGCCATTAGCCTCAGAAGTGGAGTTTCAGTTCAAGATACCTCTGATTTTTTCATAACTTTCATTTAGTTCATGCAAATGCCTGTCATTGCCATTAATTTAAACAAGAGCACCATTAAAGTCCCTAAGTTTAAACAGCAGTGGTCACACCATTGATGCTACAGAAGCCATCAGGCATGGACGACACTGCAAGATCAGCTGATCTGTGCCCTAACACAGCAGAGGAGAGAACAGGGTTGCTGCAAGCCCTCAAATGAGGATAGTGAAGGGGGGTTCACTCAGACACCACTGTGTAAGTTGTTCCCATTAGCCATGGTTTGCAGGGCTGCAAAGGTGCCTTGTTAACTCAGTGCTAGTGGAAGCCCAGATCCTCACTGCAGATGTGGAAGGTATGGGGAAGGAACTGAAAGGTCACTCACTAGATGGTGCCTGGCAGCAGCAGAAATGGAGTGAGCCCAGACAGCCCTTCAGCTCAGGAAGAACAAGTGTTGAGTAGGGACTTTATAAGCACAGGTGAAATTACTAAGAAAAATAAAATTATTCCAGTGTCAATTTAAGATATGCTTATCGTTATGCAAGTGAAAAAGGATTTGGCAAGGTGGGACTTCCAAAATGTTATTGGGGGGGGGGGGAAACAAACGACCAAACCCTAAAAATTATTTTTAAAATTGAAGTAGAAGCTAATCTATCATAAGTGATAGGATAGCTCTCAATATTAAGACCTTACATGAATACAAATGCTCTCATTCCATCTATATATTAAATTTACATATTGACTGGAATTTTGAAAAGTAAAAACTAGGACGTTACTGTGGGATTAAAAACAATAGAATTATTAAGTCTTTATTATGTTTCCATTTTTTTTTTTTTGTAGAGAGACCCCTGGTGGCCTAGTGGTTAGCGTGCAGGACTTTCACTGCTGCGACCCACGGGTTCAAATCCCGGTCTCCTGGCCTGATGGAGGTCGTTAGCCCTGTGTGGCCATCCATCTATGAGAAGGACACTCTAAACAAACCTACGTCCTGAGGACCTCACTGCCATTGTCCAAGCTTGCTTGGCCCCGGCAGATGAACCTTAGGATTAAAGGGTGGGCTCAGTTCAGCGCAGGCTGTGTCTCACCTAAAAAATCCATTGCGCAGGCTGGAAAGGTAAAAAGACCTTTCCCCAAATCTTCGTTCGCGAAGATGGGCCATTATTTTTTGTAGAGAAAATATGAGGCAAATTGCTCTCAGCTAGGAATCAGTCTTCAAAGTCAAAGTGGAAAGAATATATTCTCTCAGGTATATAATGTAATCGATTGGTATAATTTCATTTACTCAAAGTGGTGTCCATGAGCATTAGTAGGCAAGAGGAGAAAGAGAACCTTTGAACATACATTTTACTTTATTTCTTATATGAAGTTCACCATCCTACAGTGGGATCCTTATATAAAAAAACAAAGATACATAATTAAGGTCAATCATCAAAAAGGTTATATGGGAGAGATAGGATGAGATGGAGATCCAGTGACTTTTGAAGACTGTTTTAAGAATTTATTCAAAGCTCTTTTAAAGAGCTCTCTGTTAGGGGGATAAGATCTCAAAACACTTGGACTATATTGAAGCAAAAGAATTCAACCTTAACTAACTTGTTGGAATTCTTTGAAGATATTACTGCCATGATAGAGAATTCTAATTTAATTAGGTTTTCAGAGGATACTTAGCATTGCTTCTCATCAAAGATTACTGGATAAAGGTATAGAACAAAGACTAAGAGCTAGAGTGGAATAAAAATTGTCTCCCAAAGAACAAAAGAAAATTATGCATTGCTATTAATAAGGAAAAAAAGAGATTACTGCATATGGCAGGGTTAGTTGAAGTATATGCTTTAAACATTCTGAAAATTTTGAAGCATGTGTAATTTGAATGGGACTTTTATAAATTGATGGACACAGTTTCTGATGGAGTATATCCACTTTGTCCCTCACAACTATCACAAACTTACCTGAGAGAACTTTCCAAGTTGATTACAACTTGATGGAGTAGGGGAAATTATGGATTTCTTCCAATATTCCCTTGTCCTGACAATGATAAAATGGGAAAAGAAAGACTGTCCATGCCAAACTGGTCAAAAAGCATGGCCACAGCAACTGTGGTTATCTAAAAGTTTATGAGAGCAGTTTTCAGGCTAATCTAAATTGGCACAAGAATTTTAAAACTCAGCAAAGTTGTAAAGCATAGACAGCTATCAGACACAAACTGTGTGCTCACTGTCTGCACTGGCCTTTAAAATTACAGGCAAACAGATTAGCGCTTCCCCCAAGTTCAAAACTTAGAAGAAAGTGGGAAATGTTTTCATCACAACTACTTTATGCCAAGACTTTATGTAGTGCTAGTGGAAAAAATGATGGAAATTATAAAGACAAGTTCAGAAGGAGTTAGAGGAGCAGAGAGAAAAAAGGAGGGAAGTGAGTTTGAGATAAACAAGGGCACAAAGAAAATACTGGGCACGTTAAGTCGGACAGGCTCTTCCTGTCCTTGTGCTGAACATTTCTTATGCTGCCTTCTCTGTTTTCTAATCATACAATCCAGGTGAAAGGGCATACTTTTCTCTTCTGGGTTTTTTTTTGTTTGTTTTTTTCCATAAATATGATAACTCTTATTACTCCATCCCTTTCCTAAAAAGCGTGTTAGCAGTATCGGACCCAAAAGCAGTAACACACAATTCATCATACATGGTAGTCAGAGACCCAAAGCTGGGAGCCATATACCAATTTTGGGATTGTGCCTCCCTCTTCGCACCTCTGTTGCACTGTGAAGCAGAATACTACAAAGCCCTTTAGGGGATTACTTGAAACTTAAAATGGTACATATGTATCATAATTACACTGTATTCCAATAGAATCAGCACACCATTTGCAGTAAGAAATCTCTTTGATCCTCTCCACAAAGTCAGGTAAGTAGGCTTCTCTGATAGAAAGTCATTTTATTGAGTGATTTGCTGCAGACAATCTCCCTTAGCTAGTGCAGTAATTGCAAAGCAAGAAAATCTTTGTAGCTATTCAGAATCACAAAGAAATTTTTAAATTATATTCTTTATCTTGTTTCAACTTCTTTTCAGCACGTAGGCTGCAGTAATTTTGCAATCCAAATCCAAATGAGGATACAGTTCTCAGGCACATAGTGGGAATAGGAGTTAGATTGATTAGTAAAGGGCAAATTATCAAAGGATCTGCAGCACCAAGAGTTGCTGTCACTGCAGAGAGATCCCTGGGCATATCACACAGCAGACCACATTTGGATGGTTGCCTTTCTAGCTTCTGCAAGAACAAATACCCATTTTCATCATCTTATGAAGGAAAAGCTGGTGCCCAAAAACACCCATTACTAGAGTGCAGGCTGCAGCACAGGAAATGCAGTCATGTTCAAGCCTTTTCCTGTGTTTAAGTCCAGATGTCCAGTGTTCTGTAGTGTTTGCTGTATATTCACTACCAATTGTAAAACACTTTGATGTTCTCTGAAGGTCACCAAACTGGCCTTTTCCTATTCGTCTGAAGAGAATCGTCCCGAGTAAAATTCACCACGGAGAGAAAATTAAGAACTGAAACAACAGAACAAATCTGCAACTTTGTCTATGGAACTCAAAGAATCACTGGAGAGATGGCAGAGGGCCAGGAGGCTAGGAGGGTGGTCTAACGAAGAACCAAAACTGCAGCAGAAGTTTAGGGTATCAAAGCTTTGTGCAAACGAGCCTTTTCCCGAGCAGTACAGAACCTCTGTCACAGCTCCTAGCACTTGTCCTAACCCAGCCATCACAATCCAGAGCAGTTGCTTTCAACAACCATTTGTACTAACACTGTTTGCAGTGGCATAAATAAGGAGTAGTTCTATTTTGGTCAGAGAAGTTTAGCCCAGAATAAAACTGCAGTGACATCAATATTGAGACCACAAGAATCACAGTCTGCCAGTATGTGGAATAGTTATGATCCCACACAGACAATGTTTCCCAGGAACATGAGTTTTCTATAATTCATTAATAAACTTTTAAAATCCTCAGATGAGTGACACTAAAGCCATTCTATTTATTGTTAGCTCAAGGTCAGATTTGCTGAGTGTTTATCCTCTAGAGTACTCTCACAGATGAGGTTGGGCAAACCAGCTGGTAAATCTACCAGAAAATCATTGTTTCCCTCAGTTTCCCAAAACACACAGTTTCAAGGTTGTATTCACCATGAACAGACCCAGCATGATGCAGCTTTTCTGACTTTCTGTTTCTATACATCTACCCTTAATGCAGTGCCTAAGATTAAGTAGATGGCTCTGCTTGTGGTTGTCCCTGGAAAAGGGGTAACCCTTTGCCATTTCCTGCCATCAGGGGATGTGGGATTCCCAAGCAGCCAGATTCCAGGCTGCCTAAATGGGCAACACAAGGCCTAGGTGGACATCAGAGCACAGGTCCAGCACAGATTTCAGCAGTCAGGTGAACACTAAAGACTTGGCATTGCATCAAGATCTGGTAATACAGAGGGCGTCCAGAAAACCATTGCTGACATGAATGCAGATTTAGGAATTTTTGCTAACAGGGTGGTGGTTGCAAGTTTTAGGGCTGTATTGCTAATGATAATAGAGTGAGGAAGTCCCTGTAATATGTTACAAACAAATCTTCATACTGTAGTGATTCTCCCATTAACTGAAATGCTTTTTAAGGAACATTAATGCTCTATGTCATTCCTGGTGTTTTCTAAAAGTGTTCAGAGGAAATTACTGGCTTTCTGAGTGCCAGATCCCAGGGTATAGAAACAATAGGGGACCATATTAAAATAAAAATTTAAAAAAAAAAAAAAGGAAAAAAGTAACATTTTTTAAGACAGCTTTCTGACTTACCACAAAAAAGAATTCCTTCATCCCTCCCAAGACTAATGATGTTCCTCACTAGGGACTGGGATTTGTACTAACACCAGAGAAGTCAGGGGTTTTCATACGAAAGTTCATTGGTATTTTCAAACAAAATACTCGCTGCATTCAGATCAGTCTTCTCATTTAATTTTCTGCATTCTCTCATCCTTGTTTCAAGTGTATTTCTAGGTAGAGCCCTTTCCTGGCTTTTCAGTTTTATTCATAGATTTTTCTTTCAAGGAGTGGGCAGCATTTCAGTACGATGGGCTCACTTGCTCATTCACCACAAAGGAAAATAAAAATAACCAGCTGAAAAACTGAAGTTACTGGAATGTGTAATACTCAGCGTTAAAATGGCACAAAGTGCCTGCCTATTTATATCTCTTGTTTTGAGAAAGAGTGAGGCACACTTTGGGCACTAGATACAATGTATCACCCGGGAAAATGCCTGGCCTTGCATTCTGCGTGTGAAAGACTTTTGTTTGTTGCAATACCAGTAACTTTCCAGGAAAATGAGGTTTATTCAGCATTTTGTTTATCTCTTTTATGCAAGAAAATGCCAGATTTGACACATGCCAGTTTAGTCACTGAGTAAAAAATTGGATGACTAAATAAAATTCTATGTTTGCTGTAATTCAGATTTATCCACATATCTTTGTTATTTTATCTTTGCTGAGACATGCATGTTTACCATGATGACACAAGAAACGTGTTTTCATATAGTAAAAGACCTGTAGTATCTCATCCATCAAATGATGAGACTTTGAGGAGGACAAAACACTCCCAGCGTACCAGTATCTATATTTCTTATGTGCCTCTTTGTCCTTATTTGAGTCATGCTGAACTACAGTTAATAAATTATGAGTTTGATAGTTTCTCTCTTTCTTTTAAAGCTTCAATTAATGATTTTGTTTTCCAATTCAGTAGAAGGTGAGACAGAATGAAATGTCAGAGAGCAAAACAACTTAAGAGAAATAATGAAATTGCTGTTTGCAACAAGTAAAAGAAAACTATGCTGCACATAACATGCAGAAGACATACACAGAGACTGCACTATTAGTGGCAGCTGAGAGATTTTTGAAGCTGTGTTTAAAAGTAAGCCAAGCCTTACTGTGCACCATGTGGACTGATAGCAGAGAGGAGCAAATAATAAGCGTAAGTTAAATAATAAGTAAATAAGAGTTCATGAAATCTCATTTTGAGAACTGAGGACCACAATAAATTCCTTGTAAGGTCAGGAGGTCAGTTCTGTGGTCCATCTACCTTTGTCTCAAACAGCAGCAATAGGAGATGCTGGTTAGGAAGAGAACATGAACTGAGCCGTTCTCTCCCCATACTCCCCAATACCTCTAGCCCCTGGAGCAGAGGCCAAGAAGGCACACTTCTGCCTATTCCCTTCAGCATGTTCCTGTATGGTACTCATTTTGCAAAAACAGCTAGAGACTGTCCATGCTTTTTTGAGTCTGAAACCTATAATCAAGCACGACAACAAAGGTTGGATCAAAAGTGGGTAGAAAATGCAGAGGAAAAATGAAGAAAAAATTCTCTGAAAAGACTCTGAGGTGATTCAGCAGGGCACAGTCACTGAAAAAAAAATCTGAACTGAAGCCAAATAATAAGCACGGTCCTGTGGATCCATTAAGGTACATTAATGCTGCCACTTTCCCATCTGTTCCCTGAAGTTCCAAACCAAAAACAAGTCATCTGCAGTCTTGGCTTCATTACTGTGTGAAACATTCCTCTATTAAATTAATCTGGAGAAAATGTATCTATTTCATCCCTGGTGGGACTTTGTTTTGTTTTAATAGAGTCACATACCATGGATTGTAGCCCATTGAGACCACAGAAAAAAACATGTGAATAAAAAAAAAATGAAACAAATAAATTATAACTGCATGCTATTTTTTTCCTCTAACAGAAATGCCTTTGGAATACCTGCAACATTTTTTCTGTTGTGTTAAGAAGGTTAGCAATTTACACTAACAAAATCGGCACAATAATCCTGGGAATCCTTATTTTTCCATGAACAATGTACAATGACAAAATTTAATGGTAAACTTCCATGTCCTTAAACTCCAATATATCTTTCAGCTATGAAACAAAATTCCTTGTGCCAATATAACAGAGGAAAAACTCATGCTTGACCTTTGTTGAGGAAAAATATCTGAAAAAATATCTGGCATCTCCCAAGCCAGTAATTCCTGGCTACTTACTTTGTATTGCAAAATTCCCTTCTGTCACCCTCTGATTATCACAGCCCATTTAGTTCCCTATGATGATGTAACCACCCCCTTGGAGCAGTGACAAAATTTATTTCTAGTGCTTCTAAAACATATTTAAGTTCATAGTGTTCAATATTGTGCCATAAAAGTAGCCTAGAAACATGACTGTTAATGTGCTTAGCAAAGTTGCTTTCATTTATGTGTTTCCACTTAGGACTAATTTGTATGATTTACTAACCATTAGGTGGAAAGCCCTCTAGTCTCCCTAGATACCCCACCAAAATTAGCAAATATTCTGTGCAGAGAATAAATCTCTAACTAGCCACTTTCAGGGAAGATGTGTCATTTCTGTGGCTCACATGGTATGTTCTCCACATCTCCTATTGTGGTTCTCTTTCTGTGGCTGATTAAATGTATTATCTTTTTATCCATTCCTTTGTGCTTCCCAAAATACTGATTAATTAATCTGCAACTCACTGCAACCTCACATGTGATTAGGGCACAGGACTGAGTCAGGCAGCTTAGGTTTCTTCTATAGTTATGTTTGGCATCCAGTATTTTCCTGCAAAAGACAGTTACAGAATCACAGAGTCACAGAACCAATTAAGTTAGCAAAGACCTCTGAGATCATTGAGACCAACCTATGACTCAACACCACTATGTCAACTAGACCATGGCACTAAGTGCCACATCCGGTCTTCCTTTAAACATCTCCAATCATGGTGACACCACCACTTCCCTGGGCAGCCCATTCCAATATCTAATCACCCTTTCTGTGAAGAATTTCTTCCTAAAGTCCAACCTGAACTTACCCTGGCGCAGCTTAAGACCATGTCCTCTTGTCCTATCTCTGATTGCCCGGAAGAAGAGGCCAACCCCCATGTGGCTACAATCTCTTTTCAGGTAGTTGTAGAGAGTGATAAAGTCACCCCAAGCCTCTTCTTCTCCAGGTTTAACAACCCCAGCTCCCTTAACCAATCCTCATAGGACTTGTGCTCCAGACACTTCACCAGCACTTTTTTGCACTTCTCTGGACCTGCTTCAGCATCTCATTGTCCTTCCTGAACTGAGGGGCCCAGAACTGGACACACTACCAGCTTTTCCAGGAGTATGTTATGGGAGATGGTGTCAAAGGCTTTGCTGAAGTCCAGATAGACAACATCCTCAGCCTTGCTTTCATCCAATAGATGACTAGGGTCACCTGCTCATAAAAGGAGATAAAGTTGTTCAGGTAGGACCTGTCCTCCCTAAACAGGTGCTGGCTGGGCCTGATCCCTTGGTTGTCCTGTATGTGCTGCATGATCACACTCAAGATGATCTGCTCCATAACCTTTCCAGGCATCGAGGTCAGGCTGTCAGGCCTGTAGTTCCTCAGATCCTCCTTCTATCCTTTCTTGTGGATGAGCGTCACATTGTCCAACTTCCAGTCACCCAGGGCCTCCCCAGTTAGCCAGGACTGATTATAAATGATGGAGAGTGGCTTACTGAGCTCTTCTTCCAGCTCCCTCATCACCCTAGCATGGATCCCATCTGGTCCCATAGACTTGTGAGCATCTAAGTGGGTCAGCAGGTCACTAACTGCTTCCTCCTGGATTACAGCGGGGCTATTCTGCTCCCCATTCCTGTCTACAAGCTCAGGGGGTCAGTCGCCCTGAAGATAACTGGTCCTGCTGTTGAAGAGAGAAGCAAAGAAGGCGTTAAGTACCTCAGCCTTTTCCTTGTCATTGGTGACTACATTCCCCCGCCCTGTGTCCAATAAAGAATGGAGGTATTTATAAATGTATTTATAAAAACACTTTTTATCATCCTTTACAGAAAGTGGCCAGATTAAGTTCTAACTGAGATTTTACCTCTCTACTTTTCTTTCAGCATGACCTAATGACACACTTAAACATCTCCTGAGTTGCCTGCCCCTTTTTCCAAAGGTGATACACCCTCCTTTCTTCCCCTGAATTCCTGCAAAAGGTCCTGCTCAGTCAGGTCAGTCTTCTTCCCTACCAGCTCATCTTTCAATGTCTGTGTTCCTAAAACACCGTGTTCATATAGGGATTAATGAAACACGCCTTTCTCACAGGCACGTTGAACTTAATATTGCTATAAAGTAAATGCATGTCTTTGATAATATGATTTCAAAATGCAAATAGCCATTAATAATTGTACCACCCAGTGCTTTTCTGCTTCATCTTAAATTTATTTAGGTACATTTAATATGTTTTAGTTTTAATTTGAAAACATTCTCTTCTTCCTCTTCATTAATTATAGAATTAGGATTTGAATTTATAACAAACTTGTCATGTAAATTATCGTGTTAAATTCAGGTATAGAAATTTTAATTAAGTTTATTTGTGCCTCCTCTTACTGAAAATATTTAGGGCTGATGTAAATCAATAGACAACTACTTATTCTTGCAGCATATCCAAAATTGAAGTAAATAAAGAGAGAGAGAGTTGTAAAAATGTCTCTATCAAAATAGCAAAATCACTTTTGAGTCTAACTCACTTTATACTGCAATATCTTAGATTTTTAAATCTGAGTGACCCAAACTCGGAATGCAGAATTTCACAGATTCCCATTCACGACCATAGCAACTCCTGAGTTTATTCAAAATTGAGAAATGAGTGTTGCATGAAGTTCTCTGGTCAGCTGGAGCATGCTTGGCTGTATGGTGATGGCAAACATGCTCACAGCATTTCCAGGAGTGGGTACTGTATGTAGACAGACCCACTGTATATAGCCTAAACCCACTACAGGAACACCTGCATCACTCTGCATCTTATCATGCAAAGATGACAAATATTTTTATCCTCACCTCTCTTCTGTGTGCACACAGGTATTGCAGGGAAATTCTGAGATATCGTGTTTGCATGGCCAATAAAAGAATAAGATTCCTCCAGCAACCTCAATTACTATTTTAGTGGTGATATGGCAGCACTATGAAGAAATTAGCAGGTAAGAAAAATGCTTCCTTCACTTTTGCATAGCAAAGTCAAAAGTAAATTTAGTAACTTCTGGAATTCAAGTCATCAAGCCACAGAATGCCAAAGCAGGATGAAGATGCAACCTATGCTTTATTGAAATACACCCCTCTTATCTAGGTGGGAAGGAGAATTTGAGGTTTCTCCTCTTGGATACAGACGTGGTAAATCCAGTTAACAGCACTATTAGACTCTGTGATTTTAAAAAACAGTGCTCTTGGTTTTAAAAGGAGTAGAATGCAATCAAAACAAGATAGCTGATATTGCAATGTCTGTTGTTATGTGCCTGATCATTACTAACTTCAAAATTTTCATTTGCTGCTCATAGCATTTAAAAAAAAAAGTAGTACCTTTCTTAAATGTTAAAACGGTGGTTAAAGGTGGAGGGTGAGGGGTGTTATGTTGGTGTATACATAAATCCTAAGCAAATACATACACATACATATACATACAGTGTGCTGGTTTAAAAGTTAACCAGCAAGGCAAAATGAACTCAATTCAAAAGAGAGATTTATAAGTCAGAATAACAATTTATTAAAATAATGCAATAAGTACAATTATACAGACAGACAATTGGTTTTAATCCACAAAACCCAAATGTACAAACCCAGCACCCTGGGGTATGGACAAAAGTGGTGTACCTTGGCCCACCCCCCAAGTCCAAAGCAAAGGGAGAGGGGATAAAACCTGCTGGTGGGAGAGCTGCTGCAGTCTGGTCAGAAGTGGTGATTGCAGTCCAGTTGAGGGTGGTGGTCTCAGCCTGGTTGGGAGCAGCGGTGGTCTGCTGTCTTCCTCTGGGTCCCACGAGAGAGAGCCCCAAGGCTCTGAAACTCCCAGTTATATACTCTCCAGTTCAGGCGGGAGTGCTCAGTCCCTCCCTCAGAGTAGGGAATTCCATAAAAGGGCATGTGGATGCTCAGTCCCTCTTATCAGAGCGGGGAATTCCATATAAGGATATCAGAGCGGGGAATTCCATAAAAGGGTACAGGAACATCTTCCCACCTTGCAGGCCTCTACTGACAGCAGTTTTTGGGAAATGGCATGGAGGCTATAGAATACACAGTTTTGGGTTACACCCATCCAGGGATGAATTGGTCCCAGCCGTTCTAACCAGGACATACAGCTGCTTAAGAATTTGACTGGCCCCTGGAAAACGGTACTTTTTAAAAGAATAAAGTTATAAATGTCTGCCTGGTTGGCTTTTTATACAAGAAACTATCTTCCTATTTTGTTTTTCATTACAACCCTATTTGTACAATCTGGAATACATAAATATTTGTAAAAATGTATAATTTGAATATAAGGACTCAATATCCCTGTACCAAATTCAAACACCTAACCCAATTCTGCTGTTTCAGAGGTATCAGGACTTTGACACATGTACTGAAAATGGTCATTGCTCTCTATCCCTGACCATTTTGCCCTTTCCATGCTGCAGAAACCAAGCTTGTGCTTAGAGAAACCTTTCAAAGAAGCAACCAGCCTCTCCCAATGCTACTTTTCCTAACTTAACCACATTACCACTCCTTCATGTAATTTTAACTTACTGCCTCAGAACAAAAAAAGCAGACCACAGCATTCAGCTGTGGATTGTCAGCTGTCCCGGCTGAAGTGGTTAGATCAACACATCATGAAGGAGCATAAACCTAATGGATGAATGAAAGGATATGAGCTTTTTCTTAAAGTAAACCTCCAGAAAGCCCTATTGTGGCGGACAGATTAAGGAAGTTTCCTTTTCTGTACATAATTAACATGGGAATAATATATGGGTAGTTTCATCTGGGCTAAGGAGAACCAACTTTTGAACTCCTAGAAAGTAAATGATGGTCATTGCTAAGCAAGAAGCTACACAAAGTTGCCCAAACAATTCTTTTTCTATGCTTTTGTATCTTTTTTAGGATAAAAGAATCAGTAGTAAATCACTCAATAAAAAAATCACCATGTTAAAGTTCACCAAAATGTGATGTATATTTAAATTGAGCCTGGGACTGAAAAATGTGAGGCTATATTTAACAAAGATGAATGTTTTGTTTCATACTTTAATTAAAAACCTTTGCAAAACCACAAATTACCACAATACCTGATTTCTATTCTCTTTGCTTAAACAGCCTTGTTAACTAACCTGTTTGTAAAGGGCAACAAACAGTTTTCTCAGTGTCATTTTTATTCTCAGTTTGAAAAGACAAAGCAGAATAACAAAGATTTTCCTCCTATTTTGTTTATGTGTTGGCTTAAGAATTTTTCAATGTTATAAAAGCAGTGAATGTGTTTTGGTACTACTGATGAATCTCACCCATTCCCTCACATTCCCAGCTGCCCACACTGAGGCACACAAACACCTCACTTTTATAGCGGAAAAAAATAGACTGTAATTCTTCTGGCATCACAGGAATATATGTTCAGAAGCAAACCCAAGCATTAGAAACTATCCTTCCTGATGCATAAAATGATCTGAAAGGAAATAGACCACAAGCCACAGCAAAAATTCTCCTGACACAAGAGTCAGCCCCTTCCCAGACACTTTTTCATGGGAATGGGTACTGAGCAGTAGAAGATGCAAACAGCACTGACCTTGACTTTTATGCAATGCTGTGGCACTCGTGTTTTCAGACTGTCCAGGTTCTTTTAGCCCACACCAACTCTTTGGTATGGTGGGGCTTTCTGCTCCCCATCCTTAGAGCATCTCTCCATCCAAATGAAAAATTAGAGAGAAGTAAGGGATACTCTTCCCCCTCCAAAAAAAAATAATGGAAAAGTACAGTGGTTCTGGTTTTGGTTTCTTTCACACAGATAGATACAAAAGTTATTGCAAGAGAGATAAGGACATTTAGACACAGTGCTAGGATGACATTTTTCTGTGTATTGCTTCATTCTATTTCCTTTGATTTCAACAGGGAAAATTGCTGTGTTTTAAACAGCTTCCTTATAAAACTTAATCTAACCCAAGTTCACAATAAACTGGTCCAAAATCAATTTCAAAGTTTTGCTAATTTTGTCCAACTTTGTTCTGGATAATTTAAGATGGAAACATGAAATGAAATTCAATGACCAGAGATTTTTTTGTGATTTGTAGTTGAAAGGGGAATTTTGCACTTTCCAGGGCTCTGTGGGTCTAATCTTATAATATAATGGTGTATGCCCCCACCATTCCAGGACAAGAACCCCTAGCTGACAATCCCACTCCTCTCCGTGACAGCTCCCCTTGGACCTAACTAGAATAGGCACTTAAAATCCATGTGAAACCATTATAAATCCCTTTCCAAGCAAAAGATATTAAATGTTGCCCATCATCATGCTGTCCAAATTATTATTATTTCTATGTAAATACATAAATGTTATTAATAACAATGACAACTACTTTTTCATTTCAGTAAGCTTTAACTAGTGACTTTCTGTGTGTTTATACTTCTTGTATATTGCTCTCACAGATATATATGCAGATATACTGCTATGACAGAGGAGCTGAAGACTTGATCATACAGCTATATAGCCACTAACTTAAATTTCTAAAGTAATAGGTTAATAAAAGTTTCTCACTCTTAATTCTCAAAGAGTTCTCAAAAAGTTCGGGCCCACTGACCCATATATAATTATTTTTATTAATTATTTTGCCAAATGTGTGAAAGTGCAAAGCACTCTCCTTGACACAAGCACAACATAAAATTTGAAAGCACAAAACCCTTGCCTACGAAACCCAAGGCAGCTGCTCGTGGGATCACTGGCCACAGACACCCTACGGACTCTTCTCTTGCTGCACCTTCACTTTACTGCTTGCCACCACAAGCACCCTCACAATATTTTTTTTTCTCACTGAAATGGCATTTCCATAGTACTTGAAAGGTCTGGGAAGCTCTCAACTATCTGAAAAGACAGTTAGAACTGTCATAGTCCTGAGTACTTCACAATCTAGTGTTCAAGGAAATCTTGTAGAAACACAAATATGTTGGATTAAAATATTTTCCTACTTGCTTCTTTGTAAACCAGGAGAGTAAATTCTCCATTACCTAACAGAATTGCACAGACAGAACTGAAGGAGGAATCCAGCCTATGTTGTCTTGTACATTTTTCTTATGGTTGTATCACTAGCCCAGCTAAAACTTTGTTTGATGGCTGATGTGTATCTCTAGTTGATTTAGTATAATTTTTGAGTTTCAATAATATGGAGATGTCTAACCCCAGGAGCCATTAAGCATATAAATATTTTTAGCTCTAGGTTTGATATATGTCTTTTGGCTGATTAGTTTTCAAAATATGTATTTGTACTTGTGCCAAATAGTCTGCCATTTCCATACAAGCCTCCAGTTTGTGCACCAGCACAAATAAAATCTTCTATGTTTATTTTTCTTAGAGAGAAAATCCCATTTAACAAGGGCCTCCTTTCTTTATATGTATTTTTCTATTGAGATGGTATCTGTATTCTTCGTAAGTCATTTTGGTGTTTGCGGTTTTTTATTACGTGAAGAGAGGAAATAAAAATAATGCTAAAAATATATTGCATTTCTACTGAGGGTTTTATCTACACATAGCTTAAAGTACATAACCATCATTTTTTTGTCTGATGGTACTGGAGAAAGACTAGTGTTATGAGGCTAGGAAGGGAAGAAAAGAGACTTTTCTGGAGTTGCAGCCAATATGTTGTTAGCATCTGATCTGAAGGACACCCACTCCCTTTCTGATAGTGTTTGGTGCCTTCCACTATGTGTGCTTCTTTGCGAGTTTAGTTTCTTGAAATAAACTGTGAACAATGTCCTTAAAGGGTGTCAGCAGATATTTTATAACATATATATAGATTTTTTTTTCTCATTTTTATATATGCATTTTGGCTGATTAATTTTCAAAATATCTATTTGCAGTTGTGTAAATGTAAATTTCTATTTATAAGCAGGTTACTCACCTTCTGGTGCAGGAAGGAGAATATAAAGCCAAGGTAGGAAAGGAAAAGAATGGCACTGGCAGCAGCATCCCTGGTGATCCAGAAGCCAGGCATCAGCCTGACATTCAGTCAGTGCTCCACAGAGTTGGGATATGAGATCCATCATGGCCTTGATCCTAGTTTTTCAGGCCTTATGCCTTTCCTGAATACCCCAGTAATCACAGATCACTGGTTATTCCATTCATCCCAGTCCTCACTGGCAGCACCATAGTATATAGTCTTGATGCCATGGGCAGTGATATCTCCAGAGTTAGCTTAGAGCCTTCTCCTTCATTTCTAACATACATACATGGCTGCATGGAGGCTTCCAGAGGGCCTCCATGCTGCCATGGAAGCAACCATGATTTTATCCTGGGCAACCAGGCTTTAAAATATTTAATCCAGGATATCTTAACAGCATAGCAAGAGCAGGCTTAGAGGCTCTTTATGTTCAAATATTTATGCTTCCTGGGTGAGTCTGGCAAGAAGTGCTGCCAAGTGTACTGTTATCAGTGTCCTATGCTGGCTAATTTAAAATTAACTTGGGCACTGCCTACCTGAGTCGCAGCAACATATTTGACCGAAACCATCATGTCCCTCTAGGCAGGATACTGTGTTCAGGTAGAAGGTGAAGGTGAGATGAATCATTTTTAAAACCTAAGCCACTTCACCAGCTGGAGAGACTGACAGTGTAGTTTAGGCAGCTGTATAGCAGCACTAGAGAGAGCACCCTCACAAAAGAGGGACATGAAAGAGGAGCCCAACAAACATTTTGTAGAGTACCTATGCTTAGGATGCCACTGGCAGCTGTGACAAAGGTGAATGGAGGCTGGTGTTTCACACGTGTTCACAAGGTGCTCAGAGAGCTGTGGCCCATAGAGTAAAATTAGGGACATCCCTCCCATGATTTCATAGGCAGGACAATAGTTTTCAAGAATTGGCATTTATCAGAAATATTTCTTTGAAAAAAAAACCCCAAACACTGAAGAAATGGGAGAGGAAAATAAAGTGATGTGCGAATTTTCTCCCTTTGTCTACAGAGTTTTCTCTGGGTGTTACTCCAGAATTGTACCCCATTATGGGGGTTGATTATTTATTTTTTAATTAAAACTACTATATTAGTGTACAGAGATCAAGGTAAATCATGAAAATATATCAAGCATCTCGGTGTGTATTTATTTATGGGATTGTTCCAGATGAACACAGTCAATTATAAAAAGAATTCACTCATTTCCCAGTGCCTTTCTAGTAATCTACACAGCCATATCAGGGAGAATCTAGTTAAAACACTTAATCTGGCTTCAGAAGAGAGTAAATTTGTTTCCCTTTTACAGAAATGATCCGGCACGTGGGAAATCACAGCTTCTGCTCCTTGATGATTTAAACCTAGCAGAGCCCACTTGGTTTCTGAATCTCTCCTCTGAGACTCCCTGCTCTGCCAAACTATGTTTTGTGTTTGAGTAGTGCTCTCCACTCATCTGGCTGCATAACCAGCAAATAGTTTCACTTAGACAAGACTATTTCAGGAGCAGGATGAGTATTAAGAAATTTACTGTTAAAAGGAAACAAGAAAAAATGCAAACAAGAAGTTTTCTAGGCAGTCCCTCAGTGCCGTGCAGGATTATCTCAGGTTTCCAGTTTCCTAGGAACGTAGTAACTTCCCCGTGGGTTGTTTTGTGGGCGGTGTTTTTGAATATATGCTAATTCAGCTTTCCTGACAGGGAGAGGAGCCGCGTCTCAGTTACACAGCTCTCCTGACAGCCGACAGTGGCGAACGGCTGCTGAAAAGAGCGAGGCCATGGGCTGGTGGTCCTGACAGGTTCGCTCGCCCTCCCGTCGGGGCCCGTCAGCACAGCCCTGTGGCTTCTGTCTCCAGCAGCGGGGCCGACATGTGCCTATGACCATGGAGATGAAGGACTCGGGCAGCGTGGTCCTCACAGCCTACCATCCCCACAGCCCGGCCAGGATACCGGGCATGGAGCAGAGCTTTCTACAGGATATCCCTCCCAGCCATTCACCCGCCAGCAGGTAAAGCCTGAGGGATGGGGACCGATGCCGTGTCCTGGTGTTTTGCCAGTGTTGGACGTGAGGTTTGCTGGCTGTATGACAGCCTGAGAGCATTTGCCGACCACTCGGCCACTTCACGAACACTTTGCTGGCGCGCATTTCTCGCCTCCACCGGGGAAGTGATTCAGGCCAGGGCTGCGGGTCAGGGTTGGGAGGGGGGAAACGCGAGTGCTTATTTTAAATCTTGTGAGTCAACAGATCACACCAGTTTCCTACCCAGTATACTCAACAAGACAATCCCCAGGAAAAAAAGACACGTAAATCAGGCTTCTGCTCAGGTCGTTTAGCACTGTGTTACTGAAAGTGAGATGGCTGGACTGGCTGAGCTTGGCGCTCAGAAAGTTGCTTCTGGCTTTGGTTTAGAGGATTATTTAATTCCTTCTCCATTCGCCAACCAGGTCAGGACCAGTCCCTGCTTTTTTTCTTTTTTTTTTTCTTTTTTTTTTGGTGAAATTGCAGTTGCTGCTTTGCACACCCACATGCACACAGTGGGAGACTGCATAATTAAAAACTTAGTCTAAATTAAGAAAATTCCTTTGTGTTGCGGGAAACTAAATATTGTCTTAATTAATGTAGTCATGTATATGTTTACCTCCCTGCCCTGTAAGATTGCCTGTATTTGCACAGTTCAAAAACTAACAATCTGGGCAATCTTATTGTTTTAGAAAATCTGATCTTTCTCTCCATGCATGCCTGAGTTTTGCAATTTTCTCCACAGTGGTATAAAAGTTCATACTGTAAAAAGTTGAAGAAAGTAGGAAATGCTACTTTGTGGCTTGACTGAAAAAATAACTAAAGTCTGAGGAAACAGCAGATGGCATTATACCCAGGAATTAAGTCTGTGTCTTCTCTTAATATAAATGATGAAATTTACTTCATATTGTTTATTTATAGCCAAATAGCTGTTTTGTTTTCAATGTCATTATTTAGATTAACTGCATCTTCCTGTTCTTTGTGTGTTTCCCTGGCTGTCTCATAAAGATAACTCCTTTGTTCTGTTAAACTTGTTTGATAGCAGTACCAAAATACGCAATCTCGTATTAAGAAAAGAAACAGAGTCCGAGGTTTTAGATGCAATAAGAATGGCATTTGCTACTCAAAACTGAGAGCAGTGGTTTGGCATTAGGTTACTGGGAAGCATGCGATTTCTTGCCGTAGGAAGAGCACTAAACTCAATCTCTCTTTAAGTTTGTGAGCAACAGAAATGTGGTGATTTGCTGTTTTTCTTGTAGGTGTGCTAATTGTTTTAAAATATATGAGGGTTTAAATCACATACATAAATCACATATGTATCACCTACAGAAAGCAGAAGTGCAAATTACAGTTCCTGAAAGAAAAAACAAAAGAGGATCCTGGTCTTTTGATGGGGAACGTGTTTTGGAAGCTCCTGCCATGAGGAAAAGCCCTATGTCTCTCTATACATCTATATATCCATAAGATTTTAGTGCTGTCTCCCCTTTCTTGTACTCAGCTCCCTGCAGCTGTCTAATAGCAACAGCCAAATTCTGCCATGTGGGCAGTCAATGGCCATCTGAGTTTCCAAAGCCTGTTCAAGAGACGGATTTTATTAACACAGCATGCAGTCCTCTGGAATGCAGAACCCATGAAGGCAAATGCACTGAGTGTTTTAGCAAATGGTAAAATAGGCTCTGGCTTAATCCCTACTTCATCTTCTAAGAACTCTTTCCTGGACTGCATTTTCTGTGTAGTTTCCTCTGCCGCCATCCTAATGCAAGAAGTTTTATTATAGATTCTGTATGGTGTTCCTTGATCCCAGGAGCAGCTACCAGCACTATGGCATGCTAACTCCTTAACTCTCCAGAAAAATGATTCAAAAAATCATGAAGAGAACAGAGGTGTCACCTATTTTTTGTTTGATAACAAAAGCAGTTGGGACCCGTAGCCTGACTTTCCTCTGAAGTCAGCTAGGTTAAGTTAGATGTATTCTAATGAAGTCCATACTTGAGATATATATCTGTGAGAACAGAATGAGTTTTGGATATTAACCTCTGATTTGATAAACTGCTGACAAGTTCTCTCTCAACTTAGGAATCAAGATACTTCATTTTCCTTCTTTTCCTAACATTTCTCTTACTTTAGAGTAATGCACCATTTATATCAGAAGAACAGCTCCATTCACCAGAGCCAGGCTTGGATGTGTCCTCCAGCTGTTTTCTCTTGCAAAAACTTTCACTTTGGGAACCTACTAAGTAGAGGTTTATCACAGAAAGGGGAACCTAATGCAGCCTTAGTCAGCATTTAACTGCATTGCTTCCCACCATTGAAAAAGAGACTGATAAAAAAGAAGGAAAGACTTAAGTAACCATCATGAGCTGCAAAACAAATGAGTAATCTTAAACACACTGCAACCCAGCAAAAAGCTAAGAAGCCCATGGACACCAAAGCTTACACCAGCAGATGCATCAGACCACTTGTATTCCCATCCCTCTATAACTCTTGAAGGGCCAACCAGGCAGGCTGTGTGCATGTCTAAAACACACTGGCAGCATCAGGATCAGCATGAAGTATAGCAGTTCATTCATAAACCCAGTGGGTATATACCCCATTATAAGTTAGGGGGTATTAGCTGCTGCGCTGTAAGGGGAACAGGAAAAAATTTGCTTTAGTTGCTTTGAATGGAAGGTGCATCAGTGCATAAGGAAGGATAGAGAATTCATAGGAGTAATGAAAGGGAAAGCTAGATGAAAGTTTGACTACATAGTGATGCCATCACCAATCTGCAAAGGAGAAATCTAGCTTCCAAATGTAATGTTGGATAACATCAATAAAAAGGTTAAGAAGAGGGACCACAAATTCCAGCCATTCTCCAGAACAAGAGTTCATCCAGGGGACTAAAGATAGCATTACTTAAACATCTTTGCCTCATCTATCCATATTGTTCAATTATATCTTTCTCCTTTTTTTGCATCTTGCAGACTTAACCAGTTCTATACATGGGGTGAGCCCTGAAAACTGCACTGTTGAGTTTCCTAGAGGTCCAGGAGAATTCTCCAGCAAAACTTTCCTTTAGTTCTGCTAGCGTAACTAGCAAATTCATTTTCCATTTTTCTCATGTAATATTAAGGTCCCTTTCCTTTGCTTGCCATCTGCTTAGCATGATTGTAGTTGTTGATAGCATTTATTTTGGCCTTTTTTTTTATTGCTTGTAAGAACTAGATGGTGGGGAGATCTCTGTTTTTTTTGCTTGGCAGTCAGGCTAACTCTATAGCATATGAGTATAGTGGGAAAGATTGCTCTTCTTGTGGGATGCTCATTATTCTTTTTTAATTCCACTTATTAGAACACAGATGTTACAAGTACCAGTACTAAAGACACTGGAATATCACACTATCACTTTCAATACAGATACTATCTCAGTGCAAAGGTGAAAGTGCTGATTTATGTTATATAATGGTGAACTTTCCCATCCTCATTTCAGAGAATGAAGGACTTTGTAGTTGTGCACAAATACTGCTCCTGGATTATATACAGGAAAAGCAGGGCCATGGCCATATGTCTTCCTCACATCCCCTTTTTATCCTGTTAGGAGAAGCTAGGAGGAGTTATTCCTGTGCTCAGAGGAAACAGGCATGACCTCTATGCCAAATGGCCAGCGAGCTCTCTAAGGTAATTATGCAATTAGGGGAGGACAAAGCATTCCTAAGTGAGTCATGCTTAAGCTTTCCTTGACTCCAGTATAAGACTTACTAAGTTCCTCAGCCAGTTTGCTACTAGCATGTCTACCAGCAAAGAACTCATCCTGCACTGCAAATCACAGATACTTTCACTTCAATAAGTGGCTGTTGCTCATGGGTGCATGAAATAAGAATCAGAGGAAAGAAAATGCACATTCATGAGCTTAGTTCCTGCAGAATGGGATTAGAGCATCTTTTAAAGTGCACATCAACCTTTTTATATGTGGAACAGCCTTTGTAATCAATACTCATGCAAAGAGCAGCATATATACTACCAAACCTAGGAGCCTGCTACATAGGTAAAGGGCAAAGTGGATTTCAGCACCATTGATCAATCCCTTATTAGCTTATTCCCTGGTCAGCTGCAAGTATGGTACTTCCAGTTTTTTCAGAGAAATGCCTTTCCAATCTCTTTACATTTGGCATGTCTCCCTCCTCCTACTGTCAGAGGGGTGACTTTCAGGCAGACATCACTATACTGTAGAGTGAAAAAAGAATAATTTCTGTGTTGGTTGAAAGATACTGTGTTGATTGAGTTACCTGCTGGCAGCTTCCAGGATCTCTGCTCTCCAGATCGAAGACTTGCAGATTTGGGGCCAATATTAAAGTCATTACACTTTACATTTTAGAAGAATGGCACCAGATTGTTTTGTAATATTCATTCCGCCTTGCAAGCCCCAAGATACTACAAAAATATGTCAGGGTGAGGTAAAGTGTCCTGACATTATGACTGCGTCCCTGGAAGGAATGTAACTGGAGGAGGGGCCTTTATGCACCAAAATTTGTTTTGTGACAAGAGGATCTGTGTGAGTTCAGGTTTTATCCCAACAGAAGCAGATTTTATCATACTGAAGTGAGGTCTGTCTGCCCTGAGGCTGGGTGATCTGGGTTGGATTTCTGTCAGCACTGACTGAGCAGCTCCTCTGCTCAGTTATATACAAATGATGTCAAGAATGTCTTCTTAGTGATGCAGGATAAACAACCTTAACTATTTTGCGTATTTATCTCACTCTACCATAAACTTCCCCAGAAGACAAAAATAAAAATCTGGCTCCTTTTTCATAGTAACTCTTGACATAACTGGGATCTCTTGCAGTAATTTGGACTCAAAACCTATGAAATTAAAGTTTTAAAATGTACTAAAACTGGTCAAAGAAAATCCCACAGATCAGTAGTCTGAGAAAAGACTGCATTGGCACCAACTGGGCCAAAAATAAATTTTGTGGAAAAAAAGCTTTTTACAACTTGTAAAAGCTTTCTAAAACATGATTTTTAAAGTATATTTTTATAGATGCTAAGAATGATAATTCTTAATGAAATATTTACCAGGAGGATGCATATAAATAAGTCAGACAATAGTAGACATGCTTTTCCTGTAGGTTTTAGAAATACTTACAGCACGTCCTCTGGGAGCCACACTGAGGAATGTAGTATTTATAGCCAGCTCCTCATGTTATGGTTGAAACTAGAGTTGGCTTCTCTGGTTTCTTTTTAGTTTGGTGCTCCTGCTGCTCTCCCTGGTACCTCCATATGTAGAGCTAATGAAAAACATCTGGCCCTGTCTCTTTGATCATTTTGTTTGGTTGAGCATTTAGCCAGCTGCCCCATTCATTTTTAACTAAGTCACTTATCTCTGATTACATGAGGGTTGGAGCTGCCTGCAAGAAAGGGTAGGACCTGAGAGCCCTGCGTGCCCTACAGAGACACATTCAGATTGCATCTGGCAGTCTGACAGCACTGGCATAACAAACTGTCAGGAATCAAGAACCTTAGTGTTATTTTTGCATGGGATATCAGAATAATTCAGTGCAAAAGTGCAGAAAATGTGCAGTGGTGGCAACTGGCAGACCCAGCTATGGAGTAATGGTAAAAGTCTAGAACAGTATCTGAAAAGCATCTGGTTAGTACTGTACAAATATAGAATCGGATCCTGAAATAGTGCAGAGTATCCATAGCAAACAATCAAGCTAACATCCTGGATTTTGGCTAGCCACAGTACAGCAGCCATTTGGCCGCTGCCGTGCTTTGCTCCAGCTGGCCGGGCAGAGTAAGCCCAGCTGGTAGCACATCCTCCTTAAGGGCAGGACCATGCTCTGTGTGGCTATCAGGAGCCACCGTGATGGGTGCATTAAAACAGCACAGGAGGGAAACCCAGGGAATAGTGCCCAGGTTCACATCCCAAGGTGGTGACTGAAGCCAGGCATCCTACCCAGCATTTTGGGCCTTTTTCTTGCTTCTACTTTCTGTCTTGGTTGAAACTGACTCGCTCCATCTGGGTTTTCCCAGTCCTGTTGTATGTGCCAGGGGCTCAGAAGAGGGAGACAAAAAAAGGATGTGAGGGGTTGGGAAGAAGGGGGGAGTAAAGGAGAAGAGAAGAAGGACCACATTCACAGGTATGTGACCTGATTCCCTTTGAGTGCAAATAAAAGGAGCTGGAGTCAGAAAAGAATTTACAGTTGGGCCTCAATCCCATCAGACACATGGGTTTTGCAGTGGCATTTAATTGGTGATTTTGAAGTCAAAACATGAAATGGTTTAAAAAAGAGTTTGTTTGAAAAAGTGCTATATTACCCTGAAGGACTATTTCAGCAGAAATCAGCAGAAGTGTTTGAGCTGGCATCCCTTGTAATTAATGCAAGGAAAAGATTGATGATCTGTGAAGGCTCCCTCATCTCTGTAATTCATTTTTTCCCCTGCCTGCATCCTAACTTTCCAGACACTGTCAGAGTCTTTGAGGAGAGTGGAACAAACACAGGAGCGAGGAGCCTATTATCAACTTGTTCGCTTAAAGACAGTTATGTTTTCTTACTTAGGATGCTATGTGTAATACTATTCTAAATCTGTGGGATTTTCAGATTTGTAAAATCATCTAGTTTAGGATGGACGTATTTTGGACGTTTAGGCAGAAGAAGGGTCAACAAAATAGAGACAGAAATCTGTTACAAGTATTGCTGTTATTTAATTTCCATCTGAGGACTATACAAGCCTTTTATAGCATCTCATTGTGCAGTAGGTGCTCTGAGCAAATAATAAGCAAAATAATGACCATAACTCTTTTTGTGGAGGGTAGAAGAGCCCGACCACAGAGAGACAGAGGGTAGTATATGCAGAAAACCTGTATCAGATGTAGAAATCCACCTGGGTTTACATCATTTACCAGGTGAAAGACAAGTAAAGCAAGAGGCAAGTCAGGGAACTGTGTTTTAAACACCTGTGGGTGAAACATCAGGACATCAGACATCGGGTCACTCTCAGAATTTGCTACCAAAGGTGAAAGAAGCTATAGAGCTGTAAATCCTCATATTTTACTACAGTTAATAAAAAAAATACTAGCTTCCCAATAGTCAGATTTGGGCAGGGAATAATAAATTTATAAAGGCCTCATGGAGTAGGATGTTCCTAGCTAACTACAACCCTGTAGACATCATAAGAGTCTGCAGATACCCAGACTCTGGGGTAGTCAATGCAAACTCTAGGTATAGCATCAGAGAGCATCCTCACCATCTCTTTCTCTGGCTAATAGAAGCTCAGAACAAATATCATTCAAGCTTATTTCACAGCCCAGTGGTGATCATACCTAGTGGTCAAGAAGGAATTTAAAAGTGAGAATGACAAATCCTTTTAAGGTTAACATTAATAGAAGAGCAAGAACTGGATAGTTGTATCATTCAATCTAATATGAAGTGCTCTGTCTTTTTTTCTATTCTAGTCTAATAAAAGGTCAATAATAAGTCTTGCAGTGAAATATCAAGTGAGTTATGAGCCTTGTTTATACACATGAACTGAATTAATGGACACTTAGGTGTAGTAATGAAGGGTTTACCTCTGAATTCAGTGGAAATGGAATCACATCAGAACTCAGATCTTTTTGTCAACAACTTTGCTTACAGGGCATGATCTGATTATGCTAACTCTTCTATCAGCTCAGAGGGACTTCCTCTTTAATAGTATTCTTGCAGAATAGGACACCAGTGTGAAGTCTTAGATAATTAAAACATAACCGTGACTAGGCCTGCCTTCCTTTTGTAATACTTCTCTCCGTTACTTAAATATTTTGAAAACTTGAGTTTAAATATTTGTCTGGATTTATCAGAGATTATTATAAAATCTTTAATGTAGTTACAGGTGAAATATGGAGCAGGGGAGCCTAGGGCATTCTCTGAAGATGTTTTTTTCAGGCTTGAATGTCCTTGACCATTTCTAGGCCAGATGGTGCCCATATCGTGCATGTGCAAGGAAATGAAAGGAAACAGTGAGTTTATCCTGATGAACAGAGACAAGGGAAGCCTTTGTACTCAAGCTGAAACAGGATTTCATATTGCAAGTGCTCACTTTTGGAGAGAGGATTGGCAGAAGGAAGCTGGGACAGCTAGCCAAGCACAGGAGAGGGGTCTTTGGAATAAGTGGGAATTTTTAGTTGTCTGCTGAAACAATTGTGTCCACTTTGTATAAGGTCCTTCTTACATTTTTCACTCGGAGGACGCATTTCACCATAAGCTCCAGTGATCTGCTGCAATCCTTTGATGCCATCTTGCTTGCTTGCTTTTTTTCCCTTCTTCTTTCTTTCAATTAGCAAAAGCTATTAAGACACAAGAATGTAAGGATAACATTACCGGGACTGTGAAGCTTCTGAAAGTATTAATTTATTCTAATTTATGTGTGTTTGTACAATACATGCAGGTCCAGAGATGGAGGTTGAAACTTAAGGTTACCCACGTGTCATTGACAATACACAGAGTATATGGCAAACATTAGAATTACTTGTCCCACAAGTCAAATATTAACTGAAAGTTTCTTAGGGTATATTTGTTCAAACCATCTCTTGCTTGTGACAAAAAGTAGCAATTAAAAATAAATAAACAAGGGAACCTACTACATCACTTTTTGAAAAACCTTCTTCATCATATAAGACCTCCATGTTTTGTATTTAGGAAGCACACCACAGATTTTTGGGAGGTACATTGTTTCTGCATCTATTTTGTGTGGCCAAAATGCGTTTCATCATTAGTGGACTCCATCTCTTATAGCTTTTTTTAACTACTGAATTTGTTTTATAAGATTTTGCTAAGCGAGGCCTGAAGTTAACTGCACCATACTCAGCAATGCAGTAAGAGTGTGCAAACCAAACCAGCTTGCTTCAGTCTACAGTGAACACAAGTAAATCTGTAATTAATTACAGTACATGCAACAATGAGTCACTAGTTTCACGCAGTAGCTCATTTGTACGTGGAGTTACTGTCACAGGATGTCCTTGGAGGCTCATTTTCTCTTTCCACATTCAAACATGGGGTATGATATCCATGTGGATAATGAGGATGTCAATAATTAACACTACTAGTGCTATCAAGAATTGTAAAAGATATAGTAAGTTATAATTTTCAGAGTTAACCTTCTTCTACTTACATGGAGACTTAATGAAGCAGAAAGATGTGTATTGCTTTTTTATTTCACAGTCTTTTTTTTTGTTGCTCTCAGACACAGGACACTGGAATTTATTTGCTATTGGTATTTAAGGCCCAACTGTGATGTCTGTATTCTGACACCTACTGAAAATCTGCATTACAGGCAAAAAGGAACCAAATAAAGCAATGAGAAAAAAAATAAAACCAAAAAAGGTTCAGTCTGACATCATATGGTTTTAACAGCAAGAGAGTTAATTTGTGGCTTTAGTGAATTTCACGATTACCACATAATGATTGCACACAGGAATTCAGAATATGCTTTTATAGGGTGACTGCAAGAAAATCTAACCTCCCTCTGCCTGTGTCCAGGAGCTGTGCAGCTGCATTAGCACAGGATTTTGCCCAAGCCACCAAGCAGTCACAGTGACGCACTACCACAACTATAGGGCTTCTGGCCCCGGGGAGCCTGAGTCCAGCCCACTGACATGGCTGGAGGTGAAAACTTGAAGGCTGGAATTCAAAGTGTTTGGACTAATGCTTCAGGACTGATAAGGGGAAAAAAAAAAGGGTATGTGTTTTTCTGAGCAGGCCACTCTGCTGATTAATAGGTTAGGCTGGGTATTTTCAGGCCTAGAGGTGTAAACAGGTATAAAGTTACACTGCACTTCTCTCAAATACTTTGCAACCCGGAGGGGAAGCTTCACCCAGGTTACCTGAACCACAGTAAAATATCTTGTTCATTTGTGTAAATCAGATTCCTACCAGAGCAAAGCCCATGAAAAAGGTGTGGTGCTTATGATATTCACTTAGAAAAGCTTATTGACAACATTATGAAAGTATTCATCATCTGAATGCCTGCAGACTACAGTAGAATAATTAAGGGTACAGCAGGGATCCAGATCTAGTTCTGATGAATAAATTCAAAGAACATTTTAAATTTTTATTAGGTTAGATTTTTTTCCCTCTAGCTTAGCTAATCCATCTGAAGAGTAGAGTTTTGATTTTCCAGGAGAAGCGAGCTTAAAATATCTTCTGTTTCTTAAACAATAGTTAGGCCAGTTAGCATCTGAATGTCCATTAGAATCTCTTTTCTAATTAAATTTCATCAGCTGGATCAGAAATATGATAATGTTCAGAGGCTGAATTGAGCCACACTCGAACACTGTAAATAAGGTTTATAACCTTTATTCTTGAGCTGTCTGTTCAGCCTTTGGTTTCTGAATCATGTCATGGCATTGATCCAAAGCTTCAGTTATGCTGAAAAAAACATTGACCACTGCAAAAGTGGGTGGAAAACCATCATTCAGCAGTCAGCTGGGTATATCTGCTGAAAGTATGTCTGTAATTTTGTGAAGGAGATGGTGTTACTAAGAACAGATTGGTTTCTGAGACTACCTTGAACCCAGCCAGCTGTAGTTAAACCCTCAAAGGCTGACAAAGTGCATTCCTAATTATATCAGTGGAGTGGACAGCTAGATAAAGTTACCTCCTTTGAGTCTATTGGTGACGAGTTTCCATCTCTGAGATAGATTTTGTATTTATTCAAACCAAAGGGGATCTCAGGCTGTGCAACAGCAGGAGTGACCCAAACGCCAACATGATACATGTCTGTGGGGCTACCCTAAAGCCCACAGATAGCCCTATCCCATGAATTCACTGGACATAGCAGGAGTGATAACATTTAATAGGCAACCTTTGAAGACTTTGAATAAATTTAAACTTAGTACAGCATTCATCTTTGAAATTAAGTACAGAAATTTGCACCAGGTACCAGAAACAGACAAGAAAATAATAGAAAATAAAGTGGGAAGAGTATTTCTGATATCTTTAGACAAAACACACATTCATGGCTTTGGCCATCTTCATGGGGTCTTAAAACATTCACTAACATCAGTATACTTAAGCAATTGGTATAGCTGACAATAATAAGCTCAGTATTTATTTTTCTATACTCTTCTATGATCTATATTTAGTTAAAAACTTAATACCACTTTTCTATCATTTCTAACTACCTATAAAATGAGTAATGCCCTATAATGTGGTTATAGCAGACCAAATTTATCGTCCTCTGAAGATCATTCAAACGCAATGAGTAGGTCTCAGGGATAAACAATGAACAACACATACTGTGTACAGTGAGGACAGTGACATATTCTTACAGAAGGGGAGGAAACCTCTTAATCTTTAATATAAATTTTACATTTGATGAAAGAGTTTGCTCATTTTGCAAAACTGCTGCATTTTATGTATCGGAGACATAACGAAAAATCCTGTTTGCTTAAGCTAACATTTCTGCCACCTTTGCCCTTTCTCACACTTAAACCATGCTACCTAAAGCCAGAGAGACAATACAGTGCTCTGTGCATGACACCTGGAAAATCCTGTTTAGAGTTACGTGGTGTGATCGGCCAATCGGATAAGTCACATCTATAGAGAGGATATATTTAGTTTAACTGTTGAACTGTGGAGGCTAGAGAGTTGAATCTTTGGGATAATTGATATCTCACCACAATTAAGGTCAGATTAAAACTCCTCCTGGTGACAGTAGGCTTTGGGCTTGCCTCTAAAGATCTGGAGGTCCTGTGTCAGTACTCTGCAACCAACTGTATCTTTGGTACATGTTGCAGCACTTCTTTTTGGTCATTTATCCTATTCACTCCATTGTCTTGTTTAGAAACTCTTAAATTCCACGTGAGTATGAATCAGTTATTGAATTTCTCTGTAATTACACTTCTATTGAATCCACTTTGTGAATTTACTGGACTTTGATAAAAAACAATAAACTTAGCCAAAAGCTACTGAACTACACAGGAAAGATAACTGAGTGGGGCAATTCTGTAACAGTCACTCATGATGGAAAAATTTAGCAAGTTCAGTGAGATATTTTTCCCTTTAGATTCATCACAGTCACTTTTTTGGATTGCCCTCAGAGAAATATACTTACGAATGGAAATATTATCACAAGTTAGCACTGGACCCCAAAATCCAAACAAAACAATGAAGCAACACAGACTTTCCTTCCTATTCTGATTGCATCACTGGAACCACTGCAAAATAAAGGGATTTTGTTTGAAAAAACTTCCTTCTGTGTTTTTTACGGTGCTATGTGTCTGCATTCCTGTTCATTTGTATGCTTGATTAGCTGAAATCAAATACAATGAAGCAGATCTCCACACAGCTATAAAAACTCCAAGTGAGCAATACTAATAGCAAAAAAATATTCTGCGTTGCAATCTTCATAAGAATTGCTGTGCAGAAAGCAAAAGAGCTGACTTAAAATCATGTATGTGTTTTTCCTTCATCTTATTCTGTCATTATTTATCTGCTCAGAAGTTTGCTCTTTAGCAGACTTCAAATAGCCTTGTGAACAGGTAACAAAGGATGTACTGTTTGTGTCTCTGCCTCATGCACAGCAATCCTCTGGCCGGCAGCTGGAAAGAAACAGATTTTAAGGAATTCTGTAAGTATCAGGCTGTTGGATTTTTTTCCTCTGCTGGTGACATTCTCTGTGCTTTTGGTATTAGTTTTGACTTTTGATGAGTTGGTCTTCTGTGGTTTTGGAATGAGTGCTGTGGATTTTAAGAATGGGGAAGGTGTTTTGGTCTTTGTAGTTGATGTTGCGCCTTCTAGAGATGAATCATTGAATTGAGTCTGATTATAGACATCAATTCAAATGAATATAAATATATAAAGATATAATTTTAGGTACCTGAGATAAGAAGATTGGTGGAGATTTATGTCATCCTATCTGTATTTTCAGATTGCGTAGCTTATATAGAGATAAAAGTAACTAGTATAGCACAAATCAGAACCCTAACCAAGAAAACTTCCAATCATCAAAAGAACCTAAAGAAATTCAGAATAAAACTCAAAATTTAAGGATAAAGTGGCAATTAGTTACGGAAATTAGAAGTACATAAGTAAAAAAGAAACTGTACCTAAGATCTACTTTATTGACAATCATGCTTTCATGTAAATGCCTTTGCTATCATTTATGAGGGGTTTTTTTGCATTTGCCTTGTTGTGTACAAAAGCTTTGCTAGTCATTCTTTGAAAATGAGAAATGTTTGACAGCATTGGAAGAGATCTTGCTGAGTAGATACACTTTTGCGTTACTAAGTAGTAAAGCGACAGACATACTGAAACCATGATGAAAATAGATGAAAGATCATGCAAAATTCTTCAGCTTGAATTCAGTGTTTTGTTTTGATGTGGTGCTTTATTTAAATTACTGATTTAATCATGCACTTGTTGAAATCAAAGCTGTTGAAAAGTTCTCTGATTGGATTATGTGGAAAAGAAAGCTGCTGACTAGAATATTGAATAGGGATTGTTGAAATTGCTACTGAGAACTAAACAAGTAACTGAAACAAACCGATGTCACTAGGCATTTAAGGAAGAAAATACATGTTTATACCAGATATGATGGGAGAAGTTTTTTGAAAGGTTAGGTCTGTACATTTCTGTGATGCAACCCTTGAAATGCCTTACTACATGATTTACCACACTGTATTTGAGTTTTGACTGCTATCCTATACAATATGTAAATAGGAAAGTCCTGTTTCCTCAGGAATTATGATAAGAGAGTAAGTTCTTGGTTAGCTGTGACCTCATGCTACGATCCAATGTTTGCCTCACAGAAATGAAATTAGTTTATTTTGCATGAAAAAAGCAATCAGATAATATCTTGAGTAGAAAGTCTTGACTTATACACTGGTACTGTCTGTACCATAGAAAGTTTTATGGTTTACTGTATTTCTAAGTACTTCAAACGCTTTTTGATGTATAGGCTGGTTTAACCCTAATGACAAGACAAATGAGAGCAGCTCTATGGCTTCTCTGAGTTGCTGTAGTTGTCTAATTTTCATTGGACGCAAACTTTAGCATAAACTTATTCTTAATAGCACTTGCCCTGTGTTTCCTCCAGTGTTTGCTGGGCCTGATTCACACATTATTATTATTAATATTCTGTTTCAAATATAAATGTTCTGTATACAAAATTTTTTACAAAAATTTGTCATAGATAGACACTTGGGGGAATTAATTGCATTGTCCAGTTGCTCATGAAGAACAAACTCAGGCAACTTCTAAGCTTGACTGCAGGATGTGCCAGAGGGTGCTCTGAGGCTCTCCTGATCCATTTCCCAGCTCAGACCATTGCCTGAAAGTGTTACATTGAAGACAAAAAACTTTCCCTGACAGTTTTCACAACTGTAGTTCTGTGGTGAATGTATGGACAGAAAGTGTAGGGAAACCAAAGACAATACCTGCCCATAGATTCCTGTACTTCCTGAAGCTGTGAAAACTGCACCTATGTGAGTGTTTTCTGGAGGAAACTTTAGAGGACTGAGCAGTTCACAAATGCAAAATGGCTTAGTTTCAGTTTGTTCCTTGTTTGATCAAAAGTTATTGTCAAATTCCAACCAGGCTCATAGGCGCTTTTCTGGTAGTCAGCTATCTTCAAACTACTTTCATTCCCTCCTAGTCTATGAGGACTCAGGATCACAAGCAAGTTGCAATGAAAAAATAAGCTGCCACTTACACTGTGAGCCTTTATAACTGTTTGGGAACCTGCTCTTAGCATGTGGCAAATAAAAAATAACTTAACTAGGCTTTTACTTCTTTCATAGCAGAATTACTCTGAACTATGCCGCATTTGCCGTGGACTAAACTTTAACATGACAGTTAACATAGCTTGGTTGTCAACCAGGAACTTTTCCAGCAGTAGCAATAATATTATTTTTCTTAATTCTTAAAATTATATTCATCTGAAACTCCTTTCCCTGGACCAACACAACTTCATAACTACACCTAAGAAAGAAATTTTCTTGGGTGATACGTAGATATAAAATAAAGGGGCATTAGTCCTTCCTCCTATTTCCACCACCAACTTCTGACACAGGAAAATCCATGTTTCCTAAAAGTTCCAGGCCATGGTAGTCATCTGTCAACTTCTTAAATAACAACACAGCATCAAGCATCCTCACTAAAATTATAATGAAGTGAAGTTTAATTTACATTGACCAATTCATTGGGATTATCATTTATCAGTGCAGGACCCAGAGCACAAATAACTTTGAGAAGGAAAGCTCTTTGAGAACATGTGTTAAGTTCATTTAAAATTTCTCTCCAAGACCAGGGGAAGATTAATGCTGTCATGGAAGCAAAGGCCTGGCGCCTCTGTCAGCTCCTTTTTCAGTTGCCTGAATGCTAAAATGATCACAGAAATTTCCTCTTAAGTCTCACTGCACAACCCCCATGCATGCACAGCTCCAACAAAATGATGGCTGCAGCCTGCACAGAAGTACCGCTAACCTGCCTGGCAGCCAGCTGGCTTGCCCTAATCCAGGCTCTGAGGCTTGGACTTGAGTCCAGACTGCTCTGTCTTGAGAGTCAGCAGTGCCAGCAGTGCAGAGGTTGAGGCATGTGTCCCACCTTGGCTTTGTGTAGGAAAGTGTCTCCAACTAGAATAGCTTCCAGTCAACCAGCGCTCAGTTTCAAAAACATCCATGTAAAAGCTGGCATCTGCACAAATCACAGGTCTGAGGAAGTTCTGGAGATAGTTGTAGCTGTGCTTGAAATGAAAAAGCAGAAAGCCAGGAGCTTGTTTAAAAAAAAACAAAGCAGCAAATAGAGTTTGATTTTCTTCCCATTGCCTTCTGGCAGGTGACCTCAGTGGATGCATGAGTGCTGAGCACTACTCCAGTTCAGTTTGAACCCAGTTTATAAACAGGCAGAGAGCTGTCTTCCATTGTTACCGCTCAGCCATCCCATTTGCCACAATCCCCAAAAAAATCCCAAGGCATTGCAATAACCTCTGATGCAGGCACGTTTGGAGAGCTCATTAGAGGACAGTCAGCATTTTCCTTCTTTCATCAGCTCCAAACTCCTGATGGTTCTTGTCCAAGCACTGCTGATTTAAGTTAAAATCAAGCAGCAGCTTTCCCAGCTCTTGTTTTAACTCTGTACTTGTGAAAAGGTGATAAAGCACACTTTCAGTACATTACCCTCCTCTCCTGGTACACATGGATTGTTTTATAGAAAAGGCAAAGCAAGCAAGAGGGAAAAAGGACAGAGATGAAAATGCAAACCAAATAGCTTATTAATATGGCAAAGCTAACATAATGCCATCTGTTTTATGTCTGGTCCCTATTTGGAGCTTGATCCTGCTGGGTACTTAGTGCTTAGACTATTCCCTAGGGCACTCTCCAGAGCACACTTAATATTTAAGTGCCTTACTGGATTGTGGCCAATGTGCTGAGCACCTCAAAGGAATCAGATCTTGCTTAATTTTTCAGGTTTGTAGAAAAAACTCTTTCCAGCTCTGAGCCCTGGCACTTCTGAGGTTTTTCCTTCTCCACTCCAACCCCCATATTTTTTATTCTGAATAGTCAGTGCCAACCAGGATTAGGCCACTGGTTCCCCACTGTGGAAACTCCAGTAGAGACCACTGGCTTCTGAGGAAACTCCAGGGGACAATATTTTTGCTTGAGCTGAGGTCCTACTTAGAGTTATTCAAAACTCCTTTTGCTCAACCTGTGAAAAAGAAAAACTTCAGCTATAGGGCAGAAGGGAGAGTGTGTAATAAATTTTCAGGCAGAGTCAGCATATGTTCCAAAGGGGCAATAAGCTGTTAAATCAAATCAAAGAAATCCCTAGTAAACCAGGATTCATGGTGTGTCTGACAGCATACACTACATGAAATATTTCAAGTCGATAACTCTAAACGTGGCTGTCAACATGATGTGCAACCTCCATGCACTCAACTTCCATCTCTTTCCAATAATAGTGAATCTTTGCAAAGAGCTGCTGTAAATTACAATTCCTAAGCCAACTTTCAAATTTCGTAGCCACATCTGTAACCAGTCTGAAGACTGTAGTCAGAAAGGGATGGTGAAGCAAGCAGAGTCATGGCAAATCTGCTCAAGGTTTTCGTTTCAGGGTCAGGCTGTGTAATTCCCCTATCAGCTGATCATTAATGCTTTAAAAATCCTCAAGGTGTACAGACATACTGTGTTATGGTCTCTCCTGTGCTCCATGTGCATTTGTGCATCCATGGAGGGTGGGGTGGATGTGGGGGTGTGTGCACGTGCACAGGGTGTGTTTGTCACCTGCGATGCATCAGCTGTGGTGCCAAAGTGCAGGCACCCAGCATTTTAGCCCTGTGGAAAACAACGCTCTCCAGGAATACCATTCCTGCTCACCTACACCCTGCTGATTTTCCATTTCCCCCACAACAAATTTTTACCAGCACTGCAAACCTCCAGCTGTCTTCAAATAGCTACTATATTCTCTAAACAGTTAGCAAGAAAGAAAAACAAAGATAAAGGAAATATTAACCTCTTTTCCTCGGTTATGAAATTAGCCTAGGGCCTGAAAAAGACGAAGTATAGTCCTGGATCATTGATTAGATTATGGCCTTGTATATCCCCACATATGTTCATACCCTCTGAGTCTAGAAATCATTCTTCACTGGAGCAGAGTACTATGCCTCATAGGGCCCAAGACAGCAGCTTTAAAATTGCCATGTAATTGAATATGGGAAAGACTCTGACTTTTTGTTGTTATTGCTATGCTTTTCTTATATCCCTGACTTTCTGAGTTTATGTAGTGAGAAAGAAGCAATTCCATCTCTGAAATGTAGCTATCTTAGGGGTATAAAATGACATTTTCTGCCTAAACTGCAATCAGGACACGGATAGGGAGCACAGTACTCTGCATGGGCACAGGTGGGCTGCAGAGTCTTGATGGTAAACAGTAATTTTCAATGTAGCTGGTACAAAGCACAGCAACCAGGAAACTTTTGCTTCTGACTCACACCTCAGTGCATAATAATAACAATAATCACAATAATAATAAAAAAATAATAACAACAAACATTTTCACAACACACAGAAACAAATGCAGTAAGCACAGGTGGCCTAAACAGCAGACTGTTTATGAGCACTGTAAACAGACCTTGCTGTATGCTGGAATTGGTCCAAAATACTAGACACAGCACGACAGCCCTACCAAGAAATGGTCCCAGGGAACTTCTTAGCAGGTCTTTTGTACTCAAACCCCGAACTAGATGTTGGTGGGGCAGGGCAGTAAGGGGCATCTTCATCAGATAGCGCTTGTGTGTGTCCTGTGTGGGAGACATCGTCAGATTTCACTGCCTTCCCTTTAGAACCCGTCGGCCATAACCCACTACTAAGTTAATAACTCATGTCCTGTAACACATAAGTTGCCCTCTCAGCTCTTACAGGGTCATGTGAAACACTTGTCCATCAGACCATCTGAAGAGCACTGCCTGCAATTGCAACAGCTGGCAAATGAGGCTGTTACTGTATTTTTGGCTGTGTTGCCAGGAAAGCCTTTTTGAAACACCATCTCTTATCATAAATCTTGAATTTTCCCTTTCTCTGATCCAGAACTTTCTAGTAGTCATAATCAGCAATTTTCTTCTGTCTTGCCAATGCCAAAAAGGCTCTGCCAGTGAAACCACTAGTGTGGGGTCTGTACCAGCTGCTACACAAACAACAAGGAACTGAAGAGCTTTGGAGCAGGAGACAGTGTTACAAAAGGAAATAACTGCCAGATAACCATCTTGCAGGACTACATGAAACCTGCGACATTGTCACATGGCTGGTGTCCTCCTCGTGCCTCCCAGCTGGGTTTGATCAAGTATGAGGACTGGGAAAGAAAAGCTGCATGGAAACAGCAGGTGATGGCTGGCCCTGAAGAAGTGCTCCTCTGTATCTCTCTGCTCATGAAAACCATGGGTCTGGGTATATCTTGCTCGGACAGTGCTGTCGCAGACAGAGATTTCTAAATCTTGAGTAAAGCCTTGATCTTGAAAGTAAGCAGGAACCTCATTCAGGCTTCTGAAGGCATCTGCGTTTGACAAGGAGTAGGTCCATTTTCCAAGCAGAGGCTAGTGCCTTGGCGGGCCTGTGTCTCCACTACCTTCAGCCATTCAGACCTGCATAAGAAAGGCAAAACACCACTTTCAGCGGTAATAGTGATGATCTTGGTTCCTTAGGTGGCATGGACAAGATTTTGGCTGCTCTGGGCAGGCCAAGTGCTGAGCGTGGTGGGCTCTAGGTCTCTGGGTTGAAGTCAGGCAATGGAGATCTATGGCCTCAGCTACTATCACTCTCTTAATGCCCAGTGGCATGGTAAATAGCATTGCATTTACTTTTAGGGGGAGGCTGCTGCTTTTTTCTTTTTAAACCTTATGTTAATATTTTCAAATTTCTTATATTTTTATTTTTCTAGAAATATCTGTGATGATTCACAGTGGAGTGGATAATATGGATTCCTTCTTTTAAACTTGCTAATAGAAGTTGGTTTTCTCCTATCCTCTATTTCACTGCATTGTACAAGACAAGCACCCCAAATTCTGCTTGACTGCCACGCCCAGTTCTGTTTTCATGTCAAATAATTAACAAAATTTTAGACTAACCTAATATTTATGTTATCCATGGTAATTAGATATGTCTTTGACTTATGTTTCTGTTTAAAGGACTGAACTTTGGAGATGGGCCATTTGTAAGGCATTGAGCATATTCAGAGTCATTACATAAAGAAAGTAAAAATTTCTTTATTCCTTTGTCTGTGTCCAACAGAATTTTCAGGTGTAATGCCTATTTAATTAGGGCTTTTTTAAAGTCCTTTTACTGGAACACATTTCATGATTTACAGTTCCGCTGAAGTAATATTGGTGATTAAATTAGCATTACCTAATGAGTGAAACTAGTAAGGTGTCTTGTTCAAATTAAAACCACATATTTAAGGAGAAGTGAATTGGTCGACAGAGCACTAGAAACACAGCAGAAACTCACCCCAGTTCTTAAAATAAAAGCTACTGGCCAAATGTGAATCTGGCAGTTACTTTAAAAGTCACATTTGTGAAGAACATCTGTTAATATAAAAATATCTCTGATACATTACAGTGGTTTAGCTGTAGTTAGTTTAGAAGTACTTGGTTAACATCTAAGGGAGGAGGGAGAGTAATGTCTTAACATTTGGCGATCAGTAAGCCAGGGCTTTTACCCATTGCTTGGCTTTGTTTGGATTTAGACAATGTTCCTCTGTTTTTGCTCAAGCTGCAGTAATACTTCAGGCCTTGATGTCATGCATTCTGGGTTTTCTATACTCTTTATAATAATCTTTGAACCCTCAGCCCACATCATATGTTATGAATATTCTTGTTTTGGAGTAGAGAGGCAGACAATCATTTTAGATTGCAGAAACCCTGCCCCTAACATTTCCCTGTGCATCAAAGACATGGAGCAGCATCAAGCAGAAAAAGTTGCAGAAAGTCAAGTTTGAAAGATGGTTTGGAATGAGAAAAAGAAAAACAGAGAAGAATCAGCAAAAAAGATTGCTTTTACAGATCAGAATTTCTCTGCTTTTGAGGGGTGATCCAAACCATACCTAGAAAAGCCTCTTCAGGGCAACACCTGGTTCAGGGAGTAAGCATGATTGGAACTCATGGTTGAGGGTTGGAACATGGTTGGCAATTGGAACTAGATGATCTTTAAGGTCCCTTGCAACACAAACTATTCTATGATTCTATTGTCAGGCTGTTGTTGCAGAGGAGCTAAAGCCAGAAATTGGTCCTGGCGAAAGTAGCATTAGAGACAATCAGCTCAGGTCCTTCTTTCCAGGTGAAAATACATCAGCAATATTAGCAAGTAATTATTTTCTTCATCTTCTTGCCATGTGACTGATTGTGTTTGTTATTCATGTCCTCCTCTGTCAGTGATTCTTCTTTCAGACTGCTATCTTTTTATTCTTGGTCTTCTTGGTTTAGTTTTGAAAGAAATGACGGCTCTAAGGGACACTAAGTGGCTTCCTTAGGGAATCGTAGTGTAAATCTTTGAGATTAGGATAACTAACTAACAGCTTGTCTATAATATAATGCAAGAAGCAATACATGCTTTTGTTGGAGGGTCTAATAGGAGAATATTGTCAAAAGTCACCTTTGGCAATTCGACTAAAAATTAAGGGAACAAATAGTGTTTGTCCAAAGATCAAACAGCCACCTGAAAAAAACTTCTGTGTTCGCAAATCCAGCACACATAGCTCCACATACTGTTTCCAGTGTACATATGGCCCTGTCGCAATGGGCACTGGAAAACAAGCTCAGTCTCTTCCTGCTAATTTACCAGTGGAGGAGGGTTTTTTCCGCCAGGCAAGTTCATTTGTCAAGGTGACCTTCGCAGCCGACACCAAGCGTTCCTGCAGATAAAGAATGCTGCCTCAGCGTATTTCTGAAGCCCAGCTCAGCGGTCTGCAGTGGGGCTCCTGCGAGGAGACACAAGGACGCTGCCAAACAAAACCCTTCCTGCAGGCATTGCAAGGATTTCTCTGTTCCACGGGTTTCATAGATCATTGCTGCACATTTTGCAATCCTTCTTTTGTCATGCTCTGTAAACCCTCTTCTCATGCCTGACCGGTTTTATGTCTAAATGGTCTTGAGGTTAAGTATTTTCTTTTGAAAAACCCTATTCTGTAAATTAATGGTCTCCCAGGCAGAGCTAAGACCACAATTAAATCTTAATCGATCATGGATGTAGGTAGGACATTTCACAGATCCTCTGTCAAAGCCCAGACAGAAGAAGCAGATCTTCAGATCTCCAAGGAGAAGGTTTAATCTTCCATGTTATCTGAGGGGCTGAACTGCTTGGCCATGAATGACTATTTTCTTCCTATCTACATAGTTGCTTTCAAATACATCACTTATTAGAGTTTAGGATATTGCCATTTTTATACCACGAAAAACAAGCCAGATTTGGAGCATGTGTGCTAAATGTATCCCAGCGTTAATGTAAAATCCAGCTTGCAGAAGAGCCTCTGGTTTTTGCTCACTACAGCTGGAATAGATCAATATATAGAGACTCTGGAAATAGCAGTCATGTTTCAGAAGAAACCACCACATAGTTATGATCATGCCAGTTTAATTTCTGTGGAATAATTAATCCAGTGCTAATTATTCCAGTTCCTTCCTTGTAGTTTTATTTTCATGCCTGCCATATGACCTCAGTTAGACAAGTCCTTAAAGCTATTCCCCAGCAGCAGTGACCTGTTAAAACAGGAGACTGTATTCAGAAGTGGGACCAAATAAAAAGGGAACTTTTTTTTTTTTCAAGAGGGAAAAAAACGTTTGGGTTGATCAGAACAATCTACAGAGCATGTTTTGAGTGAAGGAAAAAAACAGGCAAAAATTAGAAAAAGCTGAAACATTCCATTGCAACATCTTCTAAATGAACAGTTTTCCTTCTAATTTCTGTGGATTTAACTTTCAACAGAAAAGTAAAACAAATCTCTGAGGTCAAATTGTTTATTGTTCTTCCAAATTTCTACAGGAAAAGAAAATGGCTTAGTTTGAGATTAACTTTAAATGAAGACTTTGTTCAATTACTGGTTTGGACAAAGCCCTGAAAAAAATCAGTTATTTACATAGCTAATTGTTTATGACTGATTATAGCATTCAACATTAGAAAAAGAATAGCATGAAACCATGTGTCGGTATTTATCAATTGCATGACATTCAGTATATTGGCTGAAATATTTCATCATTATTTCCCACATATGGAATTAGTTCAGAGTTACTTTTGTACAAACCATAAAACAGAATACTCAAATATGAATAAAGATGCCAGAGCAGACAGATCTCTGTGTCATGGCTTTGGAGGCTTTGGAGGGACACCTGTGTATACGAGTTCACCACTGTTTATTTTTCATAGGACAGATGTGATTAAGGCTCACCACTGTGCTGATCCTGAAAGAATGAAGGCTAAAAAAATGATGTTTAAACATATTTACACAGTTTTATGGCAAGACTTTTGACCTAAGGCTTATTTAAAATGTAGTTAAAGAAAATACTGTCTTTTTGGAGGTAAAATATGTTAAAGTGCAAGGACCTGGAGGTAGAAGGTCACACTTCCCTTAATTTTAGATGTACCCAATGCCCAGTGAGCACTTACCCACTTCCAGCATCTAATAGCTCTCTGTTGAGTCCCTCACTTTATGGACAGCAAGAGAGACCTCTCATCAGTAGGTGAGCTGAATTGCTCTTTGGAGGTGACTTTCTTTCTGTGGGCTGAAATCAGAAGTCTGTGGCAAGCAGCATGCTAATTCACACATCCTGGTTCAACACTTCATGTTAAATGAGTGGATCCAGCATTTATTGAAACACAGGGAGTGTTTTAATTGCTGACAGCAGCCAGAGGGAATATACATTCATTGTGAATTGCTGCAAGTGAGCTGACCTCTGCATCTTCCTCTCCCTCTGCAACAGCATTTTTCTCTACCATGCAGGCAGTGAGCTGCAAGAGACATGGGTTGAAAAATTCATATTTACAAAATGCAACCAAATGTCACCTTAATCTCTAGGAAAAACTAAGTCACTGTTATCAAGGCTCGTATAAATTCCATCAGAGAGCAACTTTGGGAAAAGGCAATCCAAAAACTATATTTATATGACTGTTCTGACAAAGCCTAGAAGGAGGTAAAAAAATAACTTGCATTTCTTCATATAGCAATAGCTCAAGGAGAGTAATAGCAGGGACAGTATATCACCACTAAACAGAAGGAGAGGACATCCTTGAAGGAAGCAGAGAAGGCAGTCCCAAAACTATTCGGCCTAGAGGTTGCCTCTGAATCTTTGTAGAAGGTAGCACTGTAGAGGCATTTAGTGGGGATGATATTGGACTAGCATATTTACATTTGTAGCATGAACAGCCCCACAGTTACTACCAAATTCCTGAGCCATGCTCACTCTTTGCTGCAGTTTGTCCTTTAAAGCATGACCTATCAGTCTCTAAACAGACATACAGAAAATGGTAAATTAACAGAAGTTTTCAAAATTTTCAAGGATTTATGCAATCGTAAAAGTTCACCAGAAGAAAGGTAATATTAAGTCCTGTTCAAAACATAGAGCAAATTTAACTTCAAGATGAATTGTAAAACCAAGCCACTTCTGGTTTTGCTCTTTTCTGCCCCTGAGGAAATCTGTGTCTGATTCAGGAAGTCCTTTCCCTTCTCTTTCCTTTGTTTCAGTCTTTTTTTTTTTTCTCTCTCTGGTTAAATAACAGGCTTTCTTTTCCCTCTATTCTGCTGTAGGGTTTTAGCCATGTCTTTGGAGGAAGTGAAGGATGTCAAAATGCTTATAACCAGAAAGTCAGCTTTTCCTCCTGTATTTCAGGCTGGAGGAATGATGACAGGAATGCTGTAAATTTGACAGACCCATTTAAGCATTTCAATGCATAAATAAAGGTTTGAGGGAGGGAGTAGAGTTTGACCATCTCTATGTTTTCCATGCTCAAGACTTATTTCTTAGGGCTCCTTTGACAGCATTTACTGCCTATGATAGTGAACTTTTTGCACAGTGTGTTTTCTCATCCCCCAGCTGCAGCTCAAAACCATCCCTGAATATCACTGCTTTATGATCTTGTGGCCACAACCCAGTTCTGGGCCACTGTTCATACAAACCTGGTGAATGCTTTTTTTAGTATTCGTCTGATCATCCCACTGTAAGAAAAGTAAGAAGGGCTTCCCCATAAACACTTGATTTCTTAACAGCTGTACCCTGTCTCGCTTTTCCTTCCTCACTGACATTGTACAGTATGCTTCTCTTATGGGTGGAGCAGCCATCTCCATGCAGAAAGTGCTCCTCATTAATTTGCATCTGGCCATTTATGATTTTTTGCATTATGCTATTGGCAGTGTCTCATTTCTCTTTAGAAGAAAACACATAGACTGGCTCTGTCTTTTTCTGAGCCACCCCACAGGGACTCTCCTGAATTACAGCGCAGCTTAGTGCTGATTACTTTTTTATTTCTCCTCTTAGGAAACAGATAAAAGGTTTAAGTTCTGACACAAACAGGAAAACATGTTAAGAGGATTTATCCTGAATGCATCTGCTCTTTAAATAGTGATGGAGCAGTGTCAGTTTCCCAGAAGGGCCAGAAGCTCCACCACTCTTTGTTCCTGCAGCCCTTGTATGACTAGAGGCAAAATATCCTATCACAGGCTGTCAGATAACTCCCAGAATATGCAACTTGGTGATCATAGGCTGAGGAGGGACTGATTGCCACTAGAAGCATGAAGAAGTTGGGTTTAAGAAGTACTCGGCTCTGCTTCTTTAAGGATAACATCAAGCCTCTATTCTGCTCTGAGGTAAGACTTCATAAAATTTACTAAATCAGTAACTTCTCAGCCTTTCAGACCTTGTTCCCTCCCTCTTGTTTCCTTAAACAGGAGGGACAGGAGGGGGAGCAAGCTGTCAAAGTTATCACTAGTGGAATTTTCCAGCTTTACCAGGCAGGAAAGCGGGAACAAAAAAAAATGATCCACTGTAGAAAAACAACTGGACAGAGTGCAAACATAGGCAACTTCAGAAGGGGCATATGCATGGTTTGCATTGACTAAAGCTGTATGAAAATATGGCTCAAGAATCTATTAACATCAGCCCTTTCAGGGTTTTATTAATGAGGTGTGCTTCTGGGAAGTTATACTCTGTTATAATGCAATGTTTTTCTCACCAATTATTCTATTTAAAAATGTGTTCCTCTGTAATAATATTCCAGAGGGAGAAAAATCTTTACTTCAAATTGGATTATTCACAATTTTTCCCATTTTTCCTTTCATTTGATTTGGAGTCAGAAATTTGTCTTTTTCAGCTTTTGCCTTCTGCTCTCATATAGATGTTTGTGGCAATTACATGTATTTCAGCTCAGTGTCATGGCCTGACTCTAGCATGCACAAGTAGAGCTTTATACAAACCTAGCTGTATGGAAAGGAGAAACTTAGGACTTACTCCGTGGTAGGAAAGCCAGGTCTGACAATTTAAGTGATGCGTTCATCAAGATTACAGGGCTAAATTAGCTAAAGGGCTTCTACATTCACAAATACATTATCCTAATCCTCATTTTTCAAATTTCTTTCAAATCTGGCTTGGTCCTGTACATTTTCAGACAGGGATTTGCAGGTAGTGCAGGCTCTTTCTAATGGCTACTTTCAATTTGAAAGTGCTTATAACTGGTAACTAGGTAAAAATCCAGGGCAGCAAGGAACTGGCGGGGAAGAGCAGCTAAAACTGTTTACCCAGTAATGAAAACTGGAGAAATTCAAGGGAGCTGAAAACTAGGACTTGACCCCATAGTTCTGAGGAAACTGGAAGCATATTTATGTTTTCTAAATAAATGAAAACAATAAACCATCAACCTAGCACTCAAAACAGGCTCTCTCATCCATTGCAGAGGGATTCCAGGGGATTTCTCTCCCGCTGGCTGGCTGGCATGATGCTTACAGCTCTGCACCTCCAGAGTAAACATCAGGAGTGTCCGAGGAGTTTCTTTTAGCTGTTCTTGCTCTGTGACATTTTGCATACGCTGAAATGGCCAGCTCAACCTTTCCGGTTCCAAAGTCCCTGTGCAGCAAAATATTATGAGCCAAGGTCATGACCATCAGCAGAAAGAATACTCCTTGCCCTGGAGAAAACTTCCAAAGGATTTCTTACCCTGTTATTCCCTCTGTAGGGGCAGCATGAGGCCTATTCTGGGGATCAAAGGGAGTCGGAAATGGCATGAGATGCTGCAGAGCAGCACAAAATGATGATCGTGGGCCAAATTACAAGTACATAATAGATTTTAATTGACTTTGATCAGGATGAAAGGGCAACTACTTTCTTCTTTCCTTGTCAAACATGAAGTCTCACTGAAAGGAAGTTTAGGCAGCTAATATCCCTGGAGATTTGGCTTTTGCTCTCTAGATTCTTGATTGATTTGTTTAGAAAAGATAATCAAATAAGTGGGATTACTAAGAAATCTACTAGAGAGTTGTACTCTTAGCACCAATAGTTTCTTTGGTAAATACAGTGTCATTACAAGTCCCAGCTGTGTTCTGTCGGAATGGGAGATAGGGCTTACTGGCATAAATGATTGTCCAAGCTGCTTTTTCTGATTTTGTGACTCTTTTTTCATATGAATGGAAGAATTCTGAGGGATCTCCCATCACAGGGTTTTCTCTTGTTTGTTCCCAGTGAAGATGATCATGTACATGCCACGAAAAGGCAGCTCACACTTAGATGTTAGGGCTTTTTCAGGCAGGGCTTTGCAGTAAAATTACAAAGTGATTCCTAATTCAGAAAGTCTCTGCACAGCACAGAAGTGTAGATGTGTCTAGATAGCCACAAATTCTCCAGTGTTGATGCTGTTTTAAGATGATGATCAAATTCTAATGAAAATTAACCTAGCAACTCTAAGAAATATTGTATTTTCTTCAACTCTTTTAATTACTTCTTACTAGAAAGTCTCTTCAAATGCATTATTCTGAAATACTTTAGGTGGTGAGTGATGTATAAGTTATCATAATGATATAGCAGCCTCTTGGTTTTACAGATCTTTCTCACACCCAAATGATTCCAACGTCTTTGAATAAAATCTGTTCCATTTCTTATCTTGAATTATGCTTTCATTAAGCAACCAACTGATGTCAATCCCCTGGTTCATGTTGTATAAAACATTCCATTTTATGTGTTATCTAGACTTTTTCACAAAAGCTTTTAGGAGATTACTAAAATGCTCCTTCCCCTTGTTCCCATCTTTGTTGTGTATTCATACATATATTTATATGTGAGCATGAATCCGTACGAATGTATAGTAATATTCCCCTTAGGATATTGTGCATGTATATCATAAAGGAAAAGGAGATTAACGGTAAAATACAATACAAATAGGCTGACTTTATGGCAGGCTTGCAGAAACTGCTGCCAACCAAGAGAGTAAATAACAGCTGTGTTAGTCAAAGCCAAATTTAAAAGATAAGACTTGAATTTAGGTGGTCAAAGTCCCAGAAAACCAGGCAAGCTTAATGCCCACAGAAAAAGAACTCCAAGGACAAAGAGTATAGTGGTATACAATTAAGTTGAAGACAAATTTTCAAAAGCGCTTCTGTGACTTAAAGCCTAAGTCAAAACTGACTTTGAGAGCAAGAGCATTTACTCTCCCTGTTAAGTCGATAGGGTTTGTGAATTCTTTAGTCTTTCCTGAAAATAGGAGTTAGGTGACTGCCCTCCTTCGTCCCCCTTGGAAGTGTAATCTGCAGTCACCTGAAAGTTCAAAAATATGCTGGTCCAAGCAGTGGCTGAATGCCAGCGGGGATACCAACTCAAACCAAAGAACTAGAGCTACAAGCGTGATTATTCCCCTGTTTTACTGGAAAGCCATATATCATCTGGTTTGGATTAAACTCTGAAGATGTGTTAGCCTGTTCAAGATCCTGTGGAAGCATTTTGAATCAATTGTAACTGACGTAAATATAGCCTTTGACTGGAAATCTTCCAAAGAGAGAGCTGCAGCAGTTCAGCCAAGATGCATTATATCAAAAGCATGGATAAGTAATTTGATGTCCTCATGGGAAGGATAGTATTACAGTTTCACAACATTCGTAAAGTGCCTGCACACTGAAAAATCTAATACAATCGTTAAAAGATGGATGAATGTCCGATAAATCTTCACCTCCTGTCATGGATCATGGCTCTTATCTAGGCAGGTGTGGGAAGAGGAGCGTGAACCTGCAATGACAGAGGGCACAGCAACAGCTTAGTCGTACTCCTTTGACATGAGCACGTGAGCTTCCAAACATGATTTACTATGTTTGCATAGCAATATTAATTACTTTTTAGTGGTTATCTAGCCAAGAATATGTACAGGGCTGAAAAAGGTCAGATAGAAACTTCAGCCAAGCTCTGTAGGACATACAGACATTTAGTAGTCCTTTTACTCAAAGTGTACCATTGCTTTAAGTAATGAACTAGCTCTTATATTTTTAACCCTCTTCTGTGGCAAAACATCCATGTGATTTTGGAGATCTCACTTCACCTCCCTCTGTAAATCTTATTTGATATCTCTGTGGTTTTAATATGATGAATTAGCACTTGCCTATATAATTACTTAATGCTACAGAGAGGGGTTGGGGTGTTTTGGTAGTTACCAAATTCTTGGTTCTGCTGTTATTATCCACTGCATGATGATTTGATATCTGAGTTCAGGCTCCAGACTGTGACTGGCGGGGAAGAACTCAACAGAGCTTAAAGAGGCAATTGTCCAGAGTTCTCTTTCCATTGTCCAAATACAACTCGGAAGAGCTTACAACAAGCCAGAACAAACCAGTAAATGTCAAAACAACCAAGAGTAATCCCTTCTTGCAATACAGCACAAAAGGTGGTGAGAACTTTCTAGTGTGGTTCTGGGCCATCTAAGGTTTCTGCTTCCCAGGAGAACATGAACAGGCATTTTGTGCCTATGTTAAGATGCTTCAAGAAAAGATAATATTGTCTCTCTATGTCTTTTGAGTCTTGCAGTCTTCCATTCAACAAGAGCTCATTTTCTTCAGAGATTTCCAAGAGCTATATCTAACTCCTCCAGCATCAATATTAAGAAAGTTAAACATTCAAACGCTACGCATGGGAGTCATTTGGCTGACTTCAGCAGGCCTGCTTGTAGGATTCAGAATTACTCACATCACTGAGGTAATGAAGACAAAGGCACCGTGCTTTGTAAATATTAGTGGTCTCTGTAGCTGTAAGAGGTCTAAGACCTTCAGGAGCTGCAGTGTATTTGAAAACCTAGCTTTGAAATACCTGGCACGTTGCAGCTTCCCTCAGAGTGCTTATGAATGAAATATTTGAGACAAACCTCAAAAAACATATAAGCAGGAAAGAAAAAAGAGTTCAAAGAAAACAGAAAGCTGTTGTGCATCATGGACTAGTTTTACCATTTAAAAAGTGATTTTTCTTATTCTGACATTTGTCTTTATTATGGGTATTGTGGGGAGGTGTAGCTTAGTCCAACAGTTCCAACTGTCACTGGAGTCCAGGTGGTTTGGAAGCGTCACTGATTCATTTAACTTCTTACATAGAAAGGTCATGTTTTTCACAGGCACATATTATAAACATTTGAACACAAATTAGAAAAATACCACTTAAAAACTAGGGTGTTGCATTCACAATTCTCATGAAGGTGTTCCGTCTGTCTCTTTAACATAAGCCTAGAAATCATTTTAAGATCCCAGAAAACCTTTTATACTCCATAGATTGGAATGATATAGCCAATGTATAAGAAAATGCATTGTTCTTGTTTTTGCTTGACCTCTTCATTCCTCTGTTGAGGACCTGAGAATATAATAAACTAAATTTGATTTTGTGGTCCATTGTTTCCTCTGAAAATGGGAATTTCTGCTCCGTGATCTTCTACTTGGTGTTCCCTATCTGTTTGTCTCCACCATATTTTAGCCTCCAGTCTTCATTTTCACCTCTGTTCTGTCATTTCTTATTGTGATATCTGCCATCATCTCACCATGACCTTTCATAGCATTGATAATGCTACTAGACTCATATGGCAACTCAAGAGGTTCTTGCCAACTCGTTTCTGTACTTACATTATAAATGAAAAATCTCTCAACCAATCTCCAGTAGGAGTCTTCTACCAGCTTTTGATTTAAATTTAGCTTTATGGTTACACAGTTATGCTTGTATGCTTACTGATGTCCTGAATGGGAGAGGTTATCAAAAAATGTACTGCAATTTAATTTTAAAGTGACTGAAACAGCCTGAAATTTTGACTGAAAGAACATGATTGAATTAGCAAGAAATTAGTCGTTCATTGTTCCAAGAAAAAGTGTAGGTCAAAAACCTATTCTGATACAGTTTTCTTTTTAAAGCTTGAAGGTAAAATGTGCACCACATTAGCAAAACTTCCACTGGCTCAGCAGAGCCAAGAGGATTTACTTCTGTTAATATTACCTGGCTGTTAGGGATTTTTTAGTCATAATTTTTTTTAGAATGTAAAGTGCCTTGGTTGCTTTGACTGAGCTTTTTATAAATATTTAGAACTGAATGGAAAGAGGGGCTGATGTGTGACTTCTTTTGATAAGGATATATGACAGTCAAATACTGTTGGATAAGCATGTGGGAATGCATCCACCAGCTGCAATTTCCATCCTGTGCCTTGTGTGTTTTGTGTTTGGTCCCCCTGTGCTGCATTGGTATCACCTCCTTCCTGCATAGAGAGCCCTTCTCAACTTCTCTGCTTGCTCCATCCCTACATGAATCTCTCATCCAGCACTTGATTTCTGGAAATGGAAAAGGAAGGGAAAGAAATGGGGTTCAGAGACAGCTGCAGACAGAGGGACAGAAAGGGAGACAGAGTTAGAGATGAGGCTTCACGTTGCTTCAAGTCATCAAGAATAAAGTCACAGACTGTTCAGGACATTGACAAGAGTTTCCATGTTGATGTACTTTCCATCAATTTCCTGATGGTGTGTAACCATTTTTCTTCAAGTAAAAATAGGAGCATAGTGCTTTGAGATATTCTCCAAGATCCATCTACATTTCTTTATTCATTCACATTCTTTATCTACACTGCTTTTTAAGCAGTTTCACTAACAAAAGAACAGCCTATTCAGCAAATGTGGGACTCTTTCCAAAGTAACTCATACAATCTTTACCAATGTACGTGAGTGGTAAAAAATAGAATTATGCTCACATCTTGATTTTTATTTGGCTACAGAACTTTCCAGCAAATCTTTCATTCCTTCTGACTGATTCCATATAGCACAAAGTACAATACAGGATGAAAAATACAAACTGAGAGTTCAGAATTGCCAGACAGGAACCCAGAGCTCCTGAGAAAAATTTATATGGTGTACATTTGCTCATGAAAATTTTGTAATTTGTAATATCTTCAACATTAGCAGTACCATAAAGAGGGATGTTCTGAATTTAAACACGAGGGATAAATTAAGCCAGTGGGGTTGTAACAGTTTATTACTATCTGAGAATTTGATCCAGGATTTTTATAATGGCAACATAAAGTTGCTCCTCACTCTGAGGACTCAAGACTCAAGAGTATCAAGAGTATCTTCATTGCATATGCATCTTTTTCAATAAAGTAGCTTTAAAGGTTGTATTTTCTTAGCTTTAAAAGCTCAGTGTGTTGTTTTACATTACTTCAGTCTGGTCCTGTAAACACTATTAAGCACAATGGTCAAAACATTTTTTCATTAATTGCAGGGTAACCAATACCATTTATGACAAAAATGTAAAAGAATACATTAGGGTTTACTTATTGACACTTTGTAGGTCAGACATGGCTTTCAATACAGTTAAAACACATCTAAAGGAAAACGCAATAACTCACAAAAATAAGTAGTGCTTGTTTGCTTAGGTCCTGAAGCCTTTGAAAAAAGTGTAATGGGTAGAGTGGTGACATTTACTTAAAAGCATGCATTAATTATAGGAAGAAAGAAAGTAACAACTGGACTTCACTTAAAACTAAGCACCAAGAAAACTTCAAAGACATATTGCATGATTTCAAGCTCTTGTTTAGCTTACATGTTCCCTCTCTAGATTTATCTGCCTCCCTTCATTGTTTATATCAAGACCTTAAAATATTTACTCTTGAAATGTATGTAGTTGCATTAGATGCCTTCCAATAAACAGTATAGTTCAGTTCTTAATATTGTTACCTCAATTCAACCAAAGTGACTGAATTTGGCTTTTGAAGTGTTTCAGAGAGAGAATGTCCTACAAATTCTGTGAGTTTCTTAGTGATAATAATCATGCTGGTTGAAAGGGTAGCTCCTTTACAATGATCTAAAATAAAAATATATGTATTCTTCCATGTTTGCCACATAAGTCCAGGCAATGTTATAAGAAGTACTGAAAGCTGTAGAAGGTTTGACCCCTTATGTTTCAGTGTTTCATTGTGCCTGCTGAGTATTTTAATATTTCTTTTTCTTTAAAAAAATCTAATTTGTGCTTTTGGAGCCAAAACTCTTTTAACACTGTCCAGGTTATATCCCCTATGGGTTTTAGCTGGTTTGCTTCTTTGCTTGGTGAATGATTTAAGCCTCATTAGAGCTCTTGAACCTGTGCATTTCCTGCAGTTTTAACTGTATCCTGTTGTGTTATAAATAATGAATCTGGCTAAATGTGAGTTGCTGGCAGAGATTTATCAATTTTATTGTGAAAGAAGATTCTGGATTAGTCTGCACATTACTCTCCTCCTCCTCCTAACCTCCTTGCTGTCGCACACACGTGCATGCATAGTGGCCTGATGTACTCCGGTTGACTTGAGACAGTGCTGTCCCCAGGGAGTGCTTACAGGGCTGTTGCGTACCTTACAAGTGACACTACCAGACCAGTAGGAAGCAAAAAAGAATCACAGCTTTTCCATTGTGTTTTGTGAGAGCTTCCTCACTGCTACAGATAGCTCTCTGAGGAGGAATCAAGTGCCTGCAGTGAACAGCATCATACTTTATGCAGTCCTAGAGTTTAGACAATGTAATGCATTTGTGCTTCCTCCTCTCTTTTTCATTCATGTGACTCTACTTCATCTTTAATTCCTACTTTGGGTAAGATGCTGGGTCGCTGCTTACACCAAACTGCAGAACAAGACGGTCAGCTTCATGTTTACCGTGTGGCTTGACTGAGTAATCCATGCCAAGGACTAGTAATGTTGTAGTAGTAAATCCAGGGCTGCCATAAATCTTGTTTTCAGATTTGGTCCAGGTGGAATTTGAAGGGTTGCCTTGAATTTTGGGGTGCTCAGCTAGCTAGAATCTGTCTGGGTGAGTGCCAGATGGAATTTTTGGAGGCACCTACTGAACAAAAGTGGATGTGTTGTACAGTGCATGCACAGTGAGCCTGGTGCTCTTGGAGGCTTTCATCAGCTCTAGCTGATAAAGTGTGACATCCATTGGCTTCAATGCTCAGGCACAAATCATTGTACTGTACATTTGTACTGTAAAGGCGCAATAGATCAACCATTTTCTGGAAGCACAGGATTTTCTAAGCCCACAGTACATGGCCCATGTACCTATGTTTCCTGCTGGAAAATTTTGGCCTGCCCAAATACAGGGCCAATGTGGATGCATGGATTTTTTTTCGTATAAAAACAATTGGACTTAAGCAAGCATCAACACAACAAAAGAATTTGTCACCTCTAACGATAAAAATGTGTTGGCAATGTGTAAGATGTTTAAACTGGCTGCTTACAACCAGCTTTTGCCTGCTGTAGGCCATGTCCAGATGTTTCTTATCTTACCCATACACACTGAAAATTACATCTAACATATTCTACCGTGATCTGCTCATGTTCTTAAGTCTTCAACATTGAAAACTGGCTTATACTGCTTCCTCTTAATATATATGAAAAGAATTCCTTTCAATTCACTTGAAAAAAAAAATGGTTAACAGAACATACTCTTGTTAATCATTTGTGAATCCCTTCTGCCCTTTAGGAACAGCCTTGTTAGGAGAACGAAGATGGAATAGAGTCCCTTTCAGATTTTGACGGACACACTGCAGCCATGTAGTGCACTGTCTCTGTTGCATCAGGCTAGCACTGAAGTGATGTGATTGCCAGTGTGGAGGAGAGGTCTGGGTTATGTCCCCAAAGGTCACTGTTGCCAGCAGGCAATACCTAGATATTCCCTGCCCTCCCTTAGCTCAAAGGGTCTGATTGTGAGAGCCCTCACATCAAAATGCACAAACAGAGAGAGATTCTTCTGCAATCTCCATGATCAGCCACAGAGCGGGTCACAATGTGGCCTTTGTTACAGCAGAGGACTTCCCTACCATTTACAAAAAAGTTGCATAAGAGACAGCTGAAGAACCCAAGGTGAAACACATTTTTAAATGTTGGCAGGTAACACTGCCATGCAGACTCTACAGTTGAATCTCGTAACTTCTGTTAGTACCTCGATGAATTGCAGACAAAGTATAATTAAATAAATTAAATTTTTAATTCCTGCAAATCCTACAAGTCTTTTCTCTTTTAAATCTTAAGACTCATTAGACAACTCCTTTGGGTCCCAAAAATCATGGAATCATAGAATCATAGAACATCCTGAGTTGGAAGGGACCCACAAGGATCATTGAAGTCCAACAGCTGGCCCTGCACAGGGGAGCCCCAAGAATCACGCATGTACCTGAGAGTCTTGTCCAAACACTTCTTGAACTCTGGCAGGTTTGGTGCTGTGACCATTTCCCTGGGGAGTCTGTTCCAGTGCCCAACCGACCTCTGGGTGAAAAATCTTTTCCTAATATCCAACCTAAACCTCCCCTGACACAGCTTTATGCCATTCCCTCAGGTCGTGTTACTGGTCACCAGAGAAGAAATCAGTGCCTGCCCCTGGTGAGGAAGCTGTAGACTGCTATGAGGTCTCCCCTTTAGTCTCCTCCAGGCTGAAAACACCAAGTGATCTCACTCACTTCTTGTATTCTGGAGGATTCCCCTCCAGATCCTTCACCATCTTTGTAGCCCTACTTTGGATGCTTTCAAGGAGCTTCTTATCTTTCTTAAACTGCGGCACCCAAAATTGCACACAAGGCTTGAGGTGAGGCTGCACCAGTGCAGAGCAGAGCAGGACAATCCCCTCCCTCAAAGCTGGTGATGCTTTGCCTGATAACCCCTAGGACATGGTTGGCCCTCCTGACTGCCAGGGCACTGCTGACTCATGTTCAACTTGCCATCGACCAGGACCCCCAGGTCCCTTTTCTGTGGCACTGCTCTCCAACATCTTGTTTCCCAGACTATACGTACGTCCAAGGTTGACCTTTCCCAGATGCAGAATCTGAAGTAAAATTAGAGTTGACAGAATCATATTTTGAAGAATATTCTGTAGAATACAAAGACAGGCAAAATACAGAATTCCTGTGGTTTCAAGTCTAACCGATACAGTAAGATGATAGCTTATTTTCAAACAGAGCTTTGTAACAAAGAGCAATGAGATTCATATGTTTTCAGAATTCTGCTGGGCCACAGGATGAGAAAATTAATAATGAAATAAAATCCTATTCTGCCTCTCACTCAAATTCTCCATTACAGGGGGGGGCTGAGTGACAGCTCTGTGAAATCAGTGAGCTTGATAGTTTAAATATTTGCTATGCTAGATGTTAGAGAAAGAACTGGGAAGCTTTAGGATCTACTGTATACAACTTGCCTAACATTTGCAAGATAATCAGAAACAGAAGTGTATAGATGGATTTGGGGGTTAAGTGTTGTCTGATATATACCCCTCTCTGTGATCAGAAGCCACCGAGCATGGAGAGAAGGAAATAAGCAGACAGCAAATGGTATTGGGTCTCCAGGAAGGAACCAGAAGGTGAGAGGTTTGGGGCAAGGGTGAACTGTGCACAAAAATACTATTTCCTATTGCTGGACTCTTCCTTTGCCTGGAATTTGTATACATTTTATTTAAAAGGAAGATAAATAATGGTGCATGACTGCTTCCTAACAATTCAGAACAATTCTTAATAAAGAAGAATAAATGTTGTTTCCTTGTCAATGCAAGCTACCATCCTCTTTTTTACATTTGGGAAGAGCTGAGCAAGTGTTTATACTGACAGAACTATTGCAGTGTGAAAAGGTGGATCTTTGTCCTACAATGACCGGGAGACTTTGCTTCCTTCATCTTCCTCATTCCTATAAATGTGACTAATTGTGGTGAAGCAGGTTCAGGACCCACTAAATTAAATGAAGTATAACAGCCCACAAGAGTAAGATGTCCTGTCTCTCTCTGTAAACAAGGATTAAGTGCTGGTTTTAACTACAAGATGACTTTATTGCTCCATTTGTTTTATGGATTCTTTACTGTCCCTTACTTAATTGAACTCAAAGCACAAGCCTGGCTTTATCATTACTGAGCCTGTGAGCAATCATTAGGTGTCACTGAGCCAGCTCTTCATGTGGTTTTTTACTTTTACTTTGGAGATAGGATAAGAATAGCTTATTGGATCTGGCTTGACTATCCTGAAATCATTGTGTGGTATCAGATCCTGAACAGCACACTTCTGCACTACATATGGAAGATAAAATTTAGGGTCAGTAGACCTGCTTTGCTGTTGCATTTCATCAGAATTATAAACGTACACCAGACCAAAACCAGTCACACACAGTTGAATCAGTCTCCTTGTGCCCATGGAAATACCCTGCTTCCTTGCAAAAATCTTTCCGCAGAAAGCTTTCTAAATTATATCATCATATTTCTCCTTACTGGCACTCTTTAAGCCTTTCTCCCTTTTTTTTTTTTTTAATTCCACCCTGAAAACAATTTCAGCTCATTCAGTGGAGTTGCTATAATTGTTCCTCAGTGCTTTTAAATTCATACTTCTCTCCCAGCTCTTTCCATCTAGTAAGCCAGGATCTGAGATCCCTCCTGTGTTTAATTTAGTCAGTGTTTCAGATTAGCTCACCACTACCCATGTGTGTGAACAAAAGAAACTGAGCATGAGCTTTGTGATTGCTACTTACTTAACAAGACTAGTTTCAACTTTTCTGTAGGAACAACAGAATCAGCCTAGTGAAAACTTTTTATTGTTCTAAACTTCTGTACAGACACTGAGAAAAAAAAAGAGCAAATGAGACAGAATGGGTTGAAGGTGAAAAAGGTGTCAGGAACAGAGGTTTTCTGCTGCTGAGAGTTCCTAGTTAACAGGCAGCCTGGGCTTCTTGAACTATTTTTGAGACAGACAGGCTGATTGCTGAGTCAGTGTGCATTTAGTGTCCTTCAAGAATTAATTAAAAGCAGTGAAGAATATGCTTTGCTTCCTCAGTAGGACTTTTTTTCCTGAAACTGTTTTGACCATCTTTGGCTGGAGGAAATGGGAGACAACTGCCATTATCACATAAAGGCAAGACCACTTCCTCCAGGACAAAAGTCACAGGTATATGGGTCAAAACAGCAGCTGTTTCAAACACATGAGCTTTTAATAGGCAGACTGACAATAATTGAAGAAGGTTTGTACCAGACCACCTGGAAGCAAGCTTCAGATGTTTACCAATAAGGATTAAGCACCTCTGCCTAACCTTTCTCATTACAGAAATTTTACACAGCTTGATTTAATCCAGGTTGAGATAACAAACCTCATAGATGAAGTTCTCAGGAGACTTTGTTCAGCTGATTTTCCAAATAAGCTCTGTACTTTAATATTGTTGTAAATGCACATTAATTACCCGGGAACCTTAGACGTATTTGGTAAAGCTGGTTGCCACAGCAGTTGTTGCTGTGCTACATGGTCTGTTTTGCATTTAGCTTTTTGGTATGGTAGTATTACAAAATAAGCATACTCACTGTGGGGAGAAAAGCAGCAACCCACCGAGCCTCTTTCTTCCTAATATGGTGAAATAAAAAGCCTTAGTTCGAGCCAGCTGAAGTGGTGATGGAGTCGAGGCCCAAGGAGCAGGGTCATGGTCAAGATTCACACTGGAAGGGCAGGAAATGTTTAAATTCTCTAACCATGATTAAATTATGGGACCCAATGATGCTATCAGAGCTGCTCTTTTCTCCTCCTAGCACATGCTTGATTCCAGACTGGTGAGAGTGTTCCTTACTGCAATTTCTGGCTTGGGATCTCTGGACTATACTATATAGCACATGTAGGAATTTATTTTTCACAAAGGTTTATAGTAAGCAGGGACATGAATTTCTCAGTGGGCAGCAGTGTGGGGGTTTCAGGCAGAGCCCTGAGCTGAAGCGGAGGCTGGTGAGGGGCAGGCTGCAGCAGGAGGATAGGCACTGGGCTGGGCTATCTCCTCTGCTCTCACAATGTCCAGAGAACAGGGGCCCCAAACGCCATTAGAGTGCCAGGAAGTTTTGCCTTTTTCCTTATTTGTGTTCACTATCACCTTTTAAACAAAAGAGCTCAGCTTTTCACAGCAGCAAGCAATTGGTCAATGGTAGCTGTTTTCCCCATCCCCTGCCAGCTCCCAGCTGAAGAGATGGGGTTTTCTGGCTGTTTCTCAGGGGTTGTGCTTCTACTGGTTCAAACCTCTGCTTGGGGACGCTTGGTACAGTATTAACTCGTGATAGTTAGGTCATGATAGTGAGACATGCTTTTTTTTCTTACTTGCTGACACAGGGAAGAGAGACAGTTGAATCCATAAAAGAAAGGGAAACCCGTAAGAAACCAGAGGCTGACACATCCAGAATACATAATCCCAGTGATTGTAATTTATCAGGTACCCTAGTCATCTGAGGCTTTGCAAACAAAAGCCGACTGAAACACATCTCCCCAGAGGGAAAGCTACGTGGAAAACACTCAAATAGCTTTAACCACAGTTGTGTCACAAATTCCTCTCAGATTTGGTGACTGTGGCTTGTTCTAATTAAATCAGTAACAGTTTCACCACTGTGTTTTAAGGTAAACAATCATTTTCTGTTTATAAGGGGAAAAAAGGAGAAAAACAGTGAAGATAGCACTTCTCTGCCTGGAGTACGTCTCCACAGCCCCATAGCACATTTTCTCCTGCAATGTTGTCACCCATCAGAAAGCTTTGCTTCTCAGCAGCTCTCCAAAGCACATGGGCAGTTTTGGCAGCTGAATCATCCATATTACAGCTGCATGTGTTCAGAAAAAGGCAAAGTCCTGAGCTTTAGCTTTTATAAAGCCCGATCACATTCAAAGCTGGATTTGATGTGCTCCGTTGTTTCTACCACAGCTCCCTAACCTGGGGCTCAAACCTAGCCCAGAAGGAACCACTCAGATAGAGCAAGGATGCTGCAGGAGCCCTAGGAAAGCAGCTAGCCCTTCACTGGCAAGGAAGGATGAAGCAGAGGCAACAGCACAAAGAGGAAAAAGCATGCTTGGTCAGCTTTATTAAATAATATATTCTTTATACATCCATTACCAAAACTTTGACATGGAGGGAAATACTGAAAAGGAAATATTTTTTTTTTAGTGGAGTAAAAGTGTTGCCTGTGTTTTTAAACAAAGGCGTGTTGGCAGAATCATGCCATACAGAAAAGGAAGAGAAAGGGAAACTGCATTTGAATTAATTCAGATAAGTGAAGGCCAGAAGACCTTATGACAGAACTTTCCATTAATTCCTGTAGTCTAGCTCTCTGCCATAATTACATTACCTCCTAACTCCTTTGTACAAATATTGTTGTGGTTATTATTACTGATTACTGTATCTACTACAATTATACTTATAAAAGCTGTTTACAGTATTGCAGCCATAATAATGCAAAAGAGCAAAATCAGATGACTTTAATGGTGGATGTTGTATAAAATTTTGAATGAACTTATATAACTGTCTTCAGCTGCAAGTACTTACAGTGGGAAAAGACCAGAACAAAAGAGTAAGGAAAAAACTTTGTTTTAATTCAATGACTGTATTGAATCTTAGGTTTAAACTTGATTTTTAGTGAATCATAATTTTTTGAACCTGTGATCAAAGCCTTCTGTCTGACCTAGAATATACCATTTCAATTCAAAGACAAATTTTGTTAAAATTTTTTCTGTTTTAGCTTAATTTAAGAAAAAAAAAGAAATCTTTTTAAATAAATCTTTTTTAAATTTTTTTTAAATCTTTTAAAATAAAAGGTAACAATTCCTCTGAATTAAAGTATTTCAAGTTTTGAATTGTTTTCTGGAGCCAGTATAAGTTTGTAAAATATTTCAGGGTTCCCAAGTCTCATTATTTTTCCCCAGAGTTTTCACTGAAAAATTTCAGCCAGCCAGTAAAACAAGAAGGGATAGAAAGAGAAACTGAGGTACAAAAAAGTTAAAATAGTTGTCCAGCATCTCATTAGATGGATATCAGTATTACAAATAGAAATTTCATCTCCTGCATCCCTCTCTAGAGTGAGAAACACTAAACATTAAATTGATAAATTATTAGATGCAAAATAAATGTCTAGCCATAATTGTTATGAGCAACAGAGGTCATTACAATTACTAGAACTGTTTACTTGGTCTCTGAAATCTTGTTCCTTCCTCCCTGATACAGTCACAGGTGAAGCCCTAGTTGCCTGCTCCATCTTCATGGCATAAGTTAGCATGATAGAAAGGTAATTTTATTTGTATCACTGTCTCTTCAGAAAGTCCCTCCCTCGTTGTCGAAGAATTAACAGGATGCTTTCAAACGAGTCAGCACCTCCTCCTACATTCAGTCGCTCCAATTCGCAGGCCTCCATGGACAGCACTTCTATGGAGGACTTTTGGTGTGAAGTGGAGAGCATCAAGGAGAGCAGAGAAGATGGATCTGAAGAGGCAACAGTCTTGGAGTTCAAACCTGCTGATGGTGAGCACACAAACACCACTTCTTCCTTATGCCTTGGCTTTGCCTCCTCACTAGAGTGTCATGCCCTGATCTCCTTTCTCGTGTCACTCGGTTTAAGCTAAAGTACTAGGCTGGGTCACTGTAGCTCTGCTTCTGAACATCACAGTCAATCACTGGAAAGAAGCAATAATTCACTCTGGTTTATAACTGGAGCTGGTAATTAACTTCTGAAGTAAGGTGTTTTTGCATTGACTTTGTGCTTCAGGAGAACAGATATGGTGTAATTCATAAAGGAGGGGCACTCAATGAAAGCTAAATCTCCAGCATTAAATAGACTAAACCAAAACATTTAAAGTGAAATGATTTATTTTGTTAAATTTATTTTGTTAATAATTCATTTAGTATGCTGGAATTTTAAATTTTTTTGCTTTTGGTAGGATATGATGCAGAAGTTATTAAAGTCTTGAAGAATTTTTTTGTTAGATATTGTTTAGTGCTATAAGGAATTTGATAACTGCCTGTTTCTATGAGATTACCCAATTTAGATATAATTCAAGAAGAGTTTAGAGTTTAGTTCAGAGGTAAGTCTGAATATATGGATGCCTACATTGTTCAGACTCCCCACTTGACCAAATTCATTCATCACTTATGCAACATATCCTGAAGGTATTACTACCTCATTCTGTTATCTTAACCTTTTCCTTTCTCTTGTTTTGTACTGTATTTGGAAAACCACGTAATAGTCTGTGCTGGCTTGTTGCAATACAGCTTTGTGTTAGATTTGATAACATGTAGAACGACAGTTCACATTTTTTTCCGGTTTTGACCCCATTTACAAATGCATTATATTGTGCAACACAAAATACCAGGTGTTACTATAGGATGAAAAAGAATTTCTTCTGAGGTCATGACCCACTGATAACTCTTTCTGGAGAACATCTTGTGGCTCATGGCTACTAGTCCAGTAATTACTGATCTAGGGATAGATTTTGAAGCAATGGTGTGTTCTTTCCTTGCAATTATTAACACAAGAGATTATGGTTTTTTTTTACTTTGACACGCAATGGGATGTCATTAGTTCTGCTCCCAGGAAGAATGGTGAAAAGGGGGGAAAAGTACTACATTATTAATCAAACAAATATGTAATCAGTCATGGTAAGTAACTTACACAGAGGTATCTAACTCCAACCACATACTGTTCCCATTGGAAACACCTCCCACTCACTAGTTCCCAGTAGGGCTCTCTTGGAAGCCAAGGGACAAGACCGGTTCACCAGAAATCTTGGTCTGCTATGAGGGTTATGGTCAGTCAGCTTAAATCTAAACTGCACTCCTGTGTTCCTTATTGGGAAAATTCTTGTCTGATCATACTCTTTAACTTGGAGACCTTAGAAAGAAGTTGTGAACCTCTTGATGTCTCTCCTTCATTCAGTTGTCAGCATGAACTGACAGGTGTCTCTGACTTGTCTGCACCATCAGGAGAATGTCACAAATCTGTGAGTTACCAAGCTGTGTAAGTTAGTAGGGAAAGTCATTTTCCAGAAAGTTTTCCATCAGTTTCATTGCTGCTGAACTAAATCTTCACAACAGCCCAAACTCTGCTGCAGTCCTATGTTACCCTTTGCCTGATTACACCTCATTACAATGCATTGATTTTTTTCCCCTCTGACATGAATTAAAAATGAGACTACAAGTCAAAATGCAGTACATCTCCACACTTCACTTACCTTCGTTTTGTTGTTTTAAACATATATATGAATATATATGTATCGCATACACTCACACACAACCAGGAAATGTTTGTCCTAGTTATTAAGATCAGGAATATATTCAGTAGGGATTATAAATCTTGGAAGTTCTATTAAGGTCCTAACAGGATAATTCTCCTTGCCAAATCAATGTGAAAACCCTTGGGGCAAAATAAAAACAAATATTCATCGCCCTTTTGAGATGTCTTTGAGAGGAAGGGATGCAGGATCCTTAAAAAGAAGGCCAAAGGATGATAGCAGCCAGGCACCACTGATACTGTCAAAACCACCATGTGGTTTGCCAGACAACATGTGCAAGGGACAGACAACAGCACACTTACTCTGCTGATGTTAGTAAATACAATCAAAAAAACCCAGAAGATTATAACAAGTGACACAAGGGGTGAAAATGTAGGGGAGGAGGAAGACATGGGGTATTTAAGATGTCTGTGATGTGCTGAGCTGCTTTATAACTTCATGTTTCAAGGCTGGGATGCTGTGCATTGTTTAAGATTATATTTGTGAGTTATTTCAGGTTATATCTGAAATTCAAAGCAAGGCGCACCTCTTTCCTAGCAATCTCTATGAGAAAAAGATAATTACCTTCTCAATTATCTGTTTGTCTTCTGGTGGAGCAAAATCAAACACAGTATCAAGACCCTGCTGTATAAGTAGCTAACACTATCAAAATAAGATTTGTAAAACAACATGGGGACTTTTTAACCTATATTTAAAACCTATGTGACATAAAATTTTGAGGTTTTTTTAATGCATAAATTTCTTCTCTTTGATAGTTTTAGTCCTCTGATTGTTGTTGCTATTTCTTAGTCTATTGTTTGTGAGCGGTTGGAACAGGAAGAGGCCAAAAGCCAGAGAAAACAAGTGGTAAGCAGGCAGAATTTCATGTCTGCCTTACTATTTTTCATAGCATCATGAAAAACAAGTTTGATTAAAAACTCAATACTTGGAAAGAATATGTCAAGACAAAAGGTAAAATTAATATCATTAAAAAACTGAAACGTGAACAGATGTGGCTCCAACAGCAGCACACAAGAATGAGAAGAGACCTTCTTAGAAAGAATAGTGAGGAGGGAAGTTCAAAACTTACAAAGATGGGAAGGGAACACTGTCATCCTGCCTGGGGATACAGAAAGGATAAGAGCAGAGAAGCTGTTTCACTGCATACAGGGCTGGTCACACCCCTGGCTAACACAGAGCAAGGGTTTTAGAAGCAGCTATTTTTGTAGAGCTTTGTAAAGAGGCAGGGCAGTTAACAATGAAGTCAGTGATGGCACATGCATAAGATGCTTTTGCTTGTCCCTACAGCCCAGTCCTGTAATTTTCTCTTTTGTGTATCTAGCTGCCAAAGTGCAGCAAACTGGTGTCCATCAATCAGCCTGCATTCTGATGTCAAGAAGAGGCAATAAAGGGAGAGTGGAAATACCAACCTGCCATTAAGACCAGCACTGGGACAAGAACAATAAGCGCATTGACTAGTTGTTTTATAGAATATACTGCAAATTAATCCATTTCCTGTTTGACATGTTTATTTGTAGTACCTCTTCTTCAGTTAGAGCTGTAATGAAATTAGTGTCCTGTCTCAAGCAGCATACTGCTGAGCTAGGATTGCTCCCAAAACTGAAATGAATGACCTCCAAATCTCCTATGTGATGAGAGACTGTGACTATTTACTTTAAAAAGCAGACAAATAAAAAAGCAATGACAGCAAAATTTAAAATCACTAAATGATTCAGAGAAGGCAGACTGGGAGCTTCTGCTAGTCCAGTAATGACAAGGCATATTAATTTAATGTAACAGGTAGCAAGCTAAAAACCTGCATTGGCTTTGCCTGGACAGGTTTTGGTAGCGGGGGGGACTGCAAGTGTAGCTCTGTGAAAAGATGCCAGAAGCTTCCCCCATGTCCAATAGAGCCAGGATAGAAAACAATTTTTCACACAGTGCCTAATCTCACTAAGGAACCAGTTGCAGTGTTGAAGCAGCTGAGAAACAAGATTCAAGATATTAATCACTAATTAAAATACCAAGAAATGCTGGGGTGTACAGTGCTATTGAGTCTTAAATTATTAGAAATTAGGATGATACCTAGCATGCAAGGATGGCTATTTTGGCATATTCCACCCCTACCTGATCTCTTTGATACCTACCCCTTCCTGAACCTTGCTCTTTAGTAAGCAGCTCTGGTTCTTAATCAACTTGTTCAAAACAAGCTGCTGGACTGGGTGGACATCACCCTTCTCTCAGTGTGGCTTCTTCACTTGGAGTCTGACTACCAGCTGGCCCTCTGACATCCCTGGTTAAACAGGGAGATTCTGAAGGAAATCAGGGATAAAAAGAGAGTTTACCGACTGTGGAAGAATGGGCTAGCTACTTACGAAGAATTCAGGAAGACAGCTAGATCATGCAGAAAGAAAATCAGGGATACAAAAGCGCAATTTGAAGTTAAATTAGCCACTTCTGTTAGGGATAATAAAAAGTCCTTCTATAAATACATTAATAACAAAAGGAGAGGCACAGAAAACCTCCATTCTTTGAGGGACTTGGAGGGAAACATAGTTAATAGAGATGAGGAGAAGGCTGAGGTACTTAACACCTACTTTGCCTCAGTTTTTACCAGTAGGACAGGTGGCCCTCAAGGCAACTGGCCTCTGGAGCTGGTAGACAGAGATAGGAAACCAAATAGTCCCCTTGTATTCCAGGAGGCAATAGTTAGTGACTTACTGAGTCATCTGGATCCTCACAAGTCTATGGGACCAGACGGGATCCATCCTAGGGTAATGAGGGAGCTGGCAGAAGAGCTTGCCAAGCCGCTCTCCATCATCTTCCAACAATCCTGGCTCACTGGGGAGGTCCCATATGACTGGAAGTTGGCAAATATCACCCCAATCCATAAAAAAGGCTGCAAGGCTGACCCGGGTAACTACAGGCCTGTCAGCCTGACGTCGGTGCCTGGCAGAGTTATGGAGCAGATTATCCTGTGTGAAATCACACAGCAGCTACAGGATGGACAAGGGATCAGACCCAGCCAACATGGGTTTAGGAGGGGCAGATCCTGTTTGACCAACCTGATCTCCTTTTACGATCAGGTGACCCACCTGGTGGATGAGGGAAAGGCTGTGGATGTGGTCTATCTGGACTTCAGCAAAGCCTTTGACACCGTCTCCCATAGCATACTCCTGGAAAAGCTGGCAGCCCACGGCTTGGACAGGGGCACTCTGTGCTGGGTTAGGAACTGGCTCGAGGGCCGGGCCCAGAGAGTGGTGGTGAACGGAGCTGCATCCAGTTGGCAGCCGGTCACCAGTGGTGTTCCCCAGGGTCAGCGCTGGGCCCAGTCCTTTTTAACATCTTTATCGATGATTTAGATGAGGGGATTGAGTCCATCATCAGCAAATTTGCAGATGACACCAAGTTGGGAGGGAGTGTCGACCTGCCGGAAGGCAGGAGGGCTCTGCAGAGGGATCTGGATAGACTGGAGAGATGGGCTAACTCCAATGGAATGAAGTTCAACAAGGCCAAGTGCCGGGTCCTGCACTTTGGCCACAACAACTCCCTGCAGCGCTACAGGCTGGGGACAGAGTGGCTGGAGAGCAGCCAGGCGGAAAGGGACTTGGGGGTGCTGATCAACAGGAGGCTGAACGTGAGCCAGCAGTGTGCCCAGGTGGCCAAGAAGGCCAGTGGCATCCTGGCCTGCATCAGGAACAGTGTGGCCAGCAGGAGCAGGGAAGTGATCCTTCCCCTGTACTCTGCATTGGTGAGGCCACACCTTGAGTATTGTGTTCAGCTCTGGGCCCCTCAGTTCAGGAAGGATATTGAGGTGCTGGAGCAGGTCCAGAGAAGAGCAACAAAGCTGGTGAAGGGACTTGAGCACAAGTCCTATGAGGAGAGGCTGAGGGAGCTGGGGTTGTTTAGTCTGGAGAAGAGAAGGCTTAGAGGCGACCTCATCACTCTCTTCAACTACCTGAAGGGAGGTTATAGCCAGGCGGGGGTTGGTCTCTTCTCCCGGGCAACCAACAATAGGACAAGGGGACATGGGCTCAAGCTCTGCCAGGGGAGGTTTAGGTTAGATGTTAGGAAGAAATTCTTTACAGAGAGGGTTATCAGGCATTGGAACGGCCTACCCAGAGAGGTGGTGGATTCACCATCCCTGGAGGTTTTTAAAAAGAGATTGGACGTGGCCCTTAGTGCCATGATATAGTAATTGGAGTTGGATCAGGGGTTGGACTACATGATCTTGGAGGTCTTTTCCAACCCTACCTATTCTATGATTCTATGATTCTATGAACTGAGGAGATTTATACTCTTGCCTTAGGCGTTAGCTTTTAAGGACCTTGCTGTGTCAGGCTTGCTACTCTGTTGCCTTTTTCACACACCTATGCTGATGCACACGTTAGAAATGCCTCTTCTTTTCTTCTGGTAAGCCTCTCCTATGCAGGCACTGACAAACTGGAAGTGGAGAGCATGTTGACAAAACCATCTTTACTTGCACTTCTGGCCTAAGAAAGGTTGGAATTGGAGTCTTGTCAAGGTAAAGGCTATGGCAGCAGTCCATCATGCCATCTCCTTTCCTTCAACCCCCTCGCCCTTCTTTGCCAGGCCTGGTAACACACTCTCTTCCTTCACAGAAGGGGAGCTGGAGGCAGAATGGCTGCAAGATGTAGGTTTATCTACATTGATCTCTGGAGCTGAAGAGGAGGATGGCCAAGCTCTGCTGTCCACTCTGACCAGAACTCAAGCTGCTGCCGTACAGAAGAGGTACAACACCTACACTCAGACCCTGAGGAAGAAGAACAAGCACACAGTCCGGGATGTGCGAGACATCTTTGGCACCAATGACTCTTCTGTAAGTATCTCAGTGAACGCCTTTGATCTTAATTTTTATGCAATTTGCAAGTAACTCACCAAAGTTTCTGCCAGACAGGAACCCTTTTCTGCTGACAGTGTGCAGTCAGCCAGTGGCAGCTCCTGACCCTAAAATCAGACTTTTAATACTCTATATGCTACGTTTTGAGAAGAAGGGGAGACACCAAACACAATAGATGGTGCAGTTTTGCAACTAACCTGTAACATAATGTTGTATCTGTTACCAGTCTTCCTCCTGCAATCTCCTACCAAGACTAACATTTACTCCTTTATGTTTTGGAAATTGGTGAGTTTCTCTTGGCAGTTATTCAAATTTTTGGTGGCTTCTGGGGACACTTGCTATTTACTCAGCAGTCTCAGTGGTGAAGTAAAACTTCTCTAATGAAGCAACTGGGGTTCAAATATGCATAAGCAATTAAACACCTGCTAGCATGATTGCAACTGGTACACTGGCAGTTACATTTCACTTACATAGCAAATGAAAATCTATTAACTGTTCATTTGCTTCATGGCTTCAGAAATGAACATTACCTCTGGTGGTTTCTTCTGCTTTTCCCTGAGGATAGTCCTAAATGAACCAATTCCTAACACTACATGTTTTGACTCTGGTGAATGCAGTAAACTGCATGAGTTTAGTCCGATGCTCAAAGCAACATGCATGATTTTACCTTTGTCACTCATGATATCTTAAATGGGAGTCACCAATAAGCTCATAGTCTCACCTTTGAAATTAATATTAAAGTTTTTGCCATCACAAAACTCCCAAGAAACTCTTTTTCATTATGATTTTTCTTTGTCCTTTTCTGTTTGTCCTATCTTCTCCTCAAGGCTTGGCATCCTGGATTATTTAAAACAAACAAACAAAAAAAGGGAAACAAAATTGTAGCTTCATAGTTATGATAAAATTGAAAAGATATAATGGCCAGAAAGTTAACTTATTTGTCTCCAAATTTAAGTATCTGGATTCTTTTGAACCTCTTACGGATGTCCCACAAATACATCCAAAAGTATCCGGTAGTTTCCTGTGGTCAGACTTTCTTTCCTGAGAAATAATCAGGCATGTTTGCATGAACTTTAAAAAGCTGATGGTTCTTCTAATTAGATTAGCAGGCTTCTCCTGATTCAAGTCTTTGTAAACCTTAATGTGTTTAAAAAACCTAAAGTTTCCTAATACAATTCAATCAGAAAAATAAATGTTGTACCTGTTCTCTCAGATGGGCTCATTATTGATGCATTTTTGACCTGCTTATTTTCTACTTTCTCACTTTCTAAAGTTTCTCACTTGCTAGAGGAATTTGTATCTTCAGAGCCAATTGCCCTTCAAATCACTTTTTTACTTCCTCTGAAATTCAGTTCACTTACTAGTTCTGCATTTTATCTAAAAGATAAAATCAAACAAGTAATTAAGTCTTCTAATTTTTCTTCCCCCAAAAATACGCAGTTACGCAGGTGCTTACCTAAACGCAGATGCACAAATACAACTGCAGAGCACATCATCACTTCCCTCCAATAGATTGTGACACAGATTGTATTTCTAAAAGACTGAAAGCTTCCCAGCACCCTTTTAGTTTTCCTATTGACCATTGCTCCTATCTCTGCTGCTTATTATGGGATTTAGGAACTTTGTGCTAATTATCAGCTCTTCAGGGATAAACACACTTCAGAAGAGCTTGTGTTCCCGACCTAAGGGTTTCCCGAGCAGTTTTTGTTAGGGGATATCAGCAGTCCTTCGCGCTCTGCTGCGTCTTTGGGCACGGCACTACAGCTGATGATGAATCAGCTTAGGAAAGAGATCCGCATTAAAAACAACCCAGCAAAAATAAAAGAGCGACAGGAGGCGGGAAGGGGCAAATCTTTTCAGCATAGCTGCTGAAGAGAGGCTGGTAAGGAGGCTGCTTGAAATGACATGAAGTTTTGCTTTCCCATCCTGCCTTTTTGTTGGGAAGGAAGAAGTAATCATGGTGCAAATAGCAAAACAGCTCTAATTGTTTCACATAACTCTATAATCCTCCCCATTAGGAGGATGGATTTACACCTTCTTCCCAACGACCTAAGAATTGCAAGAGCCTAGAGGGATGGGTTACAGAACGGTTTACTGTCTTCTGTGGCTAATGATGAGATAAAAGGTGATTAGCTCAGTAAGGTCACCTGAGATGAGATTTAGGGGATCACTAAAGAGGCGTAAATAGTTGTCATCTGGAGTGGGGGAAAAGAAAGATAGATTTGCCCTAGTTTTTTATCTCTGTTCTGAAAAAAAAAAAAGCCTCCCTGCTAGATGTTTTGCTACTACTGCCTGGTGGCCAGCCTCTGCGGGAGTCAACGCAGAGCAAAGGCTGGTTTTTCAGTCATCCTGCCTTGAGGTCCATCCCCTCAGGGCAGAAGTGTTCCCTCAACAGACAAAGTGGACTCAAATAAAAGGAAATGCAGCCATTCCTCATTTTGTTTGGATTTTTTTCTTCTGTTGCCTATCCTGGAAAGGTGCCATGATCCCTGGGGGCAAAATGCCTCCCCTGTGGTACATCACCCTTGCAAGAGCCATGCCTTGGAAGAGCAGCCTGTCCGAGCTGAGGTGCTTTTGCTCTGCTTCAGACAGGTCTACAGCCAGGAGCCTCGACTGACAGCCGCAATACCGAGTTTTAAATTGGATGGTTTGTTAATCACTGTGGCCTGATTTTTCTTACTGCTGGTACCCTGCTGCTTCCATCAGAAGCCATTGGCATTGCTAGTGCTCAAAGCCTAGAAAAATCAGCAGAATACAAATGGACACATACACACACATTGATTTTGTTATTGGAGAGAGGAAGTGCATCATGCTCATTAACAGCCCAGCTCTATGCCTTGTGAAACTCCTTAAGAGTTTTTAGAATCGTTTTACTTCAGCAATGCATGAGAAAATCATGTCCTGATTAAAGAGGAATCACTAACCCAGAGCTATTTGCATGAAAAGGTGTTTGTAATGACAGTGCTTGGAAATATGAATATATTCAAAGCATTGGCAAATTATGTCCAGACCAGAACTATAAGGTTATCCTCCTCTGCCTTTATTTCCCTTAGCTGCAGGGCTGACAAAAGAATTTGGTTGCTTTGGTGCTCCAATGATTTGGTTTTACATCTTCTACAATGAGGGTAGCTACTAAAGAACTATCTACCTCATCTCCAACTTCTCCTTGCTCTTCTGATTTCCTCCCCCCGTTGGAAATTCCTGTGTACATAGTGGCAGTAAACAGTGGGTTCATTTTTAATATACCTAATGAATCACTTTCAGACAGAAGTCAGGGTATGAGAAGCTTCACCTTAGCTGGAGCCCCAGCCAAATGAATAAAGCTGTTCCAGTTTAGTTAAGGACACAATTTGACTCTTGGTCTTTCACATTTATTAAGATCTTCCACTGTTTTTTATTCTTTTTTTATAATACAAAAATAATCTGGATCTTTAAAATTCATGTATTGAAAAGGTTTTATTCCCAGTCTTCCCTTTCTTTTTGTCATATTATCTTAAGATTTTAAAAAAGTAAAATGGGGGGTAAGGAAGACATTTTCACAGAATGGACATAGATTTGGCTTCTTTGTACACTCTCACTGTGGAGGCTGGGAAAAGAGACTGAGAATATGACATTTTAGCTATCCCTGATACTGTGCATGGTCCACATTATTCTATAATTGCCAGAAGCTAGAGCAGCCCACAGGCTGTTGCAAGCCCTGATGGGTGTGAAGCAGAGGTGTGCTGTCTGCTCCTTTTTGCTGACTCTGTTGTGCTTTAGGGAAGCGGGTTACTGCAGGTGCTTCACTATTGACTTCAGCCTTGTAACAAGGCTGGAAGTATTTTTTTCCTTAATAAACTTGACTCATTGTAAATCTATTCTGAAAACTGTCAGAAGGGTCAGACATTCTGAGCATTGAAAGTAGATGAGAGAGTTGCTAATGTTTACCATTAATTTCTCCATCTGGATCTTAAGCGGAAGCATAAGTACTTTCATGGTTGATTTTCCCAAACTGCTGAGACAGGTCTAACCATCCCCTCCACTTCCATACTCCCACCTGAAATTTATAGTATTTTTAATGTCCTGAAGCTTTTTATGTAAATGTTGTGGGATTTTATCATAAAAGCCTCCTATAGTTCTCCTTTTTAAAAAATCAATGGTCCTTACAGTCTTCTGGCAAAGGAAGTCCAAGTGACTCAAATCCTGTTTGCTCTCAAGTTCACAGGCTATTGAATGGACTCTCTCAGGAGAGATTTTATTCATGTTACATTTGACTTTGTTACCCAAATAGCTCAGAGGATAAGGCAGAATAAAACAACTGCAACATTATTTCAGGCTTCCAATTGGAAGAGCTGCCTGTCTTTTAAATATATGACATTTTTTAGCAGCCTGAATGTTGCTCCTGTGCATTGGCTACAAACGGGGAAGACAAAATTTCTGCCCTGAGGCATTGCTGGTTGTTGATAAACAGCCGATTTAGTAATTTAAAAAGCAATTTAAAGAGCAGGTGTTGAGGCCTCATGGGGTCTCTCAGATGCAGGTTCAGCTAGAAAACTGGAGCTGCTCCATCAGACTAAAAAGGGGTGAGGCAGCAGGTTTGAGAAAGGCAGAGGCTCCAAGGACTCCCACAAGGATGCAGAAGACAGCAGAAAAAAATACAAGACAGGTTTGGAGCATTGTAGTCTTTTTCACAGAGTAATCTTCAGACTATTTCTTTAATTCATGACCTTGATTATGATGTTCATTGTTTTGGTTTTTTTACCCAAGAACACATAGATGAGCTGCTACTGCCCCATGTACACAGAAACACTCGGATTTGTCTTTATGAGTCACAGAACTGCTGAGAACAAGGCCTAAATTCCACTGCCAGTAAGAGGTGACACTGCTTGAAAGTCACCCTCTGGGCTACTAAGCTCTTTCTCTGCAGTGCAGAATGACTTTTGGAGTGGAAAGAAATTAATTTTACTATAGAAAATTTCTTTGTTCCCTCAAAACGTTTTTTGCAGTCCACTGATAAAAGTGCTAGTATATGGGAGGACATCTGCCCATTAATAACTTGCTGGTGCCCAAATTGCAAGAGACACCAAAGAAGCCTGATTTCTGACAGGTGCCTCGGAACAGCAGATATTCAACATGTCAAAGAGTCTTCAAAAAAGATTTGTGGCCAAAATGATTAAAAGCAGGATGAATTACAGTTCTACGAGGACTTTTTTCTTAGTATAATTCTGTACAGCAATTTACTTAGCTAATTTCAGTCGTTATATAGGACAGGACTCATTAGGTACAGCAAGCTGTAATATTACTGACCTCAACATGATCCAGATATGTACAGGCTGAGCAAGATTAATTCTCAGTCTTGGCTATGAAAAATATACTCTGGAGAATCACAATGGATTGTTCTATCTTTTCAAAGGAGTGTAAGCTGAGAATGATACAGTGTTGCTTGAACTGTAGTAGTTTCTGTCCATCGACTTTTACCTTCACTGTAGTCTGATCATTTTTCCTTGCTTATCAGCTCACGTTTGACACAGTTCCAGTGCCACCAGTTCCTTCTAATGGTATCCAGCTCCCTGGACAGAAGGCAGTTTGGAAATCAGTTACCTGTGAGTGTGACAACATGTAACCAGTATTCACTTTCTCCTGGAAAAATGATAGACAGAAAGACCCTTTTGTGGTTCAGGGGTTTGTCCCCTCTTTCATGTTGGGACAGTGCTGCATATATATCCTTAAAATCATTGTCAGCTTATTGTCATGCAGGACTCAAAGTTTCCTATTAATGACCAGTGTTGTACATACTCAGACTGCTGCTCTTGAGGCATCAGCATCTAAAAAATACTGATCATGGTAAGGCTGGGATTGTTAAAACAATTGCTAAACAATATTTTGCAGAATTTGCCCAAACTATGTCATCAGTGTATTTTGTTTTTGCATATCATGACAAGAAAGATTCTTATTTTCCTCCACATTTCTCTGGTACTGTAGAAACTGCAGTATCAGAAATGGATCATTTTCCTGGTTCTACCCTATTATTCCAATCTACTAATGGTGTTATCCCTTAAATGCTTTGTCCTGACAGTGACTGGCACTGCTAATGAAAACAAATAGCTCTACTCTACTTAGTGTCTGGATAACTGTCAGTAGCCTTCCATGAGAAAGTCCATCTTTTATTTTGAAAGCTTTTCCCATCCACATTGTTCAGGGCTCAACTAAATGAATATTAATACCCAAGTTACTAAACTAGTCCCTTGGATGTTTGCCTCTGGGTATAGTGCCACAGGCATTTTCCTTGGTGGCAAAAGCTGCTCTCCTGATACTTCTGCTCTTCAAGCAGTTGTACTGGAGCAGATGGGGAACCAAATTCCCAGGGCTACTGTAGACAGTGTGTGATCCCAGGTCCGAGGGGGGAAAGAGAGATGGAACACATCTTAAGTGGCTTGGCTATTAGATAAAATCTAAATCCACAGTTCAAAAATTGGAATCCAGTCAATAACACACTAGCTTTTTTCATATCAGACTTGCAAAACAAAGGGTGTTGCAAAAAATATTTAAATCCCTGTGTCTGTAAATGCAGTGATTCAAAAAACATGGGGCATGCACAGGTTTATAAAATATGTAATGTTTTTTAATTCACTTTCTGATTTCCATGGCTTTTGAACACATTTGGGTCATGTTAGTAAATTCTTTCCTGCAGTCCTAGGTGATGAAATTTTACTTCACTTTCAGTTAAATTTATGATTATATTCCAATTAGGTGAGTCTAGGAAAGTCTAAGGGAAAACTAAAAATTGACCTGAGATATGAGAGATCTGTCATGAAAGTTGGCAACACTGGAACTCATGTGTGTTATCACACTTTGGATTCCATGACAATAGCATATTACTGAACTTGATTGTACTGATTTCAAAAATTTTCCTCTGGCATCCACTAATTTCAGGAGGTAACTAAAGAGCAATAAGTCAGTTCACAATATCTATCATAAATACCAGTAGATATAGTGTTTTTCATACTGGAATATTGTACATTGTGTCCTGTTTTGGTGCTAAACAATTAAACTATCAACCTTGAGAAATATATGTATGTGATCACATAAAATATATGCACAATGTCTTATGATTATAAGTAACCTAAGAAACTGTGTCAACAGCATTTTTCTGTCAAGACCTTTTATTTTTAATTGTTCATTAGACAAGTGCCACCACAGTTTGCTGGCTTGGGTAGACAAGGACAGAGTACAAAAACTTTGGAATTCCTGATAAACAGGAAGTTCCAGCTTGACTATCTTTCTCACAGAAAGCAACAAGTTAAATAATCTAAAATGAAAATAGGGATTTTATTTCTAAGGGGTTATTTCCTCCAGACAAAACAGGAACATGCTGTTGTTTGCACTGAAACTCTTCTTTGAAGCACTTCCTTTATTACTGTCTCAAGACTTTTGTCATCTTGGTTTAATTTTTTAATGTCTCTGTACTAAATGCAAGCATATATTCAGCATTCATATATGATTTCCCTTATTTTCAGCTAATAGCTGTCTAGACTGCGGACTAGATAAAGGCAGCCCATCCGTAACAGAAGAGCTCTCTTATGAAGTCTCTTTCTCAGAATCCATTACAGTCCTTCCAAAAACCCAGGAGTGGCCAAAAAATCAGAGGTTCAAAAAAGAAGACTCGGCTTTGCCTGTAAGTTTGTTCTCGACATATTTCCTTGATTGTTTTCTTTAATACAGCAATTTCCTGCTTTACACCCCAGCACTGTTGGAGTCTGTTACGAGCTGTCCTTTTAGATGGATGCTTTGTAGAGACTGCCTCCTGCGCCTGCCTACTGCCTGTGATTGACTCCCAGAGAGGCACCAAAGTTAATATGGATATCCAAACCAGGTCTTTACTTGTACCCATCACAGATGAATATGTGTAACTCAGTCCACAAATATTGCATCATCCACAATTTTTTCATGCAGAAGTAAAAACCTCTTACTGGCATGAAAACTAACAATCATTTTCATTATGAGTTTGCTTTCCTACTTTATTCCCCCACAGATTATCTGCCTTAGTTAACACATGGATTTAAAATTGCTCCATAGATGAAGGGAGGAAAGCAAACCTTAGTCCTGCAGCAGTACTGACTGTCTAAAATCAGTATTCAGTGCTATAGGAAATACTGTATGAATGGCTAAAGAAAAATTTACCATATCATCCAAACAGACATACACTGAGCAGTTTTGTCATTATTGGGAATTATTTTGTGAAGTCAAGGAAATCTGTTTTCTACTTCCATCAGCCCTCACAACTTCCATCACTGGAAGCATTAGTTTAGTGCTTAATATGCCACCTTTTTAGTGACATGTATGATGTCAACTGTAAATTATTTGGAAGCATTTCCTGAGTGTCATGGTGTCCTGAGATCCTGAACTAATCTGAAGCTGTTATAATCAACACAGACGTTCATTTGTCTGTCTCAGACTCTACCAAGGAAGAAGCTGAGATGCAGAAGTAAGCTTGCTCGTCGAAAGATAAGACACCAAGTAGATTACACAACTTGTGTGAAATCCCTGTGTTTTATTGTGTCTTTGGTTGTTTTGGGGTTTTTTGGAGGGGATAACTTGGTGTCCTGTGGAAAGTAAGGGTATTTCTGCATTCATCATAATTTTGGCCTTTACTACAATATGCACACACACAAATTGTTCTCTGCAACAGCTCAGAGAATTTGCAGTTGACAGAGGGAAACTGCTGACAAAGAGTGAAGATGCCACATTGAATATCATGGATCTGTGGATTCATAATTGATTAGTTTTAGAAAAAGCCAGTCTTGTGCTGGGGTTGAACTACTCTGCATACAGGACATCATTTTGCAAGTTCATGAGTACACAAGAAATAAGGAAGGTCATTACAGAGAGAGAGTTCTGAATAAAGTCAACAGTCATAACTGTTGATGTTGGCATTCCCCTTACTTCATCTGCTGTCACTCATGGTACTTATTTTTTTCCCGTAATGACTCGAACTGTCATGGGCCTCACCTCTTGCTCTGTTGCACCAAGCAACCAGCCGCCTACACTCTGGAGGACTGTCCCTCCTTCCCCATGGTGGGCCAATGGGGCTAGACTGAAGACTGTGCAACATCATACTTTCTCCAGGGCAGGTCTGACAACAAAGCCAACTTCATGGATAGTGTATACAGAGCTGCACAAAGATATATTGTATGTCATAAAATAGCATGTCCCCCGCAGCTCCCAGAATGGCCACCTCACCAACTCCGGCTGCATAGTGTTACACGCAGTTTCCCCAGTGTGGGACCATAATCCGTGTAACTTAGTCAAAGATATTACAGAGCTACAAGTCAGTAAACATATCAGGCCCATCTGAATACACTGCATAGTTCCACATAGAAACAATATCACAAAATATATCAGACATGGTCCTTAGCCAAAACATTAGTAATCAAATTTCAGGATAGCACAGCCTCCTTCAGTGATGCATATTTTGACACCACTGTTCATAAGAAAAACCACTGGAAAATTGTGACACAAGACAGAAGAAAGAGGCCTAGCCCCAAACCTTGTGCTAACCACAGCATCACATCATAGTGACCCTAGGACTCAAACAGCCACCATGGAAAATCATTGTAGCACCCTTTGTAAATCAGTTTTTTGTGTTTGGAATTTTTTCACAGGCAAACATACCTTTTCACTTTCCCCTCAGAAAATATACGTGTACGATCTGATTTCTTTCCTTATTTTCAAGGTGATTTATTGTGCTTTGACTGCTTTTGGACTTTTTGCATCACTGGAACCAAAATGCATAGATATTCTTTAGTATGTCATGTATCTTCAGAAGACTATCCTGCATGCAACTTTTGTTACATTATTAAGTCTCAGCATAAGGGAATTGTGGAATTGCTCTGTTCTACAAAAGGAATATTCTGGGCTAAAATGCTACAGACAGCATGTTCATTAGTTATTCTGTTCCCTGAACTCTTTCTGCCCCAATTATTATTAACCCCTATTGACCATGTGCAGTATAATTTAGGAAGTCCTAAACTACATGATCTAGATGTCCTTTGTAGTCTCTTATTTTTGAAATCTGGTGTACATTTAAATTTTTTTTATTTGCCTTTTATTTAATTAGTTTAACTGGCTTCATTTAAAGATGGTTTAAACCTATTGAGTCCAAATTTGTTTAAAAAAAAGAAAGACTGGGCTGAAATCTCCAGAAGCAAAACATTATTAAAGGCTGGGTTTCCACTCAGATCCCTAAAGGGAGGAGATGATTTGTAATACTATTTGTTTATATCTCTGACTAACATTTTTTTAAAGTACAACTAAATTAAAAAGACATACAATACCAAAGATCTTTGAAAAGCATGTTTTTTACTGTAACTTCGTTATTATGTCTAACAATTATGTCAGAAACTGATGGGTATTTGTTCTTTTTGGCGTTTGTACAAATGTGTCTGTCATGAGGCAACATTCCTGGCTCAGGTCCACAACACTGCAGTTTCTAAAACATGTAGACATCTTCACATGCCCCCAAATTCCTCAGTATCATTTAGTTCAAGTCTACTTGAATAAATTATTTCTTAGCTTCTGGGAGTCCTGTTTCTAAGCCTAAATGCTTCTTAAGTAATAAAAAATACCAGTAAATTGGCAGATTGGCATCAGGACTAAGTAATTTTGCTTCTGGGTTTTTCCTCAGGTCTTTAATTTGAACTCTTCTGTTAGACCTCATAAATTAAGAGCATTATGCAAAGCCGGCATGGATTTGTTACACACACGATTGATACACAACCGTATCCACGATCAACTGTGTCAGCTACTTCAACAGCATTCAAGACATTTTGGGGAAGGCAGAAGCAGAGCAAAATGTTGCATCCTGCTGAAACAGGGCAAAAGTTTAAAAGTAGTACGTAACTCATTTGTCCTAGCTGGAGTACAGGCACAGAGGTGCTCCAGCACCACTTCCCAGTCAAACTGCAAGGGAACATAGTGAGCAAGAAGCTCAATTTTATGTTCAGGTGGATGCAAATGATGTCATCATACCAGGCCAATATATAGAGCTATAGTTCATCTTTTTTTTGTTATCCATCTACCCTAACATGACTTCCTATCACATACGGGCACCTCCTTAAAAACAAAAATTCACTCCCTGTAATTTTTGTGCAAATAAAGATGCGACCCATCTCTACTGTAGAAATTCATTGTTCGGAAAAGCCGGTTTGGACTGACAGAGGTTGGAGACCTCTCCCCTGAAGACATGAAGAAGATCCGCTACCTCTCCCTGATTGAGCTAACAGCCTTCTACGATGCGCTGGGGGTGGAACTGAAGAGGAACCGTGCAGAGAGAGTGCGGGGACGAGGTACTGTGCTGCGGCATCCCCTTTGCAGCCACTTGTGTGTTGATCGGCGTTGCAAAGAAGGCGCATACGAGGCTGTGTTTCATCTTTTTCACATTTGTTGTTATTATTTTTAAGAGAATGGTCTTTTCGGAGTCCCTCTCACCGTGCTGCTGGAGAACGATCAAAAGAAGGTTCCCGGAATAAAAGTTCCCCTTATCTTCCAAAAAGTGAGTATAACTCAGCCTGCTTGGACAATAAGACTTGCTTTTCTATCATTTGCATTGACACTCAAATGAGTCATCAGGTAAGAGAAGATGCAGGCTTTACAGACTTGTGGGTCTGTACAGGCTGTCTGACTGTATATTGTGGTTTGAAAACCTTGACAAGGAGACAAAATTTACTCCTTTTGTGTGTTTTATCTGTGGTGGGGACCTAATTTTATTTTTGTAATGATATGAAACCACACAGGAAACTTTAGGAAAAAAATGTCTTTCTGTTTCCCTTTTTTGTTAAACTAGAGAGCCATGCAAAATTATATATGTGCAGAAATAGCAGATGTGAGTTGTCTCAGGAGCTTTAATTTCACATTAATTGAAACTGTAGGTGTTACTTAGCTTTTATTTCCAGAATAAAAGTGATATCTTCTCATTGAGGTTGTGTGACAAGACAACAACACTTATACGAGCCATTTGGCAGTACGATGACATCTAGTGGATGTCTCGAAGACAGGTACACAGACACAAGTACATGTGCAATTACACAGATTTACATGGACTCAAAACTACAACAAATTTCCCTGTAAATACTGACAAAAGGAAAAGTGGTGTGGAGTGTCGGGGGAAAGACTGACACAACTTGAATGTTTACATGACTTGACATTTAGCTCCACAGCTCCCCTGTCAAAATACCATGGGAAAACAGAAGAATCCAAGTTAGGGGAGGAAGAAGATCTGGTGGTGAAAATCCAGAGCTGTATGATTAAATGCTAGGAAATTATTTTTTTTCCAATGTTCAAAATTATGTCAAATGAAAACATATTTATATTTTTAATAAAGAATTAGAATGGAAAACTTATTCCTCTATTCACAGAAATTTCAAAATAAAATATCCTAGGATCATTTTCTAATCTGAGTTCTCAGTTCCCAAAAACATATGTTATCTATGGACCTTTCCATTATACTTCTTGAGGCATACTTCAACATTTTCAGAGGTTATTTTTCCTTCAATACACCACTATGTTTTACCCAGTGTATCTGCTCTTTTATTAATACATTTATGTGTTAATTGTTCTATAGCAGTGACAACTCTCAAGTCTAGGACAGAGAAGCCTATTGCATTAGCAGTTTTCCATACGCTGCATACTCCTTATTTCAGGTTCGGGAATATGGAGAACAAATTTGGCAGGTTTATTTACATGAGCTGGCATCTTTTCATGAGCAGATTCCATAGAAATGTATCTTTTTCAAATTAGTTTCAAGAATACCGAGATTGACAAAAGAGTGAATAGTATTCTTAAGTACTTTTGGGTATTTTCCCTTCTGAGTGTTTTGTTGTCTTTCAGTTGCTGCTCAAGCTTGAGGAAACAGGTTTGGAAACTGAAGGAATTCTACGGGTTCCTGGATCTGCCTCCAGAGTCAAGGTACACACTCGTGCCAGTTTTCCATCTTCTGGACCGCAGACTCTATGTAAAATAATACATCACACACATAAATTCACACTGCGCATAAATACTGATGTGTCTAGCTCCTTCTCCTGCCAGTGAAAGGTCAGATTGGTTCCTGGGAACCAATAATGCACAGAACATGTAGTCCATTGCTTTCTTTAGTTAGTGTTCTATATAAAGCACAGTCTTGATGTTGAATGCAGTTTTTCTCCATGAAACATTGAGGGATCCTTTCAGTTTATCTCTGTCATCCAAAATTGCTATGATCTTATCTCTGTTTTAATTTATTTCAGAAATTCAAAGTTGCTAAACTCAGTGAACATCAGAAAAAGATCTTATTTGTGTCTTTTTAACCTCTGAGGCATTTTATTTCTCATTTATCTTCTGTGATCTTACAATTTCATGTTCCAAGTGAGAGAAATTTGGCATGTGTTCACTGCTGGCAGCCCGAAGTACTGCATTTTCACGGGCTGTTTTCGGGCTGGGAACACAGGATAGTTGGTACCCAGTCACCTGACAAGCAGTAATGCTTGCTATTGTTTCTCCAGACTAACTTGATTCTGGAAGCTGGCACAGGCAAATTAGGAAAATAAGGTGTTTTTTTGTTGGGTTGGTGTTTTTTCTGGGCTTAGTAGTGTCTATCTCATTCCCACATTTTTGCCTTTTTTTTTTCCCCCCTATGCTCTTTTTTTTCTGGTTTAAGAAACACCTTATAGTGCATTTTACTCCCACTTTCTTAGCCTCATGAAAGTTAGCCTTGCTTTCTGAGGTAGGAAGTCTCAGCATTGTGGCAGCCACACAAATGCTGGGGATTGCTAAACTGGCTGGGGCTGGGAATCATAAAAAATGACTGTACATGGAAAAGCAACATTATGTGAAACACACCAAAGATAGGCAGTAGTATCCCAGCTCCTTTGACTCTGTGGATTGCTAAAAGTACCCAGTGCCTTTGAAAAGTGCCACATCTTGCAGAAGGAAGTTCCTAATTTGCCCTGTACTTTTCAGCTTCCTCTTTTTTCATATGAATGCTTAAATGTTATTTCACACAATCTCAAATCTTACCAAACTCTTCAGGGAGATTACAGCGCAGGGCTGTGCTCTAATTCAATTATTTTCATACTCCTTGTGTATGGTGTACTGTGTATTGTTCACTTCTTATTCACAGCCCATATCCAGAGAGCTGCTATAAGGTATGACTTTATATGTAACTCTCTTATACTGGGTGGTAAATTAAACTGCCCATATGAAAGTTTTAAATTATTTGAGTTTTGGTTTCAGTTAAGTCTGTCTAACAAGCCAACGAGCAAGAGAGATTTTTTCAAAGCAGATCCAGATTTCATCCTTCAAAGCCTTCATACATTATTATGACATTTGGATTTGAGGGCATTCCAACTTTATTTCAGTCTTGTTTGGAGAAAGAAAAGGCATATGGAAGTGATTAAAGGTTACTCTTCTATAAAACAAAGAATAAAGAAATAAATACAAGTTTTCCTCTGTAATCTGGTTTGTAACAGAAGTTCCAGTGAACAAAAAATGTATGATGGTCTAGTGTAGGGTCAATCATGTTTAAAAAAAACTGCAAACACATGTTTTAAAAGATGCATACATATATATATGTATATGGGGGGGTGGAGGGAATTGGGTGTATAAAATATATTCTTACCTGCTTGTAGATATATATATATATATATAAAATGTTTGTGTTTCAAAGATCTTGCTTTCTCTTTCTGCGGCTTTTTCCCAGTTCTCAGCAGAAAAATGTGGAGTAGATATCTGTCCTCTTGTGCTTTTGATGAGGTGAGGATTTCTGTTCCACATTTCCCAGTCGATTACCAGGAAAGAATTTAGTCTAGGTGTTTGTATGGATTATGTGCAAAGGATGTGAATACAGAGGAAGCTGAGATAGCCCAGATTACAACCAGTTAAATGTGCTAGTAAAAATGAGACTGTAACATTATATGCCAAATCCTGAATGACTTTCTACTTCCTTTTGTGCAACCATTCTACTTCATTATGTGTGACTGTATTTGATATGTAATTTCCTTCCATTCATGTGAGACATGGTAAACAGAATTCATTTTTAAAAGCTTTTCTGCCTGAGCAGACTAAACTTTTTGCATAACATTAAAGAACATTTAACAAAAACATGATCTGAAACCTGAATATTTGCTACAGATACAATTTTGTCATAAATGGTCTCATAAAAGGCAGCAACAACCCTCCTATGGATAAGACAGTGTTTGGCCAGTAATAATTGTGAAAGTTGTATTATTTATGGATATCCTTATATTACAATAGCATCGTTCAATCATTTTAACTCAACGATTTTTTGAGGAGCTTGCATTTTCCAAACAGTCATCTGGGTTTGAAGCCAAATTCTGTTCCTACTAGGAACCTTGCTAAGTATTTCCCATTCACACGTGTGTTGAACTCTGATTAGTGACCCTCCAGAACTAAACAGACCTCTATTATGCAGTTTACATAGTAGAACAAGAGGATTAAATGGGCATCTAAAATGGTATAATCATCAATTCTTAGAGCTCTCTTTTGTTTTTTGAGTTTTGGGGGTTGGGAGGGTTATGCATTAAGTGGAGGTTTTTCTGACAGTAATGGTTTGATACCTTTATTTTCCTGCCCTTTGACCAAATCTAACTATAATTATTCTAACATAAACTTTCTTCTAAAGACAGGAAGACACAAAGTTAAAGCCATTTGCTAAAGGCGCATGAATCAGATGCCAACAGTCTGTCTAGCAAGTTCACTAGCAGTGAGGAAGAAACACCACTCCTTTGTGATTTAAGGGCCAAAACCTCCGGAGAGTGTTTTAAACAAAAAGAACAGTTGTGTTAAAAAGATCCCGGTTAAGTGAGTTTTCTGTTTCTAGTTCTAAGACATTGCACAACATTGTCTTGCTTTAAGATGGTTCAAAGGGGTCACTGGCAGAAATCTAGCTATAGCAAACCAAATTTAGCCTGGGTTGCCAAATATCCCCAGGAATTTGATTTGCTAATCTGCTCTTAACTCCATGTGGGTGTAAGACCGCCAGTGGTTTAGGACTACTTTAGTTCAAGTGCTGTGCAAAACCTGCATTCTCTTTATAATGGAACTTCTGAAGTGATGGCAAACCGCTGGGTCAGCAACAATGATTAAAGGCCAAACGTTTCTTTTATCTTTCAGAATCTCCACCAAGAACTTGAGGCAAAATTTTATGAAGACACTTTTGACTGGGACCAAGTACGAAATAATGATGCAGCGGGACTGCTGAAAATGTTTATAAGAGAACTCCCAAGCCCACTCTTCACAGTAGAATATCTGCCTGCTTTCATCACGCTAGTGGAAAGTATGTGGAAATGGAGTTAGTATGGACTGATTCAGATAAAATGGAGGAGTAGACCTTACATATTTTTCTCTTTCTGAAGTACTGAGAAAAAAAATGTGATTTTTTCTCTCTCTGAAGTAGAGAGAAAAACATGCCCAGTGCAAGAAACATTTGAATTTTCTGCAAGATTTTGTTTTCAAATAGAAAAAAGTGTCTGCATTTAGCTAGTAGTATGTGTGTTGTATGAATAACACAACTGTTTAATGTAAAATTTGAAACCTATGAGTAAACAATGGCTGAACAATGACTTTCATATATAGACTCTGATTCACACCAGTTATAAGTTTCACAAATGAAAATTTTTTGCAAGGTAAACTCAAAATCAGCCCTTAAGCCGATATTCTCTTGGATTTATTTTATTTCTCTTAAGGTTTATGTTGAGGTCAGAATACTGGTACAGAGATAAGTGTGATCACAGAAAGCTTCAGGCAGTCAGGTTTGTTTTCAGTGTACATACACTCTCTCATTCTCAGTACATTTTGTTCATTTCTCTTCCAGGAAGAATGCAGTTGTACCTTGCCATACCTATGACTTCACTGTAAAGTCACTTGAGCTAGTACAGAGTGAAACTCTCAGGATGATGAATTAATTAGGCAACTTGGTACAGAAAACTGAGGAACTTTACCTAAGATTGCAGCCAAGTTTTCAGTGTCTGCATTAGGTACTTTACAGGGCAGAAGGAGGTGTCCCTTTCCTGTAACCTTCACATACCTGAGTGTGCTTCTTGAGAGTCCCAGAGTGCATGCAGTTACAATGGCTTAGCCATTTGGAGAAGACTGAACAGGAGGTGTCTGTGCAGAATGAAGCTATTTTATTCCCTACAACAAATACACAACTATCTAAGAGAAACTAGCTAGTACTGAAAAATATTGGCTTGTTACTATGTAGACAGAATTTTATAGAGCCTTGTCTCCCCATGTGACAAACATCCAAGGTGATGAGGAAAACTCCCCTCATTAAATTGATTTTATATTTTATATTTGGAAAATATAAATTCAACACCTAAACAACACCTAAACATGCTAGTCTCAACCAGTCACTAGCTGTTATTTCTAGAACTGCTGACACACAAGGTTTTTGAACAAACCAATTGCAATTGGGATTTCAAAAATATTAATTATTCATATCCTTAGAAATCTCCAAGATCAAGTTACAGCTACAAGCTTTGCATCTGTTGATCATGCTGCTGCCTGAAGCCAACAGAGATACAGCCAAGGTAAGTTCTTTGTTTGCTATCACCTGCCATCTGTGGTGCTTTTGACTTTTAAATGAGAGACATTTTTTTTTTTCAGAAGATTCACCAGGAAAGAATTCATCCATGTTTTTTATTATCTCCTTGAAAAGATGTTCCAATTCCCTGGCTGTCATTTCTTTTACAAGCAATTAAGAAACAGTTGCTGAAGGTACCCAACTGCTGGGTCTCAGGCATCATTTATTCTGGGGCACCCATTTCAAATAAGCATGTTTCTCACATAGTTCACATAGTTTGGAGAAAAAAAGTCCAGTTTCTAGGTTTTCTGTGTAAAAGAAATTCTTCAAGATGAATTTAAATGAGAAGCTGTCCTCAAGGAGCTTGCCTAGCGCACTCCCAGTATTAAAGGGCTTCTGGGGCACTGGACCAGACTGGAAATAGTCCAAAGTAAAAATGTGTATCTGTAGCACAGATGTCAGGGTCTCATCCTCAGTTGGCTGGCCTTACAAACCCGTGCCCACCCCACTGTACTACTTCCAGATACAGACACAGTGGCTACAAGCATCTTGGGTGTGTGGGAGCTCCCAAATCTGACTGCAACTATGTCCTGACCCTAGGAGACATTGATTGCATCTTCAGGCTTGTTTCTACATAAAGGAAACCTAAGGGAACAAGCTGCCTGGGAGCCCCCAGACATTTCATCAGGTCCTCTGCTCATCAGGACCATGCAGGTCCCCCACCTCTGAAAGTCTCCCACTAGTCAGTTTACGTATAACTTTACAAGTTCAGCTGCTTCTTTACCTGTACTTGTGAATACAGTAATGACAGACAAGAACAACCCTCTTGAAAGTATCTGGAGGTCTTCTAGTAGTGCTCCGTAAAGAAATTTTTTTTGCTACCGGAGTTCATTTTGGTGTAGAGCTGCATATGGAAAACATATGCTAGAGGAGTAGTCTTAATTATTACAAGGCTTTTTTACAAAAATAGAAGTGATGACAAAACTCACTATGCATCTCTACTTGCTATCTATAATGAGTTTTTAGAAATTTTTCCAACACGGTTTCTATTTTGTAATTCTTGGGTTTGTAAAAATGTTTTAATTGCAATATTAGGGTACAAAGGCAGTGGTTTTAATGGTATGGTTTAACACAGGAGACAGCTAAACACCTGTTGTAGTTTAACCCCAGCCATCAACCAAGCATCATACAGGTGCTCTCTCACTCCCCCACCAGTGGGATCAGGGAGAGAATTGGAAGGGTAAAAGCTAGAAAACTCATGGGTTGAAATAAAGACAGTTTCATAGGGAAAGCAAAAGCCACACACACAAACAAAGCAAAACAAGGAATTCACTGCTTCCGATGGGCAGGCAAGTGTTCAGCCATCTCCATGAGAGCACGGCCCCATCACGCACAACGGTTACTTGGAAAGACAAATGCCATCATTTCAAAAGTCCCATCCCTCCTTCTTCTTCCCCCCCCGCTTTATATACTAAACATGCTGTCATATGGTATGGAACATCCCTTTGGTCAGTTGTAGTTACCTTTCCTGACTTTGTCTCCTCTCAACTTCTCATGCACCTGCAGCCTCCTCACCAACATGGCAGTACAAAAAAACAGAAAAGGCTTTGGCTCTCTGTAAGCACTGCTCAGCAATAACAAAAACATCTCTATATTATCAATGCCGTGTTCTGCACAAATCCAAAACATAGCCCCAGTACTGGCCACTGTGAAGAAAATTAACGCTGCCCCAGCCACAACCAGCACACCACACAGCTGTTCTTTCACTTCTCCCCCTGCCCAGTGGGATGGATTAGAAAATTTGAAAAAAATAAAATTCATGGATTGAGATAAAAACAGTTTAATAGGACAGAAAAGAAAGGGAAAATAATAATGATAAAATAATTAGAATATACAAAACAAGTGATGTACAATGCAATTGTTCACCACTGATCACCACTGTTCGTAACTGATGCCCAGTCAGCCCCTGAGCAGCAGTCCCAGACCAGTAATCCCACATTTATATACTGAGCATGATGCCATATGGTATGGAATATCCCAGTGGGAATCAGCTCTCCTGGCTGTTTCCCCTACCAAGTTCTTGTGCATCCCCAGGCTCCTCACTGGCCAGGCAGCCTGAGAAACTAAAGATTACACTTGACTAAGTGTAAACACTGCTTAGCAGCAACTAAAACATCAGTGTGTTATCAACATTATTCTTATCCTAAATACAAAACCACAGCACTGTACCAGATACTAGGAAGAAAATTAACTCTATCCCCGCTGAAACCATAACAGTATTGCAAAAGGACTCATTGGTAGACCCCAACTCTAATCACAGCTGCAATTCATCCTATTCAGTCACTCAAGGAAAATTCTGAATAAACTACCCAAAAGGGAAATGTTTGACTCTGCCGTGCATGTGCAGAAGTAACATCAGTGAATAACAACAGAGCTCTTCTTGTTTTCATCATCCCAAAATAAAAGTTTGGGGGTTGCTGACAGAAATTTTTCGAATCACATTTGGGACTGGTGCACATTTGAAGAAAGACTGATCACCCTGGTGATGGTGATATAAAAAGCATTGGTTAGATACGTCAAAATGGACACTTGGAAATCTATGAAGAAAGTAACTATTCCTTTGCAATACCTGTACATCTTTCCTCCACTATAGGATTCAGTGCCTTAGTGTAGACACTGTACTTAACTTGCAAATTTGGGATTATGCTCTAAGTGATAGATAATTTATTAATGTGTATTTTGATAGCATTAACTGTTCCTCTGTGATTGACACAGAGTGATCCAAATCAAAACGCAAAAAAACCCTAAATTTCACCTTTAAGTGCAATTATAGCAGCTTTTGAGCCTGACATGTTGTGCAATTGAAAGTGTTGCATTTCAGAAGCAAATTATTTCATGAGACTCAACATAACAAGTGTTGGTTTTTTCCAGGCCTTTCTTCAGTTCCTGAAGAAGGTGGTTGCTAATGAAGGGAAAAACAAGATGAATTTGTGGAATGTTTCTATGATTGTTGCACCAAACCTCTTCATCTACAAAGGGAAACGTGCAAACCAACAAGAAATGCAAGCAGCTGCCACCACAGCACACATCGTGCGGCTGTTAATTCGGTACCAGGACATCCTGTGGACGGTGAGTAATGTTGGTTCCCTCTTTAGGGCTCCAGTACAGGCCAGTATTTTGCTATATGCAGGAGCTCTGCAGAAATCAGGGTAAACTGACCTTCCAAGAAGAAAAAGTTGGCTGTTCTTGGGAAACTGGCTGAAGTCCTCTACATCCAAAATGAGATAGGGTGACGGACATCTGCGGATTGAGAGTTAATTCACCTACCTGAGTCATCTATTTTAGCACGAATTGCCATGTCCCACGCCATTGTTTATACAGAATAATGCATAAGAGAGTGATTTAATCTAGATGTCTAGGTGATATGTCTAAATTTGAGTGAGATTAAATATCTGTTTAAAGTCTAGCCCATACCAATATGAGACCAAAAGTGTGTACTACTTGCTGGGCTGCTGAAGGTTAGCATGAAGATTTTGACAGTCTCAGTTTGTTCCCTCAAAAAGGAGGGTATGATGAGGATTGCAAAGACTACCTCCTAATGAAGTTCCTGCAACTTCAAACATCACTAAGAGTTTCATATGGCATGAAGATCTACAGTGTCACTGAAGGAATAACTGTAGGCTGCTAGAGAGAGCTACAATTTGCATGTATCTTCTAGGAATAAATAGAATTTCTGCTGCCTAAAATTTGGTGCATTTCTAAAACCCAACAGCAATGCTGGGGGGAAAATGATGATATATTCTTAGATCTGGTTTCCTCCCTTTAGGTCCCATCTTTCCTGATTTCCCAAGTGAGAAAAATGAATGAGGCAGCGATGAACAACAGCAAGAGACAGCTGATGTTTGACAAAGGAGTGAGAAAACTTCTGAGGAGAAAGACCATGGAACGGGAGAGACCTGAAAGACCAGAGGTGTGATAAAAAGATAGTCTTCAAAGGCAGCTTTAATGAGCCTCCCTCCTTTATCTCATGAAAACTACTGGGGGCAGGGAGGAAATTTTGCCATATAAAATTAGCTGATTAGGGAGCTATCTTGAAAGATGTGCTTCTCAGTCCAACGTCCTGATAAGACAAAGCTTTGGGAATTGATGAGAAGAGATGAGGAAGGCAGAATGATTTCTAGCAGCCCAATCTGTAAGCTGTTTACAAACACATGCTGGTTTTTAACCTGTTTCATAAGAAAATGGTTATATGGGGACTGTCCTTGACAGTAATGATCTGTAGATATTCAACAAATGCATGGATCTGTAGCTGAATAGTAGAATAGTCTGTATTAGGATTAATTGAATTTATGCCTACCCTGCTTCAGGCCACTTGATAGTCTCCTTGCAAGGTTTAGTTTTAGAGCTTTGCATTAACTTCCTAAGTGGAAAGCAAATCCAGTTTGCCTGCCATAGACACCTAAATTGGGTCTAGATGTTAAGCGCCCAATGAAGTAGTTTGTATTGTTATTCCCTGTACAGTCAGAGGAGAGAGGTCAGTACTTTTAAGGATTTCCAGGGTTCCAGGTGCAGTTCCAACTTCAGAAAATCTGATAGAAAAATCTTTCTTTGAAGATCTTAAAGCCACCAACTTTTCTCCGCTGCCTAGATACAGAGATTAGGAAATTACTTGAGGTATGCTGCTTTGATAGACAACTAAAATAAACTCACATATTAGGTTCAACATATAATTTGGGCAACAAAAAATGTTGTGTCTACATGCACAACATATACAGTCCCTGTAGCAGCTTATATATAGTACTTCCATGTAGTAACTACCATTAATAACCTGGAGAGAAAGTCTTTAGGGTCCTCCATGGATGTTTAAAAGAATGAAAATTGGTGAATTGTAAGAGAAGTAATTAAGGAAATGGTCAAGGACTCTATAGTTGCTGAAGAACAGTCTTGAAGAAAAAAGAAAAGACAAATAAGGAAGGAGTGATATTAAGAGATTATAAGAAAAAGAGAATAAGCCGCCTAGTGCAGACAACAGAGAAAATGCAGAAGGGAATGTACAGGAAAAAAGTAGAAAAATATATGTAATGTATGAATTGTGAATCCATGCTAATTCAGCTTTCTGGAGAGTTTATTTACCAGCACTGACCAATATATATTGTGGGTAGGAGACACACTGGTGCTGCAAATGGAGACAGAGATGTTTGTTTAAATTGGTGATGTAGACTACTGTGTTGCAAAGTTGTATTCAGCCTGGAACTAACACAGAAAGGCTCTCTCTCCGAGGAGAGTCAATTACTGCGGTCATTGCACCTTTAGGAAGACAAGTCCATTGATCGTAGTAATTGGCTTTACATCTAATAGAAACGAGGGTAGCTGTGGAAGGTAGCTGAAATATGAAGGGTAAATTGGAGGCAAACTCTGTTTGGATAACTGAATTGAATTTTGAGAGCACTTAACACAATCCCCAGGTCTCAGATGTTCTAAATTACACAGAGACAGAGACTGGAGAGACTATTGTGTTCTGCTCAGCACGGTATTAACTGGATTAGAACTGGAATGCAAACCTTGCTAATTGATTTATCCACCATTAATCATGGAAGAGCGCATAAGCATCATAGATGATTGTTTGAACCCTATACAAGGTCAAATTTCAAATTAACAGAAACCATATGGTACTTTGATATTTTACTGTACACACACTTCAATCAAGTTGAAGCTATAGGAAGCGGAAACAGAGAACTAGATTTTTATGCCTCAGGAGAATTTCATCTTTAAAAGGAAGAACAGATATTTCTAATAATTTTTATGTGTTTTTATGTAAGCTGTTGGCTCACCGAACAATGTTAACAGAAATAACTTAAAATTCAAAGGCTTTACTCTGTATGCATTTATGTGATACTTACCAAGGAGTTTGGGCCTTTGTGTTGTATCTCGCTATACTGTGTCTACAAATTTGCATTTGTATGACTGTAAATATGTCTTTCAAATAATCAAGTGAGTGCAGGACACTGATTTTTGCAAGCAACCTCAAAAGAGTTGCAGAACTGCTTCTGAATGGAGCTAGAGTAATATCTGCCTTAGACTTACTCTATTGAATATTGATTTTAGGGAGCTGTCACTTTTCCCCCATACCTGCAGTCTGACATACCTGAGGGGGTGATAAGAGTTTATGCTCCACTGCATTCAAAAGTCTCTATGGCAATTCAACTCAACAGTCAAACAAAAGCCAAAGACATCCTGGCTCGATTCCACTGTGAAAACAGGTGGGTAAAGCAGAACATTTTGTTTTTCCTGAACAACAATATCAGAACTATAAATGGATTGTTCCCTTTTCAGAGATTTATTGTGTTACAAGAACTCTTTTTCTAATTTAAAATTGCTAATTTATGGTTATGTTGGTCAAAGAAATTTTAACCCCTGATTTTATTAGTTTTATTTTATTTAATAATTGGTTCCTATACAGAATCAATCTGCCCTCTGTTACACCTCTACTAAAAACGTACATTAAACATATATTTTATAGACTTGCTGCATAGAGAACCCAAAAGCATTGTCTTACATCTGTCCATAAATCTTTAATTCTTTTATTTCTGTAAGGCAATAATTATTAACAGTTATGGGAAATGGTAAATTGTATCTGGAAGTCTTTTCTGTAGTCTTCCCATGTTACCACATAATTTTGGTCTTTGAATAAATATAAAATAAATAATATAGGTTTAGTTAACTGTGATGCATTAATCTACCTCTGTAGCAGATTCAGTATTCTGCAGTCATCCATTTGGTAGAAGTTCCTGCTTTTGATAAGGCAGTTCACAGGGGAAAAATATCACACTTCTGCTTACCATAGATGGTGGGTGATAAGGCAGTGGTTAAAACAGAAATACACACTGAAAGTTTGTTTTTCCATCCTAGCCGTGGACCATCACAGAATATGAGAGGCCAGATCCAAAGTTTACATGAAATTGGAGGAAATATAGGTAGGTATCATTTTGGAAGATTTAATTCTGAATGTCCTTAACCTCCTAAAACACCTCAGGGCAGCACTGTTTTGACACAGCTGGGTCATTCCTACCCTCCAGTGCATTTGGAGGAAAGGAGCCTGACCCAAAAGCTGTTAAAACAAATGCCATGATTTACTCCAACTCCAGCGTGACTGGAGGGGCACCCCACAGGAGCACCCCTTACAGTCTTGCCAAATTTATCTGCCCTTTTACTTACCTCTCTCATAACTCAGCATTTTTCCATGGTTAAGAGATCCTTAGTCTTCCTCTTGCAAGCACATTCCACCTTGTTGTCAAACCTTTTCCCAAGACCTATTTCTTCCTCAGTGTACCAAAGTGTTAACCTCCCTCTAATAAAAAACACAGAATTGAGAATTCACCTCCGTGTACCTATGGGTGCTTTATACTTATACTAATCCGTGTGCTTTATTTAGATTGCAAATTCTTTGCAGTAGGGCTTTTGTCTTCTTCTGTGTTTCATGCAGTGACATTTCTTGTAATAACCACAGTGGCTTGCCCCACAAGTTTCTGGCCTGAAGGTCAAAATTTCATATTGCACAATCCTGGCGCTTTTCTTTCTCTATTCCTACCAAAATTCTGGATGTTCTGTTCAAGTCTGTGGTCAGCTATCTGATTAGATTATTCCTTATTTCTTCTTGATTCATCCCAGAAGAGTTTTTGTAAAGTTATTACCAAACATCACAGACTTACTTCAGCAGCAAACAAGAAGCAGTCTTTATTACTGACGACACACAAAGCTAAATTGGATTAGTGAATTTTTTTGCCTGGCTTAACAGGATGACCAACTGATGCTAAAAAAGAAGAAGATCCTAAAAGCCTTTTGAAACAATCCCAAATATTCCCACCATGCTCTTTCAAAAAATCAGGATGTTTAATTTGCATCTTCATTTAAAATTATTTTATAGTCTACATACTTCAGGGTACCTTAGTCCACTGATTAGGCATTAATTCATTTATATTGCTTTCACTTGAATAAAATCATTAGTACCCCAGTGACCTTTTAAGTAACTGTACAAAAATTTTACCATAATCCTTTGTCTCACAGCAATGTAACCTCACCAGTTAAATGACTTCATCACCGCACATAAATGTAATATAGTTCAACAAATCAACTTAACTCTAGAATTTATTGCCTTATTACTCAATTAAGAGGCACCAAATGCCTCATTCTGGCAAAGGCAGCAGGGACTTCCCAATCACCACCTAATGAAACCCTGAAACAGCCTTAGGAGGATTTTTTTAATTTATTTTTTTATTTTAACCAGCCAAATGGCAACTGCCTAAAACCTTGATATAGTCCCTGTATTTCTTTGCAAGATCCTACCTGGATGGGAACACATTGTTTACAGAGCTACTTTTTCAGCATTTAAAAATAGTGTAGCAACAAAGTCACAGAGTTATAATTCCAGCCTAGTAAATTCAAAGAAATAAAAAGCCTCATAATGTAGCACTTACAGTAAGAGTGTTGTTAATGCTTCTTAAAAAACCCCATATTTGTTCACCATTTAACTAAATGTCCATAACTTGATGTAATGAAGGTCATCTTGCCTGGAAGTGAAAGTGCATTCATGATTCCCACAGAATAAAATCACTGGCAAATTTACCACAGGCCCTCTGTGTGTCCTGGCAAGATGTTAGCTGGACACACCAAACTACGCTTGCTATGTGCAAGTCAGAGAAACATTCAAAGACATTTAATGAAGCTGTGTCCTAATGTGCTCAAAACATCCTATAATTCAGGGCTTTTAATTTCTGTTTCAGGTCAGCACTGCTTGGATCCAGATGCATACATGTTAGATGTCTACCGTGCAAATCCTCAGGCAGAATGGGTGATAAAACCAAAAGCGAGCTGAAGCAGAAGGCTGCAGTGTACTGGACAAAAGCCAAATGGACAAGAGTGATGCCTGTCATTTTAAGAAGCTCTTGCAGAGACAAAACGGTAGCTACAGGACATCATTCCTTCCTACTGTACTGTCCAACTGATGGTCAGCACATACTACTTTTGGTATTCCAGATTCTGACCATCAGAAAAATATCACATCAGTTATACTTTCATATGGATTACACTTGTGCCAGTTGGCCCAGGAATTGAGGAGGACAGACCAAGGTACGGTGTGCAGAAAACAACCTGTCACATACAAGTTGTTCGTTTCCTGACCCGGTGTTAGAACACAGATTTTTGAAAATAATCCAGTGGCATCAGAGGATGAATGAAACACTACCTACCACAGTGTAACACAGAAGCACCACAGAGACGTTCAAGAAGAGAAGGTACCTGTCAGATGTGGAAGACAGGAGCTCAACATGCAGCAGTGCCAAGACACAGCCACCTGACAAAACCAAAACTTTCTGCTGAAAGTAAACCTGTACAGTGTGCATTACTGCAATAATTGTCTCTCAGTCACTCTTCATGAGTACCTGATACTGGGGGCGGGAGGCAGGAGAAAGAACTACTGTATAGACAGTTATACTGCCTAATGTGTGCCACTGTATTACATATCACTACAGTCTTCCAAAATTGTCTGTCTGGATCGTGTAGCTGTGTGCAATTGTAATGCCACAAACCATTCTCTCCTTCCTTCCTGTCACACACACAAATTTCAGGAGACAAATGCTAGGTAAGAAGGGGCATATGACCCTGGCTCTGCCTTTTACTTGATACTCTCAGAATTAAGTCTGTGTAATGCCATACTATAAGATATGTGTTAATGGTGCCACTTACAGTCACCACTTGTTTTTGTCAAATATTATAGTTTCTTATTTGTAACCTAATTATTTTTATTATGTTTATTTTAGCTTTAATATGTATGCAATTTTTATACTATTCAGCTGCATTGACAAGAGAGATCTTTGTTCAGGTCTTGTATAATACAACAGAGAGAAGAAAAAGAGCTTCCAACAAGCAGTGGGATTTAATAATTTACACATTAGGTCTTTAAAACAATAGCCAAACTAGGCCCAGTCATGCTGGGGGTTTTACAAATACACAGAAAATTGCAGCTCCTTTTACAGATGACAGTCTAAGAAAACACAGGCTGACAAGAGAACAACGTGCTGCAACTGCATTGGAAATGTAAGACACTGTGTCTAGTTTGTAGCTAGTCACAAGGGCAAGCACTGTTCTTCACCTAGTCATCTCCTTTGGGGCTATACTTAACTGAACTAAAGCATGTTTGTTGAGCTGGGAAATCACAAATCTCTGGGAAAGAGCAAGTCCTTTTTTCATCTTTGTCGTATGCAAAAAATGGGAATTAATACCTTCAACTGCACTGCAATATCTCCGTCGTTAAGATGATGATATTGCACAGTGAATCCACCCACAGCCTAAGCAGTGGGTTTTGTTCCTGACCTGGATGCATGGATGAGGCAGAAGCTGTTTATCATGTAGCAGTGTAAAAGCGTTCTGAACCGAGTCCTCCAGGTGAACATAAAGGACGCTGTCCTGCAGAGGAAGTCTGTAACTTGTGATGCTCTGCTGAAGCTGTGCAATGAGGTTCTGAACCAGAAGCAGGGCTTCTAGAATGTGCTAAGTTAATCACGTTGTTCAGTAGTTAACTTTCTTTGTTAGTGATCAGTGAAAGAAATCAACATTGATTTAATAACTTTACCAGCAACAATAATGTCTACAGAGGACAGATCCTGTCTTCTTTCTGACTTTCTCGATAAAAAATGATAAAAATTTAGCAACATAATCCTTTCATTTTCTTTAAAACAGTGACATTTTAAACTTTCCTGACGCTTTGTTTGTTTTTTTGTTTCTGTTTTTGGTTTTTTCCCTTTCTTTTTCTTCTTAACACTAATGGAGACATAGCTGCAGCCAGGAAAAGACCAGGACAGTTGTATTATAAAATACAAAAATTTGACAACTATTTCTTATAAGTATACAAGAGATAGTAGATCTGTGGTTTGTTTATAGGACTAAGCATAAATGTTTTGTCATGTGTTTTGCCCTCGATACCCTTTAGTTCCCTCTGTGGCAATGGAGAACTCTTCCTACTTATGCTGCCCTTTTCTTTCAGCTGTAAAGCAGGACGAGTACTTTCCATATAAAGGCAACATGATAATTAGTTGAGTTAAATTCTACTCTCAGATGCAATCAAACAATTCCCTGACCAAATGAGGAGTTATAAACATCCATCTGGGAAGGACAAACTTAGCAAAGGTGTTTTATGTGGAAAGTGCTTTGAATACTAAGAGCATCACCGTATTTATAGCCAATTAAAAGAGGTTCTATGACTATACAGAAAGCCTAAACATTAACAAGAGCATTTGAAATGTCATAGCAAATGAGCTAACTTTCTACAGTACTTTCAGACAAATACCCTGACCTCCTCCATCTTGCCCACTAACTTCACTCTGTGTTCTCAATGGCCATGCAAGGGAAATTACAGAGAAGCCCTGTGTTCATGCTGTAATTTGCTCAGCATGTTCTGGACCTCGTCAGTGTTATTTCTGAAATAGATCTCCCTGCATTCCACTTCACAACTTATAAAGTCAAATATGATGTAATAAAATCCATCCTGTGAGCATTTGTTTTATGCTAAAACTGCCTATAACTTTATAAGAACTAGATTCTACGTACAGTGCCCAGACTACTATAGCGTGGCCAAATACCTCCCGTCTCTGAAACAGAATGTCAAAATTCTTTTTTGATACAAGTGGACCTAATGACCCATGTGTACTGTGCTTAATACTGTTCCACATTAAGTTGTTTTGTATTGTTGTGGTACACTAACTTGATTTCATATGCTGCAGACAAATGGAACAATCTCAATGACATTTTGAAATACGAGGTCCCAAGTTTAGGCCTTATATTTCAAGATGCTGGTGGAGGCATGAGAAATTTTGTTCCTCCTCACAGCAGCTGAAGTCAAAACCAAGTTACAATCGGATTGTCACCTAACAAAAAGCAACATATGTGGAAAGCTATTAATAAGAAAGTGGTAGCTAGCAGGGAGAAATTTATTCAAATTCCAAAGATGCTTTGAGCATTTATTTATGTACTCCATGGTTCTACAAAGACAAGCATTTTGCATATCAACACATAGAGAGAGTATTGTAACAAGTAGGCTTTGGAAACAGACTGGAATACTCTAACCTGTTTATGCAGCTAATGTCATTTGAATGTGTGCGTGTGTGCAAATGTGTCTGTGTCTGTGTCCACATGTAATATTAACTACCTCACTCTGCATTTTCCAGGAAAAATATTTTGGCTTAGAGGTTTACTACTCAAGAACTCTCTATTCTCAGTTTCACCTCTCCACTAGTCTTATCATTGACAAAATGTCTTTTTCTGTGGGGCAAGATTTGAAATAAAAAAAAATGTATACTAAAATACATATTTCAGGATATGGATGAAATTTTATCCAAACTGTGTTGCCTAAATTACTGCTTGTAATGTGAACCGTATGAGACCAGATCTTGGGTTTAAATAGACAACAGATACAAACACACTGTGTTTCATTTTTATTTTTCAATGGCTTTCTATTAATGTATGTCTTCTCTGGAAAATAATACAATGCCACTAATCAAAGCAAAGTGTTTGTGTGTGTTTCCCTTACAAGCCTCATTATGTTCTGTGTTTTGTTGAAGTACGCCAACATGTAAGTGTATTTGTACAGCAGAGTGTGTCCACTGTATTGTACCCATGTCAAAAATAAAACCATACCAACAAAGAAAGCTCTTCAAATCTAAATGTGTACTTTTAGATAGAAGTAGAGGACAGAAATGACAAAGAGCAGTGATGAATCTGTCTTAAAAGCAACTGTGTTTTTATAGCACCTGTACAGCTAGCTATACAAAGGACTGTGTTCTGCCACCCTTGCTTAAGTGGAGGAGTTCTTCGCTCCAGGAGCTCTTCTCTTGGACTGCCTTGATGCAGGGTACAAAAGGACACTGCTTGGAATCCTGCCTCATTGAAATCAATGGCAAACCACTTTGGGGTTTCCCTTCAGCCAGTATTTTTTAAACTAGTATGAAATACATAGAGCAAAACTAACTCCAGAAAAATTGTAAAAGTGCATAGTAAAAGTTAAACAAAATTGTAAGGAGCAAGCAAAAATACTGCTAGTTCAAAGAGGAAAAAAAAAAGGAGATGGAAGTGACTTGCAGAGAACTAAATTTATTATAGATGTTTATTAAAGTATGAGACATGTTTGTCAGTGCTCAGTGATCTGTCCAGTTGATGAATGAATCTCCTTACTTGAGTCAGATTGAGCGCATGTCCCCCAAACCTGGATCAAAAGGAACTACTGGAAGACTCATTTTAGAAAGGCAAGCACAGTAAGAAAAGGCAAAGGCAGAACTGCTGACTAGCCTGTGAATTAGGAATTGCAGAGCACCGAAAGTGCCTCCCTGTGTCCTGTAGGAAATACAATTTTCCAAAGAAAGATGCATTAGTTCTAGTTGCCAAAATGCCTGGTATTTCCCAAGTCAGACCCATATTGTTTCTTCATCAACACAACACTTCATACTTGTCTCTGTGCTATGGAGTTGCTACTTGTCCTGAAGCTGATTACATGAAAGCATAAAGAGCTACGTAAATCCTCCTAGATTTATCTATAATATATCTATAATGTATCTATAATGAGGATCAGAAGCACTGGATTTTAAGGCAGAAGGAAAAGAAACTGGAGCTACCATATAAAGTATAAAGTAGAAAATTCTATTGATTAGACTCTGAATCTGAGATCTTCAAAATTACGCCTTTAGTCAGTCTCCTGCTCCCTCTGCTGGACTATATGCACTTACACTTCATTGCATCAGAATCACAGAATGGCCTGGGTTGGAAGGGACCTTAAAAATCATCTAGTTCCAGCCTCCCTGCTGTGGGTACATTTGTCGCTTCTTAGCCTGTCGGTTCTTTTTCTTCTGACTGAAATGTATGGACAACTGAACTACATGAAATAATGCACAGTTTACTGTAGTTTTATTTGGTGGTCCAAAATAATTACCTTTTTATAAAACAAACAACACACAATAAAATGAAATACTGTCAAGTAATCAAAAGAAAAAATACTGTAAACACTGATTAATAAAAATTCCCAAGAGAAAAATATGCAATTAATGCCATTACATTGTAGTAGAGGTATTTGTTGTTTAAAACCTTTTAGTTAAAATGTAGACATAGAGCTGATTAAAAAAAAATAAATGACCTGAGTTGGAAAACAACCAGAAAAATCAAAGAGATGCAGGCTCTCACCACTTCTTTTCATTACAAATGAGAATGCAAAACAACAGATCAACAAAAAAAAACCTCTCTCAGTCCAGACGGGCTTTGCTACAGTTCAGTGCTCAACCCCAGGGCAGGAATGAGGAAAGACTCCACGGAGGTCAAAAGCTCTGCTAAAGTCAAACAATTCTGCATGTTGGTTCTTGGTCAAAACAAGGTTCCTCAAACAGCCACGGAATGAGCTCTTGCTCGTGAGGCAGTTTTGCTTCACATCAGCTGAAAAAAACCCATGAAATACATAGAATCTATTTCCAGTGAACAGACACAATACAAAGATCCAGGTTATTAAACAGCTTCTCCTCCCTCTGAAATGAGAGATAAAACCAACACCCAAGGAGCACCAAGTTCTATTCACGTTTGGACGACCTAGGACATACCAACATGAACAGTCTCTGTTGCCTTCAAGCATAAGCCATGCACTGGGGTAACTTGTGCAGAGTTTGCAGAAATACTATGTCCCAGGGGACAATGGGAAATGAGAGGGGAAATGAGAGGAGAAAGCCATTCTATATAGGTGTTTTTTAAATTAAAATCAAAACTGGCAGAATATGAAGCAACAGCTGAACTGTATACCATCTCAGACTCCACTGGCAAAGTGGGGTAGGGGTGGAAGGAACACATGTTAAGAGTCACTCTTGTGAGAGTGAGAGCAAGAGGGACAGAAGGGAAGGGAAATATTATTGTACCTACCAGGATAGCCTCCAACATAAATGGGATTGTTCGTGTCTGCAGATGTTGACTGGATGTAGGGATTATCAGTTTGAACCAAATTCCCATCAATTATCAGTGAAATGCGATGTTTGCTTTTGTTTGCTTGAAGCTTGTGCCATTTCCCATCACACAAATTATTTGTGCCTCTTGGTTCATATGAAGCTGTTATTCTGCCAGCTCCATTGTTGACATGGAATAAAACCTGTGTAAACAGCCAGATGCCAATAAAGATATAAAGTAAGAATACATAAACTAATTTGCCTAGATAAAAGCACAATCATGCCGGTATAGAGATTTCCATTTCAAATGTTTGGCAATATGCAAAGTAAATGTTTATTCTGATGGACAGAGTGTAACCTTTTTAAAGTGTCTTTAAAATCTAAAAGACATAGATCTATCTATGCAATGGTCTATTGGGTTGGGTTGGTATACTTCACTAGGGCTTTCATTGTTTCTTACAAATACAAATCAAGACATTTTTCACAGAACCTGAGACTTCAGACCTGAAAGAAGATTTCCTGTATCTAACTGAAGAGAAAGAAGAATGAACTGAGAGCGCTTGTCATTGCCAATACATGTATTGATTTTTTTCATATATTTATTTTTCAAAAGCAGTAGACATTTCCCCAACTCTGTGGTGAGGATTAATATGCAAATATTAACTGAGAAAGTATGTCCCACAGAAACGGTGGTATTTAACACTGTCTCTAGCTAGGAAGCTTTGAATAAAAAATGAGCTATTTCTGAGAAAACAAAATACTTAAGAGCAATCAAGTATACATTTTTTATGCGAGACATGACTGGAGAACTGTGTATTGATTGTTAAAAGGTTTATGGAGTATAATGGCCAGTAGAAGTAGAGAATGAGTTAATTGCTCATGAATATTGAAGAAGAGATTACAAAACAGTGTGCTTAGTACATGCAATAATGTTTCTCAAGGACAAGTCTAGCTTTATGGCAGAAAACGTATTAAGCTACAAAAAAGATATATATTTGGTCTAAGACACAAGGTACGTAGTACAGGAGGTCAGAGTGTCTGCACACTGATATAAATTACACTAATTAAAAATCTAAAAAGTTCCAGTGACTTTTTTGTTGCTCATTGTACATTTTATCATATGATGGCAATGAGAAACCTTGAGACTGAAAATGTCCCATACTAGTTCTGTGGGGAGTCGCCTTCATCACATTTCACTGGTATGTATTTAGTGCAATCCAAGAGTTCTAGCCTCCCATGAGTGTGCCAGCACAGGGTAGCCTACCTTGCCATGTACAATCTCCAGTCCAATGGCATCAACCTTAGCACTGCTGACCCCAAGAAGAACACCATGCACCGCTGTTGTACGGAACTCCAGTGTGATGTTCACATCAGACCGCACTTTGTAACCTTCTCTGACTGAAAAGAAGGTAGAAGCTTCTAGCAGAAGACTTGTAACCCACAGTACAAAGTAAAATACATAGATTGGCATTAAAAGGTCTAAAAAGCTTGTTAGTTATTCTGCTGGAATATGGCCTTGCAGAACCTCTGGAAAGTAAATTTTCCAAAGTCACAATTCATATTTTATACTGGAAAAAATAAATTCCCAAATAAGTGGAGTTTTTTATTAATTCAGATTTAATGCATTATATCTCATTTGTAAGAAACAGTAAAGAGCACAAATGTAATCCTTCATGTTACTTCACAAGTCTTTTGTCTCCATACCCTTTTACAGACCTTAACATCAGGAACATGGATATTCTTAGCTGAAGAAAGAGGTAGTTCATTTCTTTCCCAGTGCTAAAAGCATTAGTTCTTTCATTTGGGGAAGACAGCCCTTTGCAGAAATGACCACTTTTGGATGTAAAGGACTCAGTTAGAAATACACATGCAGGGCATGCACTTGCTGTATGAGGAGTCAATTAACTGCACACAGTTCCAGCAAGACCTAAAAAGTGTACATTTTCATTAACATTAATTCAGTAAGGTACTATTTTCATTTAGTGATACTTACCAAGAGCAGCAAAGCCACTTCCATCGAAGAAAGTACCATCCTGCACTGTTACATAGCATTTATTCACAGCAAAGATGGAGACAGGACTCTCGTTGTCCAGTTGTTTGCTATTAATTGTCATGGTACCAATGCAGGCAGGAATACTGTTAGTCACCTAGGCATATGGAAATTCAGGAGATAATGTTTATTATAAACGGCTGCAATGCTCTTTCAGTGATTCACCTGATATTATTGCAGATAAAAAATTATCTGAATAAAACACAGCAAGATCTAAAATAGTTACATAATTAAATTTCTACTATTATATACAATTATGTAAGGTTACAAATATACATAATGTCTTAGAGTCAAAATAAATAGCTTAGAAGCACAGTATACACTCTCTATAACATACAAAAAGGATTGTATTCACTTAACTGTGAGCAGGGATATTCCTAGCAGTTAGACATTCCAAACACGCTTCAGCAAATTAATGAGTAAATCAAGATTTTGTATGACATTTTGCAAGTTCTATTCAGCAAGATTCATCTGAATTTCTCACCATTCCTATTTTCAGCAATTGCAGATTCAAAATATTAAAAAATTTGTTAACCCCATTATTCAATTAAAAAGCATGGATGAAGACAGTGTGCCCAGAATTGAGAAGAAATGAGAATTGCCCAACCACTCCAGAGGGTGGTGAGGCACTGGAACAGGCTCCCCAGGAGTGGTCACAGCACTGAGCCTGTCAGAGTTCAAGAAGTGTTTGGACAATGCTCTCAGACACATAGTGTGATTCTTAGGGTGGACTTTGATGATCCTTGTGGGTCCCTTACAACTCAGAATATTCTGTGATTCTATGAGAAACATTATCATCATCACCAGAATCCTCACTGATATAATGGGCTGCACAAGGAAGAAAGCAACAAAAACCTACTCTCTAAAAGCATGTGTACAAAGCATGTTTTAGTCTCAAGTAAACCCAGCCTTTTAGAGATATTTGAGTGCAATAGGACTTCGGTACCAAAATGTTTGAGATTCTAGGTCATGTATATGTATACTATAAAAGACGGAAGTTTATATTCTTTATCCATTTTTAACAGAGAGACAGATAGAAGCTATTACTAAAATACAAGGATACAATCTCTAGCTAGAGTAGTTAAGCCACAGAAAGCTGGAAAGATTTACCTGGTAAAAGGTCATTACTTTCTTTGTTGCTTTTTTCCCTAGGTACTTTTTTGCCCATCAGAGACAGGATACTGAATTAGATGGGTTTGATGCAGTATGCTCATTCTAGTCTTGCAAAATGTCAGAGACACCCCACCATCCCAAACCTTCTTACATTCCCAAGATTCTTTGGCACGTAGTCTAAGGGGAGTCCTCCCACATAGAGCTTCCCTTCCACATCCAAAGTGCTACCATCTCCAAGAGCACTGACAGCTACCAATTCCTTTCCATCCACAATGATGGTACCTTTTCTTTTAATGTATTCTGTCTTCACCTGGAAAAAATGAAAGCATGAAAACATGAATCAGTAAGCTTAATCAGTTATCTAGTCATCATTTGCCACAGAAGTAAGAATGACAATTTTTTAGTTGTTTGATTGCTTTGACATACTGTTCTCAGGCACCCCTTGAAATTCATCCTGAGGCTGAGGCCATTTCAGAATGCAACTGAGCAGCTAGACAGCTTCCTTGCCTCTCAAAGTGTTCACAGTGATTGCATATTGTCCTGCCTAAGCTTTTAACAATCATTATTTAAAATTACTGGTTTATTGTCTTAGGATACAGGCACATCACTGAGTTTGAAGAGAAGAGTACTGTGCTGGTCTTCTACAATTACTGTGCTGCTACCAGCTGACCCATCTCAGCTCTCTGAAGTGTGAACTCCTATGCTGTAATATTAGGATGGGCAGTCCTAAATTTGCAATGACTAAAAAGCTCTCCAGTTCTGTCCATCTTGTTCACTCATGTCCATATACCCTCCTTGCCCTAAAGCAATTGCTCACATGCAGCTGAGGGACTTGATTTGAAGTCAGCTAGCCATTTGCTCTTCTCTGTTTACTTTTAGCCCCACTCAGAATCCTGACTAGGTTCAACATGAAGTTTCATGAACATTTGGGTTGGTAAGGGGCTACAGCTTGTAAAGCAGGGTGGTATGGGCAGAGGGCAGAGAACAGAAAGAAGTGGTGCTTCTTTCAGTAGCAATGCGTATCAGTTCAAATTGGTTGCAGATCAGCTGCAATAACCCCCAGCTGTGAAGTGGTGTGACTCAGCCTTAATCTCTGAAAAAGGTGAAGTTCATGCTTTTATGTCCTGGGTAGTAAAGGTAGGTCAGTTCTTGCATGGAATCTGTTCATGTCTTATAATGTGGATAGTGCAGTATGATCTTTATGTGAGTATATTTAATTTTAAACATGCAGAGCATTCTTCCTTTCAGGGTAGGCAGCAGAGATTAACTGTGATATCTCTCTCTGACAGAAGTTCACATTTGCTTTCTTTATATTAGTTTTTGCTGGTTTTTCTTCTGCTCACTATGTATGAAAAGCAAAAATAACTCTGCTGATTCCCAAGGCACCTAGGAGAGTTGGCAGCTTTGTGTCATCAATCACTTTGTCTCACAGAAGCCACTTACTGGAGTTAAGGCTTCACGTATGAGTAGGGGAGGGGAAGCTTAGCAGGATGAATATTGTCATCCTCACCTGCCTTTAGGAGAAGTAATGTGGTCAGAGTTACTTTTAAAATTCATGCAGACATCACAGTCATTTTTCACAAAAAAAGCCTGAGTCAGCAGCAGGTGGGCTGCTCAGAGGAACTGGGCCAATAGAGACTGACACACAGTCTTTGTTCAGAAGACCCTGAATGCTATGTGGCACCTGAAAGCTGTAGCCATAGTTTCTCCTCAAACTCTCCTTAAGCCAAGTCCTCCCCTTCCAGCCTCCATTCTTTTCAACTGTCTCCCTTTCTCATGTTGCCTCAACCAAGGAAAGGAAAGACAGTGCTTCCCTGTTATCACTAGCCACTGTGACATGCTCAGGTATTAAGCAATAAGCTGGAGAAAAGAGAAACTGTGCACCCACAAATCTTTCACCTTGTCACACATTCAATTGCAGGTCTTTGGTGACATAGTGCACAGAAAACTTTCTGTGGAGAATGTCCGAGTTTTTACACCTCTCAGTTAGCTTCTTCTCTGTTGAAGATGACCATTATCACATATTTAATTTCTAAATAATCTGAGATACTTGATAGTAGTTGGAAGCTGGAATTGATGTACAATTAATGAAAATTTAAATATAAATGATAAAAAAACTATCACCAAATAAAAGTTTTCTGAATGGTTTCATGATTGGGTTAAAAACTAGTTTGCCTCTGCAACAGAGAAAGCATACAGGAAAGGCAGGGGAAAACCACATCAATAACTAGAGAGAAAATGGAGCACAAAAGATTGGTGACTACCTACCATATGCCATTTTCCATCACTGATAACAGCAGGGTGAAGAGCTACTGCTTTTCCTTTGCCTAGATCAAATGAGAAATGGAGCTGTCCCCCATAAAGCTGTAGGGCTGCATAATCAACCTGGTTCTGGTGAGCCATGTAGTAAATCAGGCCACTGGAGGCAAAGGTTCTGAGATTCAACTGGATGGAAAGCCTAGACAATAAAATTTCATTGTTACTGAAAAATATTTCTTCTTCAGTGAAAAAAAGCTTTTCTGGAGGCAGAGAACAGCTTCAACCAATTTATTATTATGAAAGGAAATTTATTTTTCAAAGGCCAGAAAAGTAGTATTTGCACGGATTCTAAGAAATCATGAACTATAATGTATTTCATAATAGAAATCAGTGCTGTACCTGTCAGAAATATAAAAAGTGCTTGTCACAGGGTGAGCTGGACTTTAAGAGGGACGGGCTCAGCTGTTTGTGACTGCAGACTTGCCTATTGCCTCAAGAAAGGAACCCATTCCAGGATAATGTGATGGCATCCATTACTACTGGCCAGGCATGCTGGGATATAATGGGCAGACTGAGAACAGAGGGAAGCTTGAAAGGCAGAGGAGCTGATTGAGCCATTTATTATGGAGACACTAGGTTCAGAGTACATGGCATCAAACCACTGCAATGTCCATATGTTCAATAGCTATAACAGAAAGGCTGGAAGGAAAAACCACTCTTTTCTCGTTGCCTGAGGAGACTTCCTCAGTTGAAAGAAGCATATACAAGTGACTTGAAGGCTATATTTTGGGGACCTTGTTGGGAGCCTCTCAAACAAGTAGAAGAGGCAGAGAGGCTATTGCACCCTAAGTATCAACAAAATGATTCTTCTCAGTAGTCTTGTCTCCTTCAAGTGGATTCTCCGTCCCTGGAGATATTTAAAAAGAGAATGGATGTGGCACTTAGTGCCATGGTCTAGTAACCGCAGCGGTAGTGGATCAAGGATTGGACTTGATGACCTCGGAGGTCCCTTCCAACCCAGCTGATTCTATGATTCTATGATTCTAAGTGCACCTTCACCAAATACAGAGGAGAAGGTGAGATGTTATCTCCATCAGTCAAAAGAGTAGGCATGTATACAGAGGTAAGTGGCAAACAGAAATCAAATTACTTACAGAGGGTACAGTGAGGCTTTTAAGTCTGAGAGGAAAAAAAAATGCAGAACTCTGACCAGGAGTTAATAAACTCATGACCACTAACCTGGGAAAGACATGTTAGTTACATTATGATGGTTGTTACTTTCTTCCATGAGAAGTCCACAGGAACCTGAAGTGAGGGCCATGTTTAAGCTCACAATGCAGTGATCATTCATGGAAACTGTCATTGCACTTCTTGTAGCTCAATACAAAATAACTCTGTGTGCATGCGTAATTCATGATATACTCACTTCTTCCTGACAGCAGACTGATTGAAGAGCAGTGTCAAGTGGCTGCCTTTGGCAAGTCCAAACTGATGGGCACCTTGAACATAATCAGGCATCTCATCTTTTACACAAACTACCTGTTAATAAAAGGAATTTATTAGGAAGAATAGTAGCAAGTGCTGACCAGCAAGCATTGAATGACAATGTGCACACGTATAACTTTGTACGAAGCAAAACTGAGCAAAGTTTACAGCAACATCAATCAGCTAAACTCACAATCATTCCAAGCTATCTTCGGGCTCAAAAAAACCTAGTTCTAATGATTAAGCTATGTCTCATAGACACCACTGTCTTTTCTACTGTGAAATGTTTGTAGTCTGAGAAGTATTCATTCACTATTTGTCTTAACTGATAGCCCTTTTGATAACAAATGCTGGAAAACAGAATACAATTTCCGCATGAAAATCTTACGTACTTGGTAGAAATATTTTCCCATTTAATGAGCACACATATAATGTTATGATTTGGGGGATGGAGAGCTGAGTAACAGAGTATGAGCCAAAGCCATGCTTTAGCTCTAAGAAGAACAACTTATTTCTTTTTATAGCCACAGCTGTATGAAATGTATAAAATTTTGCTTTCTGTTGCCACAGAAAAATGATTTCAGGATGCTTTGGAAACGATTCATTATAAAGATGTGCAGCTGGAGAAGGAGAGAAGCAATGCTTCCTTCTCTCTTGGGAACAGGGACCGTGTGAGAGGAAACAGGTGCCACACAAGCTGCATTCAGACACTGTGTGTCTCTCGAATGGTTTGTGCCTCCTCTTTGACACAGAGCAGAGACTGCATGTGTGTGACCAGGAAAATGTGAATGCAGAATTGCACAGCTAATGCAAATCTCAGCACAGAGCCACTTTGGCAGGAATACACTACAGATAATAGTTACTGTCAAGTCCTTCTGCTAGGAGATTATCACTCCACTTTCCTGTTTTAGTGTCGCTGCCTGAAGAATGATAAACCTAACTACATTTCCATTCCAAATAGCCAACAGGCTGCTACAAATGTTAACATCAGTGTTTCTACAGGGAATAATAATTTCAAATCCACATAAATTGAACCATTCCATACCATAGAAGAGGCAAATATACACAGTCTATACTTTGATAATTCTCCACAAAGAATGGACAAAAGAAGAGGCAATAGAGCTTTGCTCCAGTACATACATTTTTTGTATCTGTAAGAGGTCTCAGGGGAACTGGTAAAGCCTGAAGTTCAGGTTGAATCTCAATGTCTGCGGGTTGTATGGCTGGTTTAGGCTTCTCTGACAGAAAGCAACTATCCATATCCACATGTTCATACTTCATGGAAGTGGTGAAATATAAAAGCCTGTGTTTTTTTTTTTAAAAAAGACATTTTAAGAGGTGCAATCCCCAATCCCTACATTTTCCAAGCACAAGGAGAGTATTTTACAAGGTCTTTCACTAGAAACAGGAGAAAGGGATAGAACTGGCATATGGGACAAAGAGAGTAGCGGCAAATAATCTGTCCATAGGACAATATGAATAGACAATATTTTTGGAAAACTATTCTGTCTGCATGTGAATGCAGATGAAATTATAGTAGAGAAAGCAGTGTTTTGTGCAGCATCTCTATAAACATTAAAGACATTTTTAATGCTATTTAGAAATGTAGCTGGTAATATTCATTTTCTGGTTGTTATAATACCCAGATCATGAGTATCATGCTTGTCTTATGTTAAAAACCAGGCAAACAGAGATGTCATACAAAAGATCACAAACTACTTTTAATAATTACTATACACAGTTTTCCAAAACAAAGCAGTTACCCCTCTGACTTACTCCTTGTTAAAAATAAGATTGCTGATACAGCCATGAAAGGAGCCAGCCAATTTTAGCCCTAAGATGCCTTCTCCTGCTGGAATGCCACCAGCATAGAAGTTGGAAATATTAATGGGACTCATTTCTGCTGATGAACCGAGCCTCAATTCCGCAGGTTTACTTTCATCCACTTGTACAGTTATGATCCTGAAAAAGATAAAGCAGGGAAAACATTAAACGAGGTCTAAGACAGCCATTTTCAAATGAAAAGCATTCCTTTCAGCCTCATAAACGCCCTGTTCTAATAAATAAAGATTCCATCACTTTGATAACCCTTTCTATGTCTCAAAACTAAAAGACCTTCTTTAGATGATTTTTAACATGTCAAGTTCTGTCAAATATCTTTCTAAATTAATTTGACAGCTGTATTTTTTCTAATACTATTTAGTATACTTTACTCAAGTGCCCCAAGCTGTCTAGAGATTTTGAGAGCTTTCAGCTACACCTTTATCAGTGGTTGTATGCTGTATACAATTACCATGTAAATCAGAACATCTGCATTAACAGCAGAAAAACATAGCCCTGATTATTCCACCTAATAAGCTAGCAAAGGCAATTCCTCAGAGTGCAGTGAACTGACAACAGCATACAATAATTAAAGAGGCAGTACTCTTTGCAGTTGCATGTACCTCTTACTCCGAACTAGGATGACAGAGTGTTCTTGTCCATCACTGTATGTTCCATTAGCAGACTGAATAACTACTTTCCTAGTACTTGCTCTATCTCCAGCATTAACATGCACTGCAAGATGACCATCAATCAGCACGATGGAAAAGAAGGGCTGTGGATATAATCAGAAGATTAATTTTTAACTACAGCTCAATTTTCTGACACTCATTCAGTGTTTAAACAGAACATTCATTGGAAAAATTTTCCTCCAACCTTGTTTTAAATAAACTTCTTAATGAAACTCAGAGACTAGTAGGCATTGTATTGGTACCTCTCAGAGTGCAAAGTCTCTTAAGAGCAAACGCAAAAGCTGGAAATTTCTCTGGTCAGGCTCCAGTTAAAATGCCGGAGTTTTTTTATACCATCTCTTCACATACACACTCCTTCTCTTAGAGGCAGGAAATAAGAAGGGGCAGGTATTCCTCTGTCTTTGGATTCTAGAAGTTCCAACTCTCCATCAGATATAAATAGCAACCTAACTTGATTTTACAAAATAAAATGGAAAAATAATCCCCCCCAAAAACTTTGTTTTCAGTACTTGCCAAATGTGCTTGTCTTCGTCGTCGCTTTTCCAGACCCCTGCTGAGTCCAGCAAGGATGATGCCACTGCTGTTCTTGGTAGCAAAAGTTGCCATCAGTTCTGATTCTGGGCTTAAGGACTTAGGTACCAATTCAATATATCCATTGTTCATGATGTTCACACTATGAATGGGCTATTTTACGAAGAAGATAATTAATTACAGAATTTCTCCATACATAGTGCCCAGTAAGAAAAAAATTAAAATTCAAGTATAGTTTAATCATTTTAGAATTTTTAGAAATAAATCCATTTCAATTCACTGTAAACATCACTATTCACTGTTCCATAACAATAAATGTTGCAAAACTTTAGTCTCCTACCTCCAATACACAGCCTTTTCTTACTCCATATGAATTTCTAAGCAAATCAAAGGTGGAACGAGATATTTCCAGATTCTTGATGCATCCCACATACATTCTACTATTAAGACCTTTCCTGAAACACAAAACAAGTCTTTCTTTCCAAGGAATAGTATATGGAATCTCCTGGGAGAAAAGATCAGGTTCTCTTCAATAAGGAAAAAAGAGAGATCTCATTTAAAGAATGCAGTCAGCCTGGTGTAAGGGAAAATAGAGGTAATTTAGGTCTTACTCTTAGCAGATGCTAAATCTAATCTTAAAAAGAGTCAGATAATGTTGTGCCCAAATGGAAACATACAAGTGTGTATTGTGTTGCCAGGTCAGGCCATTTTCCAAAACTTTAAGATGAATCTTTAGCTGGAATATAATGGATTTTGTGTGAAAGGGTAACTGTAGCTCTCTATTACACAGTATTTCTTTCTGATTTTTCAAGTCTGGAGGATGCCTAATTTGGTCCCAGGTTTAAGTCAGAGAAATCTAAGGCTCTCCTGCCATAATCCCTCACAGGTTGATATGCCAGCTAAGATTAACAAGTCTGCAGCTCTGCAATAACTTTGCAGAGACCAATAATGTGCTAGAATTTACCTTATTGTCAAGACCATGCAGAAAGCTTAAATCGATTTTCTCTTGCCATGTTTATCCTTTCACAGTGAAGCCAGTGGAAGAAATGTGACTTCCCAAGTTCAGCATGGATGTACAAAACAAAAAAACTCAAACATAAACTAGAGACATACTATAAAATATGCAGTCATAATGTTTTTTGATGATCTCTTCACAATTGTTTCTCCTCTGTTGTAAGTTACAAAACTGAATTACAAGAATTCCTTTCTGAAGTAGAACCTTTATGCCTAAGTGCAGTTTTGCCCAAAAATGCCAGACAGAAAACGCAAGGCTTGCACAGGTACAGATCAAAGGAGCATTGTTGCAGACAGCAGTGCTGAATTCTTGCTACAGCCTGACCCTAACAGCACGTGGTTGCTATGGCAGCTGCTGTAGTGGAAATCACCCATGGAGGAGGAAAACAGAAACTTATTATGATCTGAACTGCAGCGTCATGAGACCTACCAGTGAAAAGCACCACATTAGAGTTTGAAGTCAAAGGACAGATAACTATGTGGTATACGTGGCCATAAAGAAGAATTCAGACTTCACTGATTTTTTTCTAATTTCAGTGAAGACAGAGTTTGTTAGTCTTTCCCTCTACATACAAGAGTCTTAGCAAAGATGGAAAAGTAAGACACTTTACCTCACAGTCCTCGATCTTGGCAGCCCCCCAATGAAGATTGGGTCTTTATCAGAGCGGTTCAAGTCTGAAGCAACCCCAGGAGATTCTCCTTGCCTGGTTTCTTTATAATTAAGGTTATATGCATCCATGACCACCAAAATTCCTGCAAATGAAAGAGAGTAAAGATCTGGAAAAGGACATGAATACAAAATTCTTCCAATTTGCCAATCTTGTCCATAATAAAGGAAAATGTATTCCTTGACTCAGACATGTATGGACAATCTTCTTATTTTTAGAATGAGTAATTTATTGTACTTCCAGCTATTCTGTTAATCTCATTCATTCTTCTCTGCCAAAACCAAATCTGGGGAAGTCTGCAGGAAAATATATACATATGAGAATATCTTATAGCTATTAACATATCCTCTTTGTAATGCATTACTGCCCAAACCTGGGCCCTAAAACCCTGTTGTATTAGGTACTATTAAAACGCAGAACAGAAAACATGATCTCTGATATACAGACTTGGACAAAGATCTTTCACTCTTTAGAGACTATTGATATGTTGTCTGGCAGTTTCTGCACTACTTGCTGCTTATAATATATGCTAAACCAAGCATAAGATTTACACTGCTGTCCTTCTAAAGGCAAAGTAACACAAGTGTGGCTGCTTAAGACACTGCACTGGAAGTGATCAGACTTGGTTGCAGTGATGTTCCCTGCAGCTATCTATTAGATATTTGTATTTGTAAATGTGCAGACACCTGTTTTTCTCAGTCTGTAGCCTACCTTGCTTCTTGTTCCGACTGAATGAGATTTTGTACCACGTTCCATTGTTGTAACGGTTTTCCGTTGTAAGAGCAAGAGGTCCTGAACCCAGATCAACAGTCAGCCTCACTCTGCCATCAACAAGCTCGAGGGACAAGAAATCTCTCTGTGAGGAAAAAAAACCAAAACCAAAACCAAACAAACAACAAATTACATTCCTGGAAATTAAATATTCTAAAAGAATGCATTGTTGGCAGGTTTGGGTTACTGCATGAAACAGGTTTGGTAACTCTTGTACCTGACCTATTTGTTAGGGCCAAGATGCTTATCTTTCCTATTTCTAGGAAAATTAAGTTACAAGCACCTCACAAGGATGTTTCTTTTGTTTTGTTTTGTTGTTATTCTTATTTAAATGCACAATGAGGTTAGATTACTTGGCAGAAAGAGGCTTAAATAGCAGAGTCACATTTTTCTTTTTTTGGACAAAGTTGAAAGTAATTTGATTTGACTGCTAGCATAATGATCAAAAACACTATCATGTTCTTTCTGGAAGAAGCAAAGACCCTCTTCTCGCAGTAAAAAAGACTTTCTGAATTGCATTAAAAGTGCCCCCTCTGAACTGTAAAATTTAAGTCAGATATCACTGTGCAATGTATTCAGGCACTGAGTACATAAAGCAAATGAATAATGCAGTAACTCTGAAACAATCTGTATCAAAATAAACCTTTGACCTCCTTCAGGAAAACGAAACCCACCAGCTAAGTACGCAGTAAACTGCATGACATCACAATGAAGGTCTGGAGATGGGTCTGGGTTATATTGCTTTTGCAGGGACTTTTATTTAATTTATTTCAGTTTACTGAATTCCCATCTTATGGATTTAATTCAATATGTCTTTTTAATATTACATTGTCCTTCTGCAAGCTCAGTTCCAAAACATGTTACATACTGAAAAGGTTCCTCTAATTGAACAAAACTAGATTGTTGTCCCTACTGTTTTCTTTTCTTTCCTTTAGTTAATTTCATTCTAAAATTGAAACAGATTGTGGGGAATTATTTTCATTGTTTAATTTTGTTTTTAGTATAGATGAATATTTGCTCTAATGAATTATCTCCAGGGTTCTTGTCTTTACTCCTTTGGCTTATGATGTCAGTTACAGGTTCAATCTACACAAAGGGAGTAAACTGCTCTAATATATGTAAGCTGAAAAATAACAGAGAAAGCAAGAAACCGTCAAATCATCTAAACATAGTTTTTGACACTTTAGGAATCTGATCCATTTTCTTACAGTGCCATTTGAAGCAAGATACAGAAGAAGCCCATTCGGTGAAAAGGTACTGAAAAATATTATTATCTGAGTCACTGTTGAGCGGAGTGCCTTCTCCACAACTGAGTATCCACTGCCATCAAAATGAAATGAAGTGTCCTCATCCTGTGGGCTATAGAAGTAGAAAAACAATTAAAAAATGTTAACTGAAGATTTGTGGTTTTACAGTAATTTTTATATAAAATATAAGAAAAGTTAGATCATAGAATCATAAAATGGTTTGGGTTGACAGGGAACTTCAAAGATCATCTCATTCCAACCCCTCTGCCATGGGCAGGAATGCCTTTCACTAGACCAGGTTGCTCAGAGCCCCATCCAAACTTTCATTGAACACTTCCAGGGACAGGGCATCCACAACTTCTCTGGGCAACCTTTTCCAATGCCTCACCACACTCACAGTAAAGAGTTTCTTCCTAGTATCTAATCTAAGCCTACTTTCTTTTAGTTTGAATCCATTCCCCCTTGTCCTGTCACTACATGCCCTTGTAACTAGTCTCCCTCCATCTTTCCTGTAGGCTCCCTTCAGGTACTGATCAGTTGGTGTAGCCCCTAGGAAATATGTTTAGAAAGTGTGGGAAGAGACTTGAAACTTGATGTTATGAATAATTGAAGGATTCCAGTCAAAGGCCACTTTCATTATAGAATCTCACAATACATGATTTTGCCCTGGGGAAGGATGTATACAAGATAAGTGTGTTCTTCCCTTATGTATGAAAAAAACCCCCAATGAATTCCAAAGGAAAAAAATAATTGTTACAGCATACACCCTCTTAATTAAAATGTCATCCATTTATCAAAATGCTTTGCATAATTGCACTTAAAGTAAATGTTATCCCCTTTCCCTGCAATACAAGACTTCTAAAAAATATCTCATACAATCAAGCAGCACCCTCTGCTGTTTCTACATGAAATATTCTGTAAAAAGGAATCTGGACAAGCGTATTTCTTTTCAATTCTTTAAACATAAAAATAGTACAATCCACAAAAGATATCAAGCTCAAAAGCTACAGTTTTGCTATGGATTTGTTTTATAAGACTGCTTTACACTGTTTCTTACCCTAGGAAAGAATAAATTTGTCTTACTGGAAACTACTGAAAAATGAAGATTCCTGAACATTTTGGTTTGCTGGTAGTCCCTACTTCCAATGGACAAAACAGACAACAACAATACGCTCTTCTGAAAAAGTGATTAAAAAGTGAGAAAATTCCATACAATGAAATTATTTGACACCAATGGCACATTCATATTAGTGTTTTCAGAACAGTACCCTAATGATCAATGAAACACCGCAATTTGTCTGAGCTCATTACTTTTAGTTAGTACAGAAATATAATATTACAAATGTCAATTATTCTAAATCTGTTAAAAAAAAAAAAAAAAGAGATGAAATACCTTCCAAAACAGCCATTGCACTTGCCCTCTCTTTCTATGTAGTTCCAAAGACCAATAGATTTGCCATTCAGGGATGCCTCTCCCATGCACCCTTTAAAATGGGTCACCTTAACAGCAGGTGATTTCTATAAGACAAGAAATACTTCATGAATACAATTAATTAGTACTCCGAAAATTATGCAGCAAAATTTTTGCTTGGTTGTTTTCCTTGAACTTTAACTTTGGTAGATATAAATCATAACAAGAGAACAACATGCTTCAGCATAACTATTAACAATTATCATTCAAATCATAATAGATTAGTATGTAAAAAAGTAAAATAAGTATGTCCTTGACCTACTTACACACTTCATGGCATGAATAACAATGGCAAATTAAAAGAAGCCATGGAGGATGCAAACAAAAACCAAATTCATTGTTTGATGTCTATACAACCTGCATGCACACACAGCCTATGCTGGTTAATACTTTATGCAAAAATTTCCAGGGAAAATTAACTTCAGGATACTAGAAGACCCTTATAGTATCTTTGCTTTACGGTCCAAGTAGCTGGCATTTCTTGATGAAGTAAACAAATCATGCAATTATTTCTAACACAAAAGTATCTCTCAAACATGTTAAAAATCATTTAGAGAATCTCAGAATTTAACCTTGATTTGCCCTCCAAGTCCTCCAATAAACACTAAGGTCGATTTGTTAACATCCAATATGCTGGCTGTCCCTGGAGAGGTTGCAGATTTAGGTGAAGGCTTCTGATTGGAATTCATTTCCTCTATGCTGAGCGTACCTGTTTTTCCAAACCTGCCAAATACAAATACTAATAAATAGTTTTAGAAATCACTAGGTTTAATCCACACATACTATAGGCTTCTCTTTCTAAGGATAAGAAAAATCTCATCACCGAAAAACTCAGAAGATGGTTTGTGTACAACACTTACACATTCTCATTTTAATTACCTGGTGGCATGTATTCTGTGCCATTTGTTATTGTCAATTTGAAAATCCGGGTATTCCAATCTTGTTGATCCAGAGCCCAAATCCCAAAGAAGAGCAACCTTACCCCGTCGCATCTCTACTGCAAGGAAGTCTGTCTGAAAAACAGCAGAGCTTATTCTAATACATGGCATCAAACGTGTATTTTAACAAGTAACATGGAGAAAGTCTTTCCAGATTCGTGTCCCTACATCCCATATTATAGGAGGTGACTTTGGCAAAATCAGGACCAGCAAGTTTTCACTCAGTTTTACCTATAATGAAACAAAACCCCCTCAGGTTATACAAAAGTAGGTGAATGTTTTCTTTATAGATAAGTAGAAATGTGAGGTACACACAGAGATGTATAGAAATATACTCTTCTGAGAGAATGTGAAGTGTCTTACCAGTTTGTGAAGAAGTACTATGTTTCACATGATAGCATGCCACAAGGAGCTAATAGCTGTGCGTTTTATTGGGATTACAGAGGGAATGAGGAGGATGGCAACGTGGCAGTGAGCCATCAAGCTCTTTTTAAACTGGGTGGATGCACCATGCTCATGAGCGCCAAATTCAAGTACTTTTGCTGTGTTACCTAGCAAATCACTTTAAACACTCCAGCATGCTATATGAAAGCATTCCATCGAGTGTTACACTTCACAAGGTTAATGTACAACACAGGAAAAGGAAGAGAGAGTTTCATGACACGGCCAAGAGGCAGTGCTAAGGAATCAGGTATTTTTATTCTCTACCTTTGAGAATCTCTGGAATCATCTAAGGCACAAATGTATTTCCACCCCAAATTTGTCTGCAAGGGGCTTTACTTGGTTACTTTGAAATCAAGTAAGAAAAAACATAACTACAGTCATTTAAAACATTTGACTACCACCACCTTCAGAAAATGTACACTAGAAAGTTACCTTTCGATTGCTACCCAGGTAGAAAAGCAGGTTATCTGGTTCAGCAGTTTTCACATTGAGGGTTAAGGTGTTGTAATTTGTAGATGAAATTTGGGGTTGGTAGGCACGAATGCAATCTCTGTCTGCTGATACTGCAACTTTAATCTGGGGGGAAAAGAAGGAAATGGAATCTAAAGAAGTCTCACTGTACACAGCACATATTTCTGGAGTATGTACTTAGCTTCTGATTAACAAATGCAAGATTTTTGCTGAGATACTCCCATGCAATTTAAGTATTGCCACCCGGGTTAGATCTTAGCAATCTTCCAGGTATCACTTGACAAAGAGATTCACAATAGAAAAGAATGAAATCTGTCTTAATACCCTCACTCAATTAGAAGGTTTGAAGTCCGTAAAATAAACTATCCAAACACCTCAGAAAATAACAATAAATCTTGGGTCAGAAGCCCATATATCAGTAAAAGCCACTGTAATAGTAACAGGAAATAAAGATACAGAAACTCAAAATGTTTTAAAATAAAAGAAACCATTTCTAGTCTACATCGAGAGAAAGGTTTTTTTTTTAAACAAATTTAAAAGGCACACAGTCTGTAATATTTCTGGTTGTTTCAAAGTTATAACACAGTTTATAAGATTATTCAAAAAATACATTTGCGAATATATAAGAAGTTCAACTTTTTTAAGATTAAATAAAGAAATTCTTATTCCTGTTGTCATACCACTAATGCCTTTGACCACTGTCTAGTATACTGATGAGACATTCATTCAAGCTAAATGCAGTCATCTCCAAAGAGCTTGGTAGTGTAATGACAGAAAACACATTTTAACAGAAAAGCCCTAACTCCATCAGCTTCATTGAATATGCCTGTAACAACCAAATGCATATAGCACACGTGTGTATGCATATGGACACAGACATATAAAGTTTCTTCCGTGTAGTAACAATTTACAAAAAAAAAAAAACCAGAACAAACTCCCAAAATTGGAAAAAGGGATTTTGCTAATACTTCTTTTCACCCCGCCAGGAACATCTGTGGCTTACGACACTTCAAAAAGTACTATTCCCTCTTTTCTGCAGTGGATTCATTAAGCTTCAGCAGACTGTAACAGAAGCAATAACCATATAATTAAGAAGATTTGCAGAAAGAACTGAGAGTCTTTTCCTTTTTTTCTTAACAAAACCTCCCTAAACATTACAATAACATACCCACACTAAAGTCAAAGGCATACCAAAAATTATTGAGTGCAAAGTCATTTTCATATTTCTCTCAGTTTAATGAGATCCATAGTAAACTTTTGCTGTCTTTAAGGGAGAAGGAGGTATTTAAAAACAAGTATACTATTTGTCTTAAAGTATTCTGGATGCACAGCTGCTTCTTGCAAAGAAGAACATATTGCCATGACAGGCCACAGTTGGCAAATTTATTGATAGAATCAATAGTCTTGATAAAAAATTTGTAACTTGATGTTATATGGGGGCACCCCACCTCAATCTCGAAAATAAGCTCAAAAATTAACACCTTGTACTAAAAAGAAGAGCAGCACCCTCCCCCTCCCCTTCCTCTTGCTTTCTCATCAAAAGCTCTTGTGACTGCTTTCTGACATACTGTATTTCACTATTTTTATAGGAAACTGAAGGAAATAGTAGATAAATTACTACCTAGCTGTTCTGATAAACTCACAAATGCAAAAACAAATGTGATGCTGAAACCTTAAAATGTACCAACAGCCCGGCGAGTATGATTTTAGAATCAGTTGGACTTCTCTTTGGACTTTAGTGAGACTCCAGAACAACCAGGTACTTTGACAGTAAATTTTAGGCTCTTTATCTCAAAGACCCTCCCTGCTAAAAGTGAACGTGAAATCAGTTAAGTCTGGGATGATGGAACTTACAGACGCTGCCTGCTTGCGGGCTTGGCTGATGAGCTCTTTAATTTCAGACAGGTTTCTGTTCAGGTTCTCCTCTAGCATTTTCAAAGGTTTGAGCCTATCCAATAAAAGACTTGCTTGTGCTTCAACTTCTTTAACGTGTTTTTCAGCTGTGATTGCTGCAAAAACATAAATGAAATGCTGAAGCAGGCTGAAAGCAAAAGGTACTAAAATACTTAGCCAAGGTGGACTGCTTCTGACCATTTTGGTTTCAGCAATTTTAAACATCAGTAAGGAATACACATACTCAGGGGTATCCCATGTGAATCCTCTAAAGGTCTTTTAAAAAAGTTAATGCATTTTTATTGAATTTGGAAGAAACCTTCAGTCCATCAGACTCATATTTAATGCCTATTAAAACTGAATATTAGTACTGCTTCTGCAAGAAGTGACATTTCTATAGAGCAATGAGGCAGTAAACTTACCAGTTTTTGATGAATCAGTAATAAGTTCACTTGTTTTCCTCAAAGTGTCATTAACTTGGGACAATGTAGAAGATGTGTTCATTAGCTTTTGACTGAAATCCCCAAAGTGACTTAAACCCACCATAGCACTGGTGTTTGCAGACACAGCCAGCTCTTTCACTTCAAGCATGTATTTCCTCGTATCTGAAACCCAGGATAAAAAAAAAAATTCAAAACTTTGATACATACTTGGGACTAACAAATGCCTATACAGAGGGCAATGCCACCACGAATCTCTGCCCAGATAGAAAAGAGGCAACTTGAAGAAATGTAACAACAAAACTGGAATTAAACAATGTTAAACTGGGAATTAAGAAGGACACTCCTGTGATTTTCATACTGCCTTAATTTTCAGTGCCTAGCTTTATGTTAGATAGCATCCTGCAATTAATATCCAGTGTGACTTTATCATTAACATCACCCTAAAGCATGAATTAAGAGTCTGAGTTGCAAAATTGGTATTTTAAGGCTTTGAATTTAGCATTCTAATCCACACACTAGAATCAAACAACCCTGACAGGAAGTCTTTATCAGTGTTTTTCTAACTTAAAAAGATTAATAAGGTTGGCAAAGTATTTTGGCCCCTCCTATTCACAACTTGAAAGTAATTTTCTCTATTAGTTTCCACAAACCCTAGGTCCTGCCTTTATTCAAAATAATGACTAAAAAAAAGGAGAATTCTTATGTTTAGGAAAAGCCCAGAAAAGTACATTTTAATCAGTTAAATGCAGCCAACATTTACAAGAAAAAAACATTTAAATGCAGACTGTAAGATTCCCAGTGCAGTATAAACCATTTTGAAACAAGTCATCAAAACAAAGTAAAATCTCACCGTTTCATATATAAATTTCTCTGCACGTGGGATTAAATATTCTAAAATTTCAGTCTCTTCTCATACCAGTGTAATTATATGGTTATCAGAGGTCCTCGTGATTTACAGTTATGTGAAATGGGAATTAGATTACTGACCTTATATGATAACCCAGTTATGTCTAGTGGGTTTACCAAAAAAATGTAAAATATTCCTTGTAAGGAAGAAGCCTAAATGTAGTCTCCAATATAGTTTATTTCTACATCTCTGCAATCAGACAATGAATGGGATTTTATTACAATTGTACTAGACATTTCTGTAATAAGAAGAATGTTAATATAAATTTCACTTACTGTTGGGCAATACTCTTAGTGTCAACAGAGAATCATTAAGTCGGTTGACAATTTTATTAGTACTTTCCTGAATCTTTTCTACCTTTTTGTTCAACCCATTCAATCCAAATAAAAGTCCTGTTGAAAGAAGTAACATATGCATAAACAAATACCATACAACCCACACAAACCCCAACTACAGGGATAACAAGCATTCATTTATTTAATCAATGGAACTTTTTTTTCCCCTCCAACAGAAAGTGCATTTTACAAACAGGAATGCAAAATGAATGCAGTATGAACAGATAAACTCCTGTGAGCACTGTTCTATTCAAAGCTATCCTTTTTGGCCAATTCTATGAGACAGGATTGGTAGAAACATAGTGAGGAAAAGGCTATAAATTAAAATGATTCAATGATTGTGAACTTTAATAATTTTCATTAGAGTTCTTCACATTTTGTGGTATTTGACAGAAGCCAAGGAAGTGGGTTTTTTTCTACATATTTGTGATCTGTTTGCAGAATCCTCTCACTAGAAATAAAAATATGTAGAACAGAAGGAACAAAAAAGGTATGCACTTCTGTCCATCTGAACTACACAAAATGCCTCCATAATTGTAAAGCCATTGATATTAAAAGCCATTGATATTTTACAGTCACAGTTTAACTCTGTGAAACCTTCACTTTCTGTCTCATTTTGTCCGAAATTTAACCTGGGGCCTGCTTCTGCTCCTACACAAAGTCTGTGTTCAAAATGCTTTTGAATTTTCGTGGTATAGACTTCAATCCCTTGCTGGTATCTTTGTAATAATAAAAAAAAAAAGTATTTTCAAATTTATGGAGACAAAGTTCAGCTTGTTTTTGTATCTCAGCTGTGTAGAACAAACAAGTAAAAATGATTATGGTTTAAATATATCATCCTACAGACTTGTGCAATCCATGATTTATTAAATAAAAATGGATTAATTGATTTTTTCACAAATTGTGGGGTTTTTTGTCTACTGCACAATATCTAATGATTTAATTCATGAAGTTTGGAAAAACAGCCATTTAAAAAAGGCACTGCTTGTAGGTAAATGAGGAATAGTGAAGGCCAACTTCTTAAATGTTTACAGAGAAAAAATTATAATCTTACCCCAAAAATGAAAATACTATGACTCCATAATACATTAATATTAATTGTATGAAATTATGTACATAGTCATATTTACCTTAGCTTATGCTAATTTTTTTTTAAAAAAACACCACATTAAAAAAGCCAAGGGAAAAAAAGGACAAACCTCCACAAAACAGAAAATAGAAAAAAGAAATAGAGGTAGAAATGTGAACTCTAAAGAACTGACCATCACTTTTTTTCTTCAGATTTTTAGCCTCACTCTGAAATTCGGAGCTAAGCAGTAGAGTTTCTTTTCCAAGTAGACTGAAAGACTCCTCTGGCTGAAAAGCACAGACATTGAGTTGCCACATATGAAAAACGGGAATTCAGGTGAAAACATATAAGAATCTGCAGATATCTACTTCAAGTTACTGAACATTCTCATTATTTAGGAGATATTGTATTCATTACCTTATTAAGCATCAATTATAAAAACCACAAGTTGCAATCATTTATCCAAGAATGTGACATTAAATCTCTTTCCAAGTTAATAAAAAAAGACAACCATTAAACAAAATCTATCAAATTCTAGTTTGAACACTGCTAGTGATTCAGTGTTGTCTCTTGGAACATCAGTAATTCTAGTTTCAGGCCAAATTCAAAATTTCAAGCACTGAGCACTTTAAAGTGAGATATTTCAAAATCCCATTCTTGACAGTGTTGTTCTAATCCATTTCTCCAACAGAAAAAAAATCTGAGAAAATATCTTGAAAGATTCATGCTGTACAAAGCCTTAATAAAACAGAGCACTATATAATAACATATGCAAAAAACAATGCGTATTTTGATCACTATCATGTAAATGCATTGTCACATATTTGTATCTGCAGGTATAATGTGCATGACACTTGTAAAATATAGCCCATTCCTTCTTTGGGTTTACAATAAGGAAAAGCAAAACGAGGTATAAGGGGGAAAATAGAATAATATGAAAGTAAGAAGATCAGATTGGAAACTGGTCAGGTCTTTTTAATCTACTGTTTTAATAACAATCTGATAATCTTTCAAGGCAGAGGGATGGTAGATGAGACACAAACATACATTTGATTGTGAAACATTGTCAACTGAGCAAAATAGTTGTGATTGGGAATACCCAGATAGAAATGGGAGAGGGACAGGTCAGATAAGGAGATAGCTGAATAATTCCAAAGGTGGAAGGGAGCACTAGAGGTTTGGGAACTTTAATTCCACAGGAATGCATGTCAGATGACTGATATAAACCCTCATAGAATTAAATCCAGAACAGCTAGTCATGCATTATACATTAAAAAGAAAACTAACCAAAAAAAAGGTAACTGAGGAAGAGAAAAAAGACAGATAAACAGAACTTGAAATGGGGTACCATTACAGTCTTGAAGTATGGGTTCAGGATAAAGTATATACAAGTTGGTAGGACAGGCCGCCACAAGAAGGACATGCCTCCATCAAGAAGACTCAAGTTTCAGCAAGTGCAAAAACAATTAGAAGAAATATTCCAAAATAAGAGGGGAAGATGTACATTAAAATACTAATATTGATACTTACTAAATCCAAGGGGCCATTCAGGACTCTAGATGCATCATCTGCCAAGCTCTCTGTTCTTTCAATCACACTTTTAACACTGGAGTGGGTGTAGATAGCAGCAGTTGAGTTCAGAGTCACATTTCTTACTTTGGAGAGGCCACTAAATAAACAATTTAAAAGTAATTCTGTTTTCAATCAAGCACTAAGATCCATGTCTTCAATGAAAGCATGCACATCTTCCCAGAATATATGATGCATTCTGAAAAAAACGAGCACACCTTGCCCAATGTTGCATAACGGGCTTTAAATTCATTATTTTGAATTGAAAAAATCAGTTCAGAGCTTTTCAACTATGTTTTTTCCCTTTTTGTTCTGTTCTGTTCCTTTTCATCTTTTTTTTCTCTTTTGTTCCTTTCTGTTTATGTTCAGTTTTTCAATTTATAAAGACACTTAAAACAAATAAATCACATTGCCTAAACAAAACAGAAACAGGTCCCTATGTGGAGCTCAAAAACGAAGTAGAGAAATACAGAATCTAGGAGGAAATTATACGCTTCTGAAAGCTATACTGTATCAAATTTTGCTCTATTGAATTTATGTGGCTGTAGTGAAGTCAAGTGTTGCTCAATGCTACTCAGAGCAAAATTTTATGTTCTCAAACTTAAAAATACATGTCATTTTCCAGTGTGATATAATTTAACTTCTAGCTGACTTTAAAAGACAAAACAGCAAGCATCCTATAAGGATTCCTGGGATAGAAAATTAATTTCCACTGGATTAACTGGAATGACTTAGCAACTTCGAATTCTAGAAGTGCATTTGAGTAGACTTGAGATTGCAACCCATTCATTTCTGCAAAATGCTTTGAAAGCAGCAATAAAAGAGGTACAGTAAGAATAGCTTCTTGACAAGATTCAGAGACGTATTGTCAAGAAGTTTTCATACACAGACCAAAAGCTTTTCAAGCTGTACCAGGATATACTCACTGCATATTTTATAGTTCACTAATTACTGTGTAAGTCAGCCACAAAAAATGCACAACTAATCGACCCTCCTCCATATCATTTAACAAAGTTACACTGCATTAAAAGTAAAAAGCACTGAAATGAAATGAGGAATAAAAATTCATCACAGAACCAACTGGACTGGAAGAAACCTTTAAAGATCATCTAGTACGACTGCCCTGCCACAGGCAGGAAATTTATTTAGTGGATTAAGCTACTACCGATTTATATTAAATGTGACATAACATAAATGTCATGATTCCATAATTCTTGAGTTAATCACCTCTCCAGTGCATCTGCAAGTCTTTGGAACTGGGTGGCATGGTCTTCAGCTCTGTATACCAGGTCAAGCACTCCTCTCACAGACATCTGCATCACCAGCTCATCCACATGATGTCGCAGTTTGCTGCTCCACAGGAGTAACCCATCCTGGTGGACTTCCAGGTTCTGCAAAACAAAATGTTTTCTCTTTCTTTTTTTCATGAGCAAAATACACCCAAGAGTCAAACAGGATGTTAAAACTTAAGGACTTACAGATGTTGAGTTCTTTACGTCTTGGGCAAGAGCAGCAGCAGCATTCACTAGGACCTTCCCTTCTTTAATGTGCATGGTTGCGACTTCTTCACCTTCTTTTATACTTAGCTTTTTGTCCTATAGCATAAATCAAGTGTTTTATAGTAGTCTGTAAAGTCAGCTAGTGCAGATGAGTTCACATAACACATAATATTTTGGTTTTCAAACAGGGGCCTGGTTTCCCTTGAGTTTTTAAGGTGTCGTACATATTAAAATGTTAAAATATGTTTAAAAAAAAAAACAAAAAGAAGCTTTTAAACACAATCTCATATTTGATATTTCTTATGCAACAATACTGACTATCCAGTCTTACATTTAACTCTGCCAGGTTACTAGAAATAAGAGGAAACAAACGATTGGTCTCATTGATGTTCACGAGCGCCTCATTCACCAGGTCTTGGGCATCTTGAATTCTCCTGTTGTGCTTTGCCAAGAGCTGGCTTGCATCCATTTTTAGTTCAGCAAGTTCCTGCTGGGGTTTAAGATACTCTTTCTGAACCTGGATCAACAAGTTTTCCACAGCTCTGACAAAGAGAGGAATCAGAAATTAAACAGGGAAAGAGAAACTTAGGCATGGATTTCTTGAGGAGAAAATGGAGACATTAAATTAATTTAAATGCATCTTCTTACAAAAGTCTACAATATTTTTCTACAATAGCATACATACACATGGTAGCTTAGTTATTCATCTTACCATGCAACTAGATGGTTGGTTGGGGGAGAGGACAGAAATACAGTTCAAAAATTTTGTATGTGATGATTAGAGGGGAAAGGGAGTTAGTATAAATCACATTTGCTTGGTCTTAAATTGGGACATCCCCCACATCAAAATCTCTGTGAAAATTTCCTCTAGGCCTGCTCTTTATCCTAATTGTAGTGATTCGTATTTTGAATGTAAGATCAAAACATCAGTTACAAGAATTGACAATGGAAAGAAACAAGTAACCAGAACTGAAAGGCATATATCCAAGAGTCCAGAGTTTAAATATCAAATAAAAATGAATAGTCTCATTAAAATGAACACTGAAATGAGCAATCTCTGCACTTATATTTTTAATTGGTAACAGGGATTATCTGGCAAATATTAAATCCCCCCCAAATTTGTCAGTTGTTAATTGCTTCAACTGTTCTATTTGAGAATATTTGCATCTCCATTTGAACACTTTCCAGTGTTGAAGGAACTGAACTGAAAATGATCCTGAAAGTCTAATCCTTTGTTTCTCTTCATTTCAGCGCATATGCTGAACACTGCAATTCCTGTAATGATACTTTTACATAAATGTTTGTCCCTTTTAATCTGACTGTAAATCACATAGAACTTTAGCCAAAGGAAAAGAAACCTAGTTTATTTCACAGTTATACACAGCAAAACACTTCCCATCTTTCTTACTGAACAGCAGATGTGCATTTGCATGTATTTCCTAAAACTAATAATTCAGAGAAGTACAATCAGAAGCCATAGCCTTAAAAAAGTTACAAGATTTAAAGTATTTTACATGTCAGTAATGCCTTCTGTTTCACCATAGAGGAAAAAGATTATATTCCAAACTGTCTCAGGACTTTGCCTTATACGGCAAATGTGTGGAGACCTCTGTTACGAATGTTGCTTAAAGTACATCATCACAAACTCAATCCACTGCAAGTCATGTGGTAACTTCTGCTTCCTGAAATATGGACCAGCAAGCTGTTTATTTAAATGATTTTCGAATTTACAGATGCATTGCATGAGAAATTCTGCAGAGCAAACAACCTTATATAATGTGTTAACTTATCTTCAGTCTTTCAAAGGACTCTCATGAGAGAAATTTCAGAAATTTCAAAAGACCCTATAATTGAAAAAGTTAATTTACAAACACCTTGTATAACAGCTTAAAAACTGATGTTAAAAGTCTGTCACTATGCAACAGGACATTTTGAGACATCGATTGCACATTGCTAGTCCATTTTCATGTCTATTTAGATTCTATACAATTTTATATTCAACACAAGAGTCTGCTGAAGAAAATGAGACATGCCAGCAACACAGACAGTCTTTCCTGGTTAATCCAAAGCACTTCATAAAGAAAAGTCATATTTTCAGAAATATTCCACTTTGGTCTAAATCTTTGTTCCCTGAAGCCAGTGTTAACATTCCTACAGTTTTTGGTCTCCTGTTGCATTACTTAGTATTTCTGAAACTGAAACAAAAATTTTGCTGACTGTTGGATCAGTAAATTTTTTATCTTGCCAAGTCCAGCAACAAGAACCAATAATAACAAAAAGCCATTTCAAATAGCTTTTAACTGGGGACAAATCAAGACAACAGAATACAATCCTAAGCAGTGGCTCAGAATGCTTAAACAAATGCCTTAATTTCATTTGCAAATCCATGTGATGCATATTACAGTGCTAATAAATCATCATGTCCTTCAGCAGGCCTGACATGTCCTGGGCTTGCAATTGACTGAGATAGTTTTATGATGTCTCCCAGCCAAAATCAACAAGGACATCTGTATTAGGGCCAGATCTGAAACAAACTGAAACCAGTGGCTCTTTTCACTTATTGAAAGGGAATTTTGTATCCCATCCAAATGAACAGGCTTTACCCATATTAGTATCCCATGGGATGACCAAATATCATCAAATCACGTAATTCCAAACTCAAAGTTCATATAGGTCCACCTGGGCTAACTATCCAACGCACTGCCACTTATTATGGCAAAATGTTTCTCCAGATATCTCTTCAAAAAGCATTGTTGCATACTATAGACAGATGTTAAATAAAGTTTTCAGTAGAACAGGCTTACTTTAGGACTCGGGTAGCATTATGGTGCTGTTGAACAAAATCTTTCTTGCGCAATGCATCCAAAAGGGCAGAAATATCATCCTGTAGTCTCTGAGATGTAGCATTTGAGAGTGGGAGATCCAGGCCAAGTGTTTCATTTAGTGACATTGCAACTTCAGCAAGTACTAAGTAGGAGAGTAAACAATTCAGTCATACCACTAAAAAATAGAATATTTGTGAATCCCCTGTGCAAACTGCAGCATTTTCCATGTAAATAATTCTTTTAAAGTTGCAAAGGAAATATCCTTCTAAATTTTGTAAAGAAGTGGAAATGTGTTAAAAACAGGATACCTTTGATGGTTGTATGTACTGTGTCAATAAAGCCAGTCAGTTCTTGACTTTTATTCCTGGTTTTCTGAGTCATTGTGTTAAGGTGCCAAGCCTTTTTCAAAAATCTAGTCATCTAGAATAAAATCAGAGATAATCTTGGACAGTTCTCCTAAAACACTGATTAAATGACACTTCTGTATGGGTTTTATGCTTTCTTTCCCAATACTGACAATGCTTAGTGCGAGTAAACAATTCTTTTAGATAAGGTAGATCTAGCTGATTCATAAATCTATGATGCTTCCATGTTTACTGATGCCTTAATTGTATTTAAAGTTCCAGACCCTGAGATCTGTGAAGAATTGAGTTATCAATTATTTTCATAGTCAATAAGCTAATAATTACCAAAGCCATTTCTTTAAGTAAGCAAATATTACATAATTTTTTAACTACAACTTATGTTTCTTAAGAAAATCACTGTTCTGGATACATCACTATTAACAATAACAACACTGTCAGTAGAAGCACATAGTTAGATTCTGTATACGTAGTTAGAAAATTATAGGAATGTGTGGTCAGCAAATGGGACCTAATGGCTGAAGTACTACTGTCAATTTTCTACCTACATAATTTTGAATAAGTTCCATGTGTTAAAACCAGTGAGAAGATAGTATCTCACTTTCTCCAGTTTTAGGACTTTAAGTGATCACAGTACAAAAAACTGATGAACTTTAAGAGAAACCAGGTAAATCTCCTGTACAGTATCATAAACCACCTACAGCTTGTAGAAGAATTTCACAGAACTCCCCTCTTCAGGAAGACTACAGAATGGACTGAATTCTTTCACTGAACTCCACAGACTTAAAATAATTTCTAAACAGCTCTCTGGCGCTAATCTACCATGCTATAAAATCTCAAATGATCTCTCCAGAAAGGCTAAGAATAAAGAAGTCAGCACCCACCTCTTCTTGCAGCTGATCAATTCCTCCTGATAAACTCAGAAGACTTTCTTTTGCTGTAGCTAATGAGTAAGTTGGATTTTCTCTAAGAACTATAGACCCCTATAAGAAACAAGAATGAACAGCTCACTGTAATTTGAAGACTTCGGTGTGTGTCCAGAGACATACCGGGAAGAAAATAGCTACGCACGCTATTTAGATTATTTATATGTTTAAAAGAACTGATTTGCAAAGCACATAAAATGACAGAAAATAATTACATACACACAGTTCATGCAACACAGTGTACCATTTCTTTAAATAAAGAAACAAGAATCCAGCCACATCATATTTTCAATTAAGTAAAAAGGAAGGAAGCAGCATTTCTGCTTTCCTGATTCTCAATTTCACCACAGTCTGAGCTGCCAAATAAGCTACTTTGACAAGTTCCAAGGCCCATCAAATTAAATGTTTCCATCCAGCCCCATCACTACTACTGTTTCGGCAGCTGGTCTTGTCAGAACAGCTGCATTTAGGGTGTATCCGTGAGGATGACCCTGGAGATCAGCAGCACTGTGCATCCCTTCGTCAATGAGAGAAAATAATAGGCTGTATTTGTCTTCAAGGTCACCTCAAAACTGCCCTATATGGCAATAAATAGGCCACTGTATCCAAGTCTATAATATTTGATACAGTCAAGGCCTGCAACAGAATACCACTTCTCTAAAGCTGCAGAGAAACTTAAGGCATCTCTCACATAGAGAGCAAGTCTAGGAAAGGTTATTTTTAGATTTCAGATGTTTCAGAGCCAATCATTGCAAACACCATAACAAGTATAATTTTGTCCAAGTTTTTAAAGTAATACAGGGGTATTCAACAGCCTTGCATCAAAGTCCTTTCCTCAGCGTGAAGGAAGAACAAATAAAAGAGAAAGTTGAAGCTCTTGGGCCTCCTGGAATAAAGGACAGCAAGCTTCTTTAAAAGCCTAGTTCCAAAAACCAGAAATGGACAGCAATCAAGTCTAGGTGTATAAGGAGGAGTAAAGTAGGAGACTTTAATTAAGAAAAACAGAACTACTGAAGCAATGAAGAGTGGCTAATCTGATTTGGTAACCTTCTCATCACTGAAAAGACCCGTACCTAAGTTATAGAAAAGCAGAAACACTCGAGTCCCTGAGCTACCAGCATGAGGCAGACAAAATATAGAGCAGGGGACAGCCCTTCAGGGAATATCTGTAATTCACAGAAATAAACTTGGGGATTTTCTTGCTTCCAGATGCAGTTACTTTGGTACAAGATAAAAGGCAAGGTAATATTTAACTAGCCAGAAAAAGGGGAATACCTGCTTCCAAAGAGAGAAAAATTACAAGACTATAAACTTACCCTCAAGATTAAGTTGTTTAAAAGACACTACATAAACATAATTACATCATAGTCACAAGAAGTTTTATATCACTTTTAGCACCTCACTTCCAAGAAAGTGACAGCTGGCTTTGATTTAATATAAAAAATGTATGTACTAAAGGAGAAACTTAAACTGCCTTTATTTTTACATAAAATTTGACTTTGTTTTGCAATTTAACTGCTAAACAAAAGCTACATATTGAATAACGTATCCAAGTTCAAGAAAATGACACTCCTATACAAACACAAAACAATTACAGAAAGCAAGTCAGTTGTATCCTTGAAGTACTACAATAATTCAGTACATTTATGCCTTAGGACATAAAGGAAGGGAAGTATAACAAGCTTTAAAACTAGAAGGTTATCAAATAAAACTAAAGGATAAGAGTATCTGTGCTGAAGCATAAACATGTAACTTAATCAAGTTTGCCTTCAAATACTATAATTATTAACATCTTGAAGTACACTGACTGGAGTTCATTCTGTCTTACATCTTAAATAGAAGAAATTGTAATTTAAACTCTTGATTTGCTGAATTTGGCAGCACAAAAAGGCTCACATTATTTTGGTTTTGGTGTGATATTGTGAAATACAAAGAAGACAGCTTGATTCTGACTCAGAGCTTGTCTGCTTGACTATTGCTGAGAAGACTCTTATCAATAAATGTTCCTATTTTAGTGGTCATGAAGTAGGGAGGATCCTGTTTATCTCTGGCTTTGCGCAGAGACCACATGAACTTAATCCTCAGCAACAATAAATGACCTTCTAGAATCACTAAATGTGGTATTTCCTTCTTTGTTGAAGGGGGAGAGGAGCTGAAGGGATGTTTGCTCCAAGTAGCCTGAAAGTGCCCAACACTGAAACATCCTACCTGACTTTAGTTTCTTGAGATGAGGATAGAGTAAGGCATTTCGACTGCCACACAATTAAAAAGGAAGTAAATTACTGCGCTCCAAGCACACTGGCTAATGGAGAAGCAGCCTAGCACTCTATGGGAGGACTCAGGGGGCTATAGGGGAACAGCGTCTAAATCTATGCCTTGGCAGCTCTTTTGGTCAAAGGGGCCAAAAAGGGAGAAGACCTGGCCTGATGTTCCCATTCCACTGCTGAAAATTAATCCCCTTGCTGGGCCAGATTTAAGAACACATATAATCCAGGTGAAGCACATACATATAGCACATTCAGTAATCATATTACTGATGGAAAAATATATTAACCCATTTATTTAAATGTTAGTGCTACAAATGAAAAGAAACTAATACAGGCAGCAAACATAATGGCCTTAATCAGGTATCACACATACACATATTCAAGCCATGAACTTCAGGAGTGCTTCTCTTAAATTGCCAGCACACATGAATGGCTGCAAGTTTTGTTTTAAAGGTGTGACTTAAGTATTTCTACTATTTACATGTTCGTTTTACCTTCAGATGTTTTGTTGCATTCTCCAACTCTGATAATATCCCATAGGGCACACGGGCAATACCAGTAAGGTTCACTGAAAGTATGGCCTCATTTAGATTATCCAAACTGTTTAACAAAACTCCTGTGCAGTTGTCATCACAAGCTAAATAAACAATTTTAAGAGAATGAAGAGGTATTAGTATTAAAATGAAGCCATTTTGATTTAGACAAGTATGTGCCTTCACCATTTGAGTTAAGGTATAATATATATTATATATATAATAAAATAAGGTAATAAGGTATAATAATTCTGATATACAGATCTGTCGTCTTGCCCTCTCCTTCCTGCCCAAGAGTGAACTTAAACTAAACATATTCTCCTTAGTTTAGCACACATTAACTAAACATATTCTCCTTAGTTTAGCATGCATTAAAGCCTTATTGGTCCTGCTACCTATTGAGCTACTTGCTGTGTTATTAACTTATTGACCTATTTAGCTATTTTACTATAAATAAAGACTGAAGTTACTGACACTCTCAAACAGGAAGACAGGAAATTCAAGCCCATAGTGCTGTAATTCCATTTATTCCCTGTATTTTTTTTTCACTTATATGAAGTAAAATCTGAGTTCTAAATCCTAATTAACTGTAAAAGCAGATTACTGTACTATATGTGTCTTTCTCCTATTTACTCTCTTATAAGGAATTTCAAGACTAATTATTGGTGGAATATGACTAATTATTGATGGAGAATGCCTATAAATCTGGGATAATCCAAAAGTACTATTAGAGCAAGCTCACATCCAAAGCGTCAATGACATAGGAATTCAACATTTTCTAATAAATATAGGTATTCTACAGCCAGCAAAAAAGTCTTAAAATGATCTTTCCTAAACTTGTCTGTAACACTAAATAAGCCATTTTAAGGATTAACTGCTTGTCTGATGCTATGATCTCTACTGCAGTTTCCTCTGTGTTCAGAGAAAGGTTGAGGTTGGACAAGACCTCCAGAGAATACCTTGTCCAAACCCCTCTGTTTTACAGAAATATTAAGTTGTTAAGATTTCTTTCCTTCATAGAAAGGGTACAGTATGACATCATAAAAACATTCAAGGAATAATCATGTGCACACAAATACCACTGGAGTAGACCAAAGCCCATTGGGAAAGTAAAAAATTTAAAAAGCACCTACAAACACACTCATCGTCCACAAGAAGATGCCTCGGTTCACACTCCTCACAGAGCTGTCCTGTCACTCCTGGCTTACAGAGGCACTGGCCAGTTGCATGGTCACAATTATCATGAACAGAGCCTCCTGGATTGCACTGACATGGATGGCAGCTGCCACCAGGGAGCTGAGGGTCACCATAATAGCCAAGGGAGCACCTACACAGGGAGGAATGGGGCACTGAACATCAGGGGATAACCATCATGAAATCAGAGATTACACTTATCCTTAAGAATCACTAATTGTTTTTTTTATTAGTAGCTCAACAGTAATTAACAAATCACTCTAAGTCCTTGAACACTCATTCATATACCTATCTCTGAACACTGAATAATCCATTCTGAGTAGAAATATGGCTCACATCAATCAAACTGTCCTTAGAAGTTGGGGATAAATGGGGACATTGTGTAACTCACCTTTCACAGTATTGCCCTTCATATCCTGGAAGACAAGCATCACAGTGGTAATCCTGAACACCTTTCAGGACACAAGTGGGACTAAAACTGGAGGAAAGATAAACAAACACCTGCTAACACATAAGACCATACAAAGACAGGTAAGACCTTAAACCACAGGCTAAATACTGCAAGCAACAGCACCTTCTGCTCAATCTGATGCAGTGCTCTAGAATTTTTACTTTAAATTATTTGTATTAAGTTTGCTTTCCCAATGTGACCTTATTAGAAAATAACATTAGAGAATAACATGCTAAAGCACCTTATGGTTTTCTTTTTAAAAGGGAAGAAAATGAAAAATGGATGCTGCATGATATGTATCTGAGGCTTGCTTGAGAACATCAGAGTTCCCAGACTCTCATTCTGACTCAATTATACAAAAGCAACCAACAAATATGCTTTTCAAGCTTCTGAAGAAAAAACAGCCTACACAGCATTTTGATTTTCAAAATGTGAAGTTAACTGTTCCTCTACCAAACAAACGTATAAATTTCAGACAAAAGAGTACTTGTTCTTCCCCTACGACTGATCTCATGAAAAGTTCCTGCATTGACAGGAGATGGCTTGAATCTTTGTAAATACAAAAGCATTGTTCTTTGAATGAAGAAAGAGACCCATATTTGAAATTAAACAATGTCAGAGCAACTTACTCCATTGTCTGTAAAACAGTCTATGTGGCTGATCTACTCTTAGAGAAAAAAAATGACTCCTCTATTTGTTAATCTTTTTATTTTAAAACCTCACAGATTTACCACTAGCTGTGAACAACTCAGAATGCAAGCTCCACTTACTAAATAAAATAGGTATCTTTCTAATGTCTAAAAATCAAGGACAAATAATAGTAACTAACTCCTATTGTCAGAGTGTGAGAGGAGTAGGAGGAGTAGAAGATTGGACATACAACACAAGAAATATAGAATGGTAAAGTGCACATTGGATTTAGTTAAATTTTGGTTACCTAACAGGGTTGGCTCTGGGACAGGCACAAAGAGAGCAGTCACTGACAGATCCAGTCACTTTCCCATAGTAGCCTGGGGCACAAGCACTGCAGTAATCACCAACTGTGTTATCTCTGCAGTTCTGATATACAAAATGGAATTCAGACAGTTTAAAGCAACAACAAACAACAGGAGTAACTTTAACTTCCCCCCAATCAATACATGTATACAGTTTCCAGCAATCATCTCTAAATGTCACTACCCATTGGTCAGCATTCTCTGAGTGGAGGAAAACCTTTTATGCAAAAATAAACAGAATGTCGGTATATTTTCTCTTATGTGAATCCCCTTCAGGCACACTGACCTAATTTCTGTTCTAAATTTCCAAGGTTTACGTATTTCTGCTTCCAGTAATCTAATTCAGGCCAGGACATCACAGTAGAAAACAAAAAAATCCTAAAACAAAACACACCCCAAAACAAACAAAAAAACCCCAAAACCAAACAAAACCCCTAAACAAACAACAACAAAAGAACCTGATGGAAAAATTAAACAGAATACATGGATGAAAAATACAAGTTTCAATGTTTCAGCAAGTGCATCTGAATGCTATAAACCAAGGACTATCTACACGTAGGATCCACAGACACTACATTTAATTTGTCAAGAGTATTGATCAATAACCAGTGCTATTAATGTTAAAATATTAAATTGGTATTTTAAACATAATTTAACTGACTAGTCCACCAAGTAAATAAAAATAATTTTCTGGGTTTTTACCCCTTTTTTCTTTTCACTTTTCTTTTTATATTTCATATACTTGCTAGTGTGTATTTTAGAGGTTAGTTGACAACAATAAACAGTAGCAATGCAGTCTCCTATTGCATGGAAGCAGAAGCCAGAGGTGCAACTCAGCTCTTTTGCCTACAACCCTCAGCTGGAAATGTCTAAGTAGTAATCTCAACACACATAGGTGACTTGCTACCCCTGAAACAAGAAGGTGAGAGGAAGAATGGTGAGTATTCACTAGTGCGAAAGACCTAAGTATTTCTTTCCAACCTTTGGGATAAAATGAGAAAGTGAGCAAATGAACTTAGCTGAGGCATATTCTTACAGTACTTTAGTCTCTGGGTGATAAAAAAGCCTCATCTAAAGCCGCCCAGAGAATTCTCTTCCTGAGAGACAAAGAATTTGCCTTTGACTTAGTTTGTGCTATGGTATGGCTTACTGCTTCCTTTACTTCTTTTTTGTGTGTGACTAAGCAGACCTTGCTGACAAGCCCAAAAAGTCTCACAGAAAAACAGATAAACTGAACTGATATACGAGTAATTTTAAAAGTGAAACTAAAGCTAAAATAATAATGATTTTGAGTATGTTAGTGCCCCAAAACCTTGATAATTTTACTGAGTTCACCATAAGGGAAGCACTATTCAGATTTTCCATTTTTTTGGAGTTGGGCGGGGGGGGGGGGGAAATCACACTTTATCCAAATAGTAAAGCCATATACTTCTCCCAGAATCTCCTTTCATAGTTACTGCTATTGTATGTTCAGGTCAAATCAATAGAAAAATGTATAAAATGTACATACAAGGCACTTTCCAGTTTCAGGATCACAGGTTTCACTGTGGTTGTTGCACTGACACGGTACACAAGGTGCCATCAGAATGTGAGGCTCTTTTACACTGTGTTCTGTATGCCTTCCCCTGTAATATCCTGAAGCACAGCTCTAGTTGGAGAGGAAGTAAAATAAAATTTAGAAAAAAAATTATCACAGCTATCAACAGTTACAATTTTAAAAGCCATTTAAGTATTTTTTTTTTACTATCTCACTATTAGACACACAAAAAGGATTCAAGGATTCTGTACCTGACAGGACAATCCAGTATAACCAGCAGGACACCTACATTGCTCTACAAGATGGGCTCTAGCTCTGCCTAGATGCATTTCTTCAAACTTGACTGCAACTTCCATTGAGACATTTGCAATTCTACAAGATACATGCAGAAGAGAGCATGAACATCTAAAGAATCTCTAACAACAAAAACAAGATCCAAAAACATTTCCATGCTTTAAGGTCAGGGTTACCATACATAATCTCCCATAATCCCTTTTTTCCCATGCAAATATCTCAAAAATTGAAGATTCTTTACTTATTTATGAGATTTCAGGAGCTACAACAAATACATCAGAAGTCATTCAAAGTAATATAGATTGATTCCTATTGGTCTGCAAAACTTGCCAAACCCACTATGTAAGAGCATGTATTTTTTCCTCAGATATATTAGACAACTACATTTGTTTTGTCTCACACATTTTTGGACAGACCTAAGAAAAAGACAGTTGAGGGCATGTGAATAAAAAATAACACAAAATGGAGTTGGGATCAGACTTCTTCCCAGCAGTCAAGATGTACAGATATTGGGTTTTCATTTCTTTGTTTCTCTTGCAAGTGTCTAGACTGACAGATGCAATGACCATATCCTATCTCCTCCCTCCCATTAGTAACTTAGTTCTGTTCAAAAGGGTAATGAAATGCTACCATTCTGAGGTGGGAATGTCTTATTACCACTGCCCAGAGGGCGTAAAACTACAGGAGATACATAAATTGGTACAAGAACTCAAGAGACCATATGTTTAAATTGAAAAAAAAACCAACAAAAATCCAATATCCATAAAAATAAGATGGGAAATAAATAATCTATAAAATATAATATATATATATTTTATATGAGAGGTTTTATATATATATACCACCCATCCTGCAGAACACTGCATCAGCCTGTGCTTCTTTATGTCCTTTGCTATCAAAGTAAGTAGCAGAGACATTTAGTGTTTCACAGAAAGAATTAAAGAGGAATTCTGCTGCCATTAAGGGTCATAAATCTTTTCTTATCAGATGAAGAGCAAAAGTCATAAATAGGAAATTGGAAATTTCTCTAATTTGAGTTAAATCTTTACTATACGACTCAGTTGGGACTATGTGTAGGTTAAATTACAGTAAATGTAATACAATAAATAAATGCAATCACAGATTGCTTTACCTGCTTTGCTGTAAACCTTGGCCATAAGCTGCCTTGATAAGGATATATTCAACATTGCTTAGCACAGACATGAAGTCAGAACGCAAGACGGGCTCATCAGACACAGAGTTAAAATACTTCCAAGAATCCTAGGGAAACATAACACATATTATTAAAACCATGAGTATTCAATCTTACTTCAAGTCATGCTCTGTTCCTCCTTACGTGTTCTTTCAGAAACGCAGTCACAGTGGCTATGTCTAAACTTGAAGTCCCAGAAAATCCAAAACTCCATGTTTGCTCCACCTTAGAACAAAACATGGTTTTATATAATTTCTCCTTACTTCCTTGTGCTCAACTTCCTTGGCTAGTTTCTACAGTGAAACAGTTTAGGCCTGCATGGCACAGCTTTTTCTGGATAGATCTGGAGAACCCAGACAGCCGAAAGATCAGGACTTCACAGTACTCATTTCATGAGCAGTTAAAAAAGCTGCTGTAACTACATCCTGTGAACTGTCAAAAGAAATTAGACCTCCCCTCAGCCCCAGTCAGCAGAGACTCCCAGAAATCAAAGGAGGCCATCATTATCTCTTCTGAAATTGCCTGGTGAGTACTGCTGCAAATTACTGCTCCTGCTAGGCTAGGGTCCACATGGTGCTATATGCTGTATCTTGGCTGGAAGCGTAACCTACAGGCTGAAAAATTATGAGACTGGTCAAGAGGGACAATACTTGGCTGACTGCCATTTATCACCAAAATCTGAGCTGCTTTAGCATAATATTCCCAGCCATTTTTTCCTCCTTAAATAGATGCATTTTTATCCAAGCGCTCTACTTACTCAGCCTATTTGAAATCAGATATGCATTTTTCAAAGTATTTTCTTTAATACATAGAGCTCTTCTGTGCAAGTTGATAGAAGAAAGGTAAGTATTTTTACACTGATATTTTGGCTTACCTCCTTCATTTCTACTTCCTTGTCAGTTCTTACTCCATTTTCTGGAGAAGGGATGTCTACATATATGACCAACTTGCTGGTGTGACCTCCTTTCATTAGAATCTGTGGCTCAAAATTTGATGTTCCAAAGCCATCCAAAGCATAAAAAGCAACAGTATATCTCAGCTTTCCTCCATAGGCCATGAGCTGTTTGGATTAAAAAATTATTACTCTTATTTATTCTAAGGTTAAAGTTACTAGTTGAAAATATTTTAATATCAGCTGTAGACTGGAAAACTGCCAGTTCTTTGAAGAACTGGCAATAAAACATGAAAATTGACTTAAACTCAGCAGTTTTTCCACCAAGGTTAAATGCATATTTCTAAAAAGCAGTCTTAGTTTCTTCTTCTAAACACTTTCAAGGTGTGCACTCAATTTTCATTTAATTCCTAAGCAATAGAGATTTCATGATCTGTATACTGATTCTAGCATCAAGGTTAAAAACTCTTTCAGGTTTCTACAACGAAACTGAGTATACCACTGTTTCCCCCTCCTAGGATCTCTGAAGAGTAACATGGTAATTATGGGTGTTACCAATTTACAGAGTCAAGAAATATCTCATTAGATAAGAGGAATGTAAACATATTGTTTGTGCTTGCTATAAATAAGTTCAGTCACTGGATATTTATAGTATTATGACCCACAAGAACAGAACTAACATAGAAAAATATTATCAAGATAAAGTGACTATTATATAGTGAAGGTCTATTAAGACAATAAAGAAGTCATCTACAAAGCATTTGCATTATTTAATGTTCTTACCTGGTCTCCCTGAAATTGCTCTGGTAACTTCCAGTAAAACGTTTCTGTATTTAAGTATTTTCTGACTATGGCAGCATCCAGTAAAATATCAGGAAATTGCGAAAATACTCCTTCCACTGTTCCAGTCAGGTTACTTTGAGCTACTGTATGCAGAATGGACTGATCTGGAGTTAAGGTTATCTGCAACACAAAGTGCAAACGAAACATTCGACAAAAACATTCTACCTCATTGTAATATACTGTTTACAGTTTTAGCTGCTCTGAAACAGTCAACAGTCCATCTTGGAGTAATGTCTAACTCAAACAACTGGGAAACGTTTGATATTTACTTTTTTAAGAAGTAAAGAGTGAAACAGAAGTTTTAGAACTAGGACTGTGACCATTTGCCATTTGCTTTCTTTTCTGTTCTGACATATGCCTCCATAAACCTGTCAACTACATTCAGCCCGATTCATTAAATGCACACAACTTTTGGCACACCAGCGTGGTACCTAACATGAGGATAATACCAGAATGTGTCTGTGTATTTATGTCGCTTTACTTACAGGAATTCTCACATGATCTTCTAGTTCTGAACAAAGTGTGGACATCCCAAAACAGAAGCATGGAGTACATCCTAGTGCATTGTTAGCAGACAGAGCAAAACTTCCAGGTTTACACTCACTGCATTGTAGACCAAATACATTTTCCTGAAGGAAATTAAAAACAACAACCATAACAGTACACTCATATTACTCCACTAGCTAAATGAAAGATGGTTATTTTTGGAAGAAAAACTAGTTGCTATCTATTGTACCTATTCTGTTTTACTATGCAGAACATTATTTTTTTCAATATTTTCCTATGCTGATTAAAAACCAACCAACCAAACAAAAAAACCCTGACCATGGAACATTCAAGCTAAACTCATAATTGAATTTCTATCGAAAATTGGCAGGTATAAATTTCCATTCAAGACAGAATCTCTCCTCAAACCCTCATCTGGAGCTCTCAAAGCCCAAGAAATTACTCAGTATAAATAGGAATCAGGGGACCTATTCCAAGTGTCTCAATTCCCCAATCTGAACTTGAAAAAACACCCAAAACTACAGTTAGTATCCACTGGCACCTTTAACCAGATATTGGAGAGACACTTATGAAGGTATACATTTGTTGTCTTGAAGTAAGTTTTCTATCACTCAGTCTTTCAAGAACAGATTTCCACCTTTTCAGAAAAATCTACGCTATCTGCGTTTTTAATGTTTCCTTCTTTTTATACAAGAATGTCAAATCAGGTTTCACTATTAGCAATATATGTTGAGCACTGACTTTGGTTATAGCATAGGAAAAAAATTTGAACTTGCAGTATAAACATATCTAAAAAACCACTGAGATTCTCGATTTATTGGTTTCTTCCTATAATTATAATTTGAATTTTCAGAAAAGCAGGCTATATCATCTGAATCAATATGCCGTTCCCAAACCTAATAAAACCAAATGTGTACGAGCAGAAAAATTTCACTGTATTTCATTTTTTTCCTGGCTAATAATAAGACCTGTTTGGCACAGAAAATCCTTTAGCGGTGATTTAGGTGTACTCATAAACACCTTAAAGAACGGATGCAGATTGCCTTTTGAAGTCCTTTCAGCCCTATACCTTCCATGACTTTAATGCAATAAATGTCCAGAAACCCCCAATGCTGTCCCAGAAGGGTCTGAATAGTTCAGTACCTTGCAAGTACAGATGCCAGTTTCTTCTTCACAACCACAAAGTCCTTCAGTGTCATTGCACGTCTCCGCTTTGGTGCCTCTCAAATCACAGTCGCAGGCAACACAGTCTGGGTAGTCCCTGTAGCCTAAGGCACACCTGGAACAGTCTCGTCCTCCAAATTCAATTTTGCACTGGCATTGACCTGTCAGTACATTACACTGGAGATTGGCTGAACCAGTGTTGCTACAGTTGCAAGCCTTAGATGAAAAGAAGAAATGTTCATAAATAGCACATCTCTAAAAATAATTTTTTTACAACAGAAACAGCACAGTAAATTAAGAGTGCTCCTTAAAATTCAGGGTTTATCAACAATTACTATACAATAATAAAAGGGAAGAAATTGCATGGAGAAATGAGGTTGTTTGGTTTGAATTTTAATAAAGAACTGCATTTCCAGTAAACAGTGGATGGCAAAAAGTTAGAAGCCTCGTTGACTCCCAAATATGGGCTGGGAATCACAGGAGTTGGACAAATCTGTTCCAGAAAACAAACAAACAAACAAAAAAATCCAAAATACTTTATTTACAGTACTATTTATTGAGTGCAGCAACTAAATTAAAATAATGTTATATAAATGATGAATGAAAGAAATCTGTAAGTATCATAATTTTATAAATATGACAGAAAGGAAAATCATTCTTTTAAGATTTCAAGAAGCATTAATAGGGTCTACATCTTGCTTAAGCTTCATTTACTATTTGATGAGGAAACAAGAATCTCATTGCTTCCAAAGGTGGGAAGCTCAGTATGGAGTGCAGGTCAGTACCAAAGGAATAGTGTTTACTGGTAGAATACATCCCTCATTATGCAATCAGTAATATGAACCTGTTATTACAAACATGCAAACTGGATGTACTAAATTTGTCATTCTTTTTTGAAGCAGACTGGATTAATCTTCAGTCTTAATTTCATATCTCTGGTTACTTCACAAGACCAATTTTGCTCTGTGGTTATTTCTAACAGTGCAGGCGAAAAGTGCATTCCATCTACCATCACCTGATTGTGAGCATTTTTCAGGAGTCTTTTTCTTCATCCTCTCTCTTTGAGATGACAAGCCTTTACCTTGTAAAGCCCTCTACACACCAAGACCCACAAAATCTATTAGCATTACTATCTACCCTAAAGTATTCTTCACAAGTTTGCTGCTCACCATTAGCACTCTTTGTATGAGGCAGTTTACATGTACTTCAATCTTTATCTCTATGTGATAAAGATAAATAAGGACTCTAAGGTACAATGCACTGTGTGGCAGCAATCCTTGAAAAGGATTGTAAGCAAAACAATGACTTCAGCTCTGTTCCATCACTGCACACAGAAATGGATGCTGAATATCAAGAAAATCACAGGAAACAGAGCCTAATGAAGTGCCCACTTAGGCAGCCCATATTGCAAAAATGGACTGCCTGCATTTCTATAGTACTTCCTCCATTTCATCCACGTAGAAAGCAAAGAGTCTCTCCAGGGTTTGCCATAAGACATTGCTCCAGATCTTAACCCACCACAGCTGACCATGCAGCACAGGAGAGCCTCTGTTGGGATTGCTACCTGAAGATCCCACTATAGTTCATTGCATCAAGAAAGTAAGTAAAATACCTTAGAGTAATTAATGTTAATTACTGCGATGCTGTAACCAAAATGAACGAAAAGCAACTTAGCAAAAGTGGTCAATTACATATTTAATTATACTTGATCAGTGGTAAGTACTGTGGAATCACCCTATGAAAGGGAAATGCAAAAGGACCAGCACGCAGTATTTGCAGTAGGTTGGGTGAGAATGACAGTAGCCAGTAGCTAACAAAGCACTGGTTTAAAGACCAGTTGCAAAGTAAGTTGCAATAAATAACTAAGACAATTAACTCTGAAGACTTACTACTTTATCATCCTTACTCTAAAAAATTAAAGAGAGAAAAAAGATAATTTGGCTGACACTTAAATGCTTAATGTATATAATGACAGACTTTGTCAAGTTGATTGTATTTGTGGTTTCTATATTGAAATTACCCATGACATTCATGTAATTCTGAGGCTTTTTAAAATCTCAATATTTATATAACAAAGATTGGCCCAATGCCATATCTTCAGGAATTTACTGCATGAACCCAACTGCATAAATGGTTGCTGTTACTCGGATCTGCAATGACTTGGCATTTTACCACTTAATCATTAGTATTAAGCTGAGATAATGGGAGCTACCACTGTTCCATTCATGAACCATTAACTATATTATACTATTTTAATTACATATATTCAGAAAAAAACGCCTGCAGTAACTTTCAATATAAGCTAGATTCCATTGTTCTTAAATACATAGTATCATCACTTCTTGATTTGCACAGAAACTATGTTCCCAGCTGCCAATTGCTGCTATTAATATGGTTTACTAACATTATTCAAACAATTAAAAGTTAGAATATGCACTTAACAATTTTAATGTGAACTATACACCTATCCAGAATAAGCATTCTGATCAGTATTTTCAAAGACAGCTTTCTAAAAAGGTTACTCAATAAACACTGTGCACTCTGTTGTTTTGTTGGTTTTTGGTCTTTGTTCTAATGTTAGAGCATGTTGCACTAACACTTTGAGACAGAGAATAAAGATCATGGTGCTCAAAACAAGAGCCCAATGCTGTAAAGGAAGAATTTCTTCTAACAGTCATGGTTTTTCATGCAGCCTACCATACCTTGCAGCCAAGTTTAGGAGACAGTCCCCAGTGATTTTCTTCACAGAGTTCACATTTCTGTCCCTGAGTGTGAGGGGGACAGATGCACTGGCCCGAATCAGCATTACAGTTGTTCTGAGTATGGGCACAGTCACAGGCTGCAAGAGAAACAGAACCAAATTATATCACTTCATCCTTGCTTTAGCTACAGAGAAAAGACTTCAAGACCACCTATGGTCTTATTTTTCTTAATTATGCAATACAGTTTGCCCATTCCACTAGGAACCCCTTGCCATCCCTAATCACTGAGAAACAAATTATGACCACAGTGACATTTCATCTTTTTATTGGAATCCCATTATTGCATCTTGACTTGGCCTATTTTGTGTTTTAAAAAGCAATGCTGCATTTCCATGGGGGAATCAAGAGAGCTAAACACAATTACCGTGGAGAAGAGTAAATCTGTAGGAAAACAATTCTATTATAGAAGATATAAAACTCATCAGGAGAAAATATTAATCTCAGGAATTGCTTATGGAATAATAAGGATGGATAACTTTTTATTATAACTAATAACTGCAGGAAACACTTGTCTATTTAAGAAAAGCAGTGCTATTCCAGCTAAAAAGCAGAAGTTCAGAAAAGTGGTTTTATTGTTTTAAAACATTTATAAAATTTCCAATACTGAAATGGTTAAAGGTAACTAAGGGATCTTTGATTCTTAGTAAAGACACAGTGTATGTGTTTCAAAACATAATCCCATCACATAATCTCACTGTGTATTTCAATTTACTGTACTATTTGAGGTATGAAAAGAGTGTTTCTGTCTGGTTGGAAAAACAGTAGGCATTCCTTTAGCTATACTGTGTTGAAAAGGTATCTTATTAGCATGATAAATTAGTTTTTGATGGCATGTTCTCCCTTTGGATGAACATTTTCTTCCCTATCATGACTAAAAGTTGTACACACCCAGGCAATGATGGGAAAATAGAATCAATGACATCAAAGCATGAAATATATATTTAAGAATTGAATGGAAAAAATAAAGTAAAAATCTTTAAGATCTTTTACAGTTGCAGAAAAAAAAAGTTTTATTCCCTCTGTAGGACTGAAGGGTTTTGTAGAAGAGACAAAGGGGCTATTGAGGATATGATATTTCTCTCATGCACCCTTTATGAGTTATTTCATAGTCACCACCTTTTACAAGGAACCACACGATAAGCAAAGAAATGTTTTGTTCCCCAGCTTAATCAAAGTATTGTAGACCTTTCTACAGATTCTCCCATACAGTCATCCAAACAACTGACCTTTGCCAGAGCTCAACATACATTACAGAAAGAAATTCCATACAAACTCTAAAAGGATCATGGATCAGAGCTTACGTGTGCAGCCACCATCCTGGAACGCATAAAAGCCGTGAGCACAATGATCACACTTTTCTCCAGCCACTCCTGGTACACAGTGACATTGCCCCTGATGATTGCAGCTCTCGGAGACCGAGCCAAATTGACTGCAGTTGCAGGGAATGCAGCCAAGCCCAGTAAGCAGGCCATAATAACCATTCTGTTGGACAAGAAATAAATAGATTTGAGCTATGATTCATAAATTTCTGAAAACAATATGATATACACTCTTGTTTTCTCTTATTTACTTTCCATGATGTCTGACCTGCATGAATATTGGTCAACACTGTGTGCCTGCTGTGGGAAGACTCCCTGGTCTTATCTCTCCACTGCTCCCACCTACATGCAAGTATAGCATATAAACTCGGGTGAAAAGCTGAACACTGAAATGCTCTTGTGGTCCTCCACTCTCAAGAATAAGACACTATGTTTTGAAGTCTGATGTTATTTTAATTTAAAGACTTGCATGAGATGAGAGTGGGCTGTGCTGATCATGCACAGCTATCTGCGACTATAAATGAAAGCCTAGAACAGAGCTGGTCAGTGACTTATGATACATGTGGATTGAAAGTCATTCAGCTGGGCTGGCAGTAACTGGGCACAGATTTCCTGCTCTGGTCTTTGATGCAGTTTTACGCTTAGCATGGCCCGGAAACTGCTGGTTTGTATCACCAGTGAATATTTACTTGTTCTTATAACAGTCCTGCCTTTTAGCTGAAACCCTTTTTGGCATTCAGTCATGATGTATTTATTATCACCAACTATATTTCTTCAGATGTTCCCATTAAGACTTCATTTTACAGAAGCACAGCCGTAAGATTCCTTAAAGTTTGTTATCATTTTTCAGTTTGTTTTTTTGGTAAGCCAACGTGACTGCACCCTGAACAGCCCTACACAGAAGGGTGCTCAGTCAACTACATAGCTTCACATCTGCAAAGAGCAGATGCAGAGCAATTTGCAATTGCAAAGGCCTGTTCAGACAAACTTTGGTCTCTCCTCCAGCAACAGGTCCCCTCTCCCCTCTTCCCTGAATATGCTTGTTGCTATATCTCTGTATCAGCTTTAATCAGTATCTATAGATAGAGGAAGACAAGAACATGTATATCTTAGCAACAGGTAAATATTTGCTTACCAAGCATTTATCACATCTTTCCCCAATCACATTTGATTTGCAGGAACAGACACCTGTCTCATGTTGACAAGTACTTGAAAGAGAACCATTCACATGGCATGCACAGGCTTCAGACAAAAAGAAACAAAATGAAAAATTATCCATGTGTATCTATATGCATTCATTATTACACAGAACTCCAAATTTGGTATACATTGTGCTTCACCTTATTATATCTCACAGATACTAATATACTACAGTAAAGCCTGTGCATTTGGACTAAAAGAAAAAAAACACCTCTGAATGTCTACATTTGAGAAGTTTGTTTCTTCCAGCCCTATATGTGACATTCAGAAGTAGGAAATGTGTACACCATAGTTTTCAACTTGCACTTGCCAACTCACAACTTGAATATTAAGTCTTTCAGTAAAGATGCATATTTGCCCATCCATTTTGCTACATGTACACCACATTTTTGTGTTCTTTAAATTTTAAGAGTAATAATAATAGCTTACCACGACAGTTTTTGTCAATCACTGCATCCCCATAATACCCATCAGCACACTTTTCACAGTGGTGACCTGCTGTATTCCCCAGACATTTCAAACACTGTCCTGTGAAGGTATCGCAGTGGCCATCTTCTTGAGGATTTACATTCCCATTGCACTCACAAGGAGCACATGATTGTCCAGGCATGAGTGGATTTCCATAGTAACCATTAGCACACCTGCATGAGAGTTTAAAAACTTTATCAGCTGGAATGTGGTCATATTATACATTCTTCCCACTAAAGAGACTATTTCCTATTAAATTTTAATATATAGTGTCTCTGTATTACAAGGAAAGACAAAATGGAAAGGAAAATTTTATTAGGAATGTTCTGTACATGTGGTATGAACAATTCAAGGCAAGATGCATACTTAGTGATGGCAATGACACAGATATTTTACCCAAAGTTAGTGTACATACCTTTCACACTGAGAACCAGTATAGCCTGGAAGACAGTTGTCACAGACAATTCCACCTTCTTCACTCAGCTGGCAAGTGGGACTGAAACTATCAACAATATTTATGGCAGTCAGTATCAGTACACAGAATCACAAGATTTCTACAAACATTTAATATCCACCCTTCAAGTCCATGCAACTATCTATATAATCATGTAATTGCAATGTTTTCTAATTTAACATCAATGTTTTAAACATTACAATATGTCAAAATAAGGTATAATTTTCAAAAACTCTATTTGAAGTTTTTTTTTCTTTTAATGGAAGATTTTAAAAGTTCCTAAAAACTTGGCTCTCATTCTGGCAAATCTGTACAATTTCTGTACTGAGTTTCTCTTTTTCACATGCAACACTTCTGCCCTTCTGCTGTTTTCTGAAACAACGTGAAAGATAACCATGATTTTGCTGCCAAGTTCAAGGACAGATTGAATTATTACTTTCAACCACCATGTACAAATTGCACCAGTTCACTCAGCCTCTCTTAGCCTGGTCTATGCATTTGTGGACCTGGAAAAAACAATGTTTCTATGAGATATAATCAAATCATGGAGTTAAAAAAGCCCTTTTCTCTCTCCTTCAGATTTCATGACATTTTACTTTATCTCGCTTTCTGGTTTTGCTGAAGATGCAAAGGACAGTCTCACATAAGCAGCTTACTTGTTTGCAGCAGAACTGAGAGGACATGCACAGGGCTGGCAGTCCTCAGATGTTCCTTGGGATGGACTTCCATAGAAGCCAGGCAAGCACTTATCACAGAAAGGTCCTGTCGTGTTGTGTTGGCAAGCCTGTGAGACATGGAAAAAATCTTTCTGTATTTTCTCTTGATGGTTTTTCAGCCCCTGAGGGATTCCTACAGCAGTCTGCATGCAGTGTAACATTCAAGGAATTCATTCTTCAAGCCATGAAGAACACTTTGAAAGCATGTGTTTGATTTCTTTTTCTGAGTTGTAACAGCAAATCCCAATTGTTTTTTCCTAAATTTTAGAATATACTTTACACTATGAAACCAGCCACATTACTTATACACATACTTCAATATATTTTACATATCAAACACATTTGCAGTAACAAACTAAACAATGAAAAGCAAGAAAAATAAACACTTGGTACCCTCAGTTTGAAATGTATGTACACTGTAAACTTGTCTCCCACAGTCTCTTAATTCCTAAATAGATGCTTAAAACACAAAACATTTTTAAGGGTGACTTACAAAGCAAACACCATGAATATCACACTCAGTTGCATGCCCATTGCACTTGCAGGGTTGACAAATACCTCCAAAGAGTATTCCATCCACACGGTAGAACCCAGGGAGACAGGACTGAAAAGAAATTAGGGAAAAAAAGCAGTAGCTTTATCTGTGTTGAAAGTACACATCAAAACATTTTCAAAGAGTGCACTTCTGACCACCCACCATCTAACTCATTCATGGTGTGGTAACTGAATGCTCTTTCAACTCTATTGATGTCACTGTAGCTCTTTTCTGGAGGTTGTTTTTTACTTGCACTGAACAAAGGGGATAAGAATTAACTTCATAAAACTTTGATTCAGCTCTTTTGTCCCCTGGAGGCACAAAAGTTTTGTGCGGTTTAATATGTGAAGTTCTTTATTATGGGACAATATAAAAACCAGATGTTTTACCTTGTCTGCAGAATCATTAACAGTGCTATGGCACAAAGCTTCATACCAAAATTATCTGTCAAAATAATTCCTGCTATTCTGTGCCTCTCTAATCTTCTATTCACTGATATACAAGACACCACCTTGCACAACACATTTGACCCTTGTGGGTTCTTCCAAAAGCTAGCTTTCCTCCCTGCTAAGGTTCTTTATTGCCCCCCATAAAGTTAATGACACATAACAGAAATAAACTGTACATGATTCAGATCCATAAAAAGTTCTATTAATGAGTAAGGTAAGCTCAAAACAGCTTCACAGAGCTTTCACAGCTGATCCCTCTGCAACACTGATATTCTGAAGTGCAACATCATCTTTTAGTGTCACCAAAAAGAATTAAGAAATAGGTTTAAAATCCCATTTAGTGCATCTGAAAGAAAATATCTACAGCATTGTGTTAAATATAGTAAGCAGCAATTCACCACAGAACATATACTTTTATGGCAGTATAATTAAAGGCAGCCTGCCTTTAAAACTTTGATCCCTTTTGATAGGAGATAATTTTGCATACACAAAACACTGTAAGAGGTTACCTCACATGATATTCCTGTGTAACCTTGAGGACATTCACAGAATTCCACATCTGGTGCTGAAGAAAGATCTATAACATTTGCGCTTGCAGTATCCAGAGTCACAGAGTTCAGCCTAGGATCAAGTATGAAAACATCTCATCATTTGTTCCCCAGATTTGATTCTGAACAGGAGTTTGCTTCTAGGTAGGTAACACCACCGAGTGCTGATCCCTGGCAGGGACAGTTGAGGAACAGGCACAAATCTCTGCTGTAAAAAGTCTATGATCATGGTCTTATCACAGCATTTCCAATTCTGGCAGTAGATGTGCCTTCCTCCTGTTATCATTATTGTTACTAGCAATTGTCTCTTCTCCCGTGGAGTGGTTTAGACAAAACCCTTCCCCTCTGTTGTGGTATTAGAGGTACCTCACTGGGCCAGACTTCTATAGCTGTCCTGAAGTAAGACAGCTTTACTGGCACCATGTTTAAAACGGACACATATCACAGGTGGGTAAGTAGGGAGAAACAGCACCAGCTCACTGATACTGAACAAAACAGAACAAAAAATCTCTTACTACAAACAGTGGCATTTTGCAGCAGAGACAATCTTCTCAGCCACATGCAAAATTTTTTTATGGAATGTTTGTGAAGATTTCTTAAAGATGAACACACTATACCTAAGTGGACATAAATATCACCCAGAATGGTGTTGGTGCACAAAAAGGCACAAAGCAAATTTGCTATCAAGTCCTATTTTATTGGCATGAAATGCTATCAAATTAGGGAATGAGGAAGAAAGGCTGTTTGTGAGTCTAAGGAAATTAAGAAAATAAAGGATGAGCTTATTCTCTGGAGAGTGATACAACTTTATTCCTGTATCTTGGAGAACAGGTAAAACAGAGATCTCTGTGGTCTGACGCAGATACTGCCAGTGTTGGTTTGAGACCATGGAATGATCAGCTAGTCCATTCCAGCACAATTTTCCAATTAACCACTCTCTTAGAGATGAGTGTCAATAACATCTACAAAAAAACATCAAAAGAAATTACAACTAATGTCTTTACTGACAGGCTTTCAATAGTCGAGATTAACTTGCCACATACCAAAACAAGCATACTGTTGAGAGCTTTAGAGGTATTTCCCTCTAAACAAAGCAGCCATTGTAATATGGCTTTTATGCAGGTTTTTATGCAGTATTCCTTTAAAGCACAAAACAATGTTTCTGCTATGAGATATCTTTAAAACCAAATGCCCCTTTCCACAGACTCCATATAACTGTATTTTGAGGACATGACTGCTCTTGAGAAAATTCAATAAATAACATTTTTTCTAGAAAATATGAACATAAAACCTCAGGAATATTCTATGAATAGTGATTCATAAGCAGAAAAATCACAGAAGTATATAGATGAACTTAAATATTTTGTCTCACTCACCTGTACACAGCTTTCTTGGCAATGTTGTAGTTGGCCCTGATCAGAAGATGGGTCACATTTACCAGAACAGTCATCAACATTTCCCGGTCTATAGCTTTTTTTGTATTGAACTCCACGAAATTCTCCGATACAAATCTCACTGCATTAGAGTATTCCTCGTATGGCTGTAATGACAAGCCCGCTGCTCTTGTACTCAGAATCTGCCCATTACCCTGAAATTGAAAGACAGAGAAAACATTTTCCACATTTGTATGTAAATCTTATTAAACAATTACATTTAGTGTCAAATATACAGCCATGTAACACAGAAAAGAGGCAATCTAACTAAATTTCTTGCATTAGGTAAGTAAAAGGTCTAAATTTTCCATGGCTTCAAGGAAGACCACAATCCCATTCTTTTTTGGTTCAGAAACTTTAGAAATACTTTTCTTTTGGAAAAGAATAAATTAAATTTCAAAAATCAAACACCTCTACAAAACGGAATCTCCTCTCTCCTTTGTTTTATTGCTATGTATATATTAAAAAATAATGCTTCTGGAGGTGCCTGGATTCAATATAGAGCCTTACTTTTTAACTACAACATAAATCTAGAAAAGTAAGCAACCAGCAAGAACACTCATCTGTTTCATAAATATAAGTTCTTCAAGATAATTGTAGTTCTGTAAACAGCTTTGTAGAAATGGTAATAAACACCTCACCCATTTACACACAGATTGAATTTTAGGTATTTATCATTTAAAACTAATATTGTATACCTACAATTTCAGAGAAATGGGTCAGAAAATCAGAGAAATAAGTAGTAATAAAATCTTGATAGTGATTTTTAAGGGACTTAAAATTGACAAAACTACTACTATAGAAGTATTATTTTATTTTTTTTAACTCCTTCCTAGATTCTTAATAATGTCTGAATAGTAACAAGCTGAAAAAAAAATTCACCTGAATGATGACATCCACACTAGATACTATATCACTGTCCACACTCTCCATTGGAATGTCGTAAGATACCGTATACTTCAAGTCTCCACCAAAAGCTGTGAGCTGAAAGAATAAAAAGCAAAGTCTTAACAACCCAATAACCTCCAACCAACACAAATAAATTACATGGGTCAGTCAGTACAATGTCCAAATTACAGGAGCATATGGCTTACAAATACCACTTTCCAGGAAAAAATTAACATGCCATGAGTATCAGCACAGGGACAAGCACTGGCTTGTTGCCGTGCAGGTGGTGAAAGCTAGCTCAAGGCTCTACAGGTGATTCAAGTAAGTGCCCTCATTCAGTGAAACACTAACAGGACTTTCAACAAAAAGCAGAGGTATACACAATCATCCTAGCCAAGGGACACAGCCCGTTGGAGTTATTCACATTCCGTGCTCCACCTTTCAGAGTCCTTAGCCCCACAACTGCTGCTGACTACTTCAAAGTAAGTTAACCAACAGTTAGACCTATATTAAATGAATAAGAGATCACAATTTGAGTGAGGGTTGCCCTGTGCAAAAGCTACTCTTTAAGGTTACACTTCTTAGACTTGTTTTCATTTACTGTGTGACTATAATAATAAAACAGGGCTGCATGGGCAGAGACTGGATTGAACAAAATTAAAGGTAAGGTTGCAAGGTTCCTCTCTACTCACCACTGGTGAGGCCACAGCTGGAGTTCCGACCCCAGTTCTGGGCTTTCCAGTACAAGTGAGAGGCAGACATACTGGGAAGAGTCCAGCAAAGAGCCATTAAAATGATTAAGAGATTGGAACATCTTTCGTAAGAGGAAAGACTGATAGTAGCAGGACTGTCCAGACTATAAAAGGCTCAGGGAGATCTCATCAATATATACAAACACCTAAAGGGAAGGTGCAAAGAGGATGGAGCCAGACTCTTTCTAATTGTGTCCAGTGCCAGGGCAAGAGGCCACAAATGACTGCAACCTGAAACACAGGAAGTTCCCTCTGAACATCACTTTTATTGTGAGGGTGACCAAGCAGTGGTACAGGTTGCCCAGGGAGGTTCCTGGAGATACGCAGAAGCAGCTCTCTGGACATGGTGCTGGGTTAACCTGCTCTAGGTGACCATGTTTGAGCAGGGAGATTGGGCAAGATGACTTCCAGAGGTCCCTTCCAATCTCAACTATTCTGTGATTCTGCTGCAACAAATAAGAGACCCAGAGCTTTAGCTATCAACCAGGGTAAAAATTAAAGACTACTTGGCTGAAAACTAATACGTGCAAAACAGAAGATGGACAAGAGACAGGTAAGGGAATTTAATGGTCCTGTCTACTGTATTGGACAAGGCATGAATGGTGTAAGCTTCCGGATAGGAACTAAGAATATGGGGAATGTGAGCATATAAGTCAGTAACAGTCAAGAGAAAAAGAGACATATTTTGTCAAGGACAGGAAGAGTAGAAAGTGGGGAGATGGATCAGCTCAAAGAGCAAAAAGAGGGTACTCAGAATGTCTGGACAGGAACAGTATGATTTGAAGAGCAGAGAGAGATTGGGAAGTTTCGTAATACCAGGGTTTATGTGTAATTTTGAGTTACAAAAACTATATATTTAGACTAATAGGTTATGGTTAAGACAAAGAAACTATAAAGGAGTTTTGAAGCCCTAGGCGAGTACTTACTTTATTTCCCAGATATGTCTCAGGTGCTGACCAGTAATAAGTATGTTTCAGCACTTTCACAGCCTCAGTGTTGTTAACACTGATTTGACGGGGTCCATCAAATTGGCTCCTCTGAGGTTGCACGCTCCTTGCATCATACAGATCAGTAACACGCCATCCAGTCATGTCTGATATCTGCAAGAAAGAATAGTAATACTCATGGAATTCAGGCTTTGTGTCACTGAGAAAGCATTCACCCTCTCCAAGATATTCACTCAAACCAATGGATATAGAGCACTTTCATTAGCCACGTCTGACACCCAATATATGCAAATATGCTACTACAGAATAAGACAGTCTCCACCTCTCTAGTAGACAGGAACAAAAATATAATGAGTGTGATTTTTCATCCTTCCAACAAAATTAACATTATACCTATGCAATTCCCCGAGACAGAAATACAGAACTTCCAAGGCTGTGAGGCTGATAATCCCCATTTATAGGTAACGCTGAGCTGCAGAAAAGTGAAATCCACAGTCCCAAAAGAGGGAGAAAGATAAGAGAATTTTGTTCTTCTCACTGAGTTTTATAGAATCATCTTAGAATTCCAGTCAATTTGATGTATTTTCCTTCCTTTTTATTGGCACACAAATCAGGAGACTAAAGTGTGACTAGCTCTGCAAAGATACATAAGGAATTTGGTTGGAAAATAGTGTCCCCAAAGCCCCCTAACTCAAGAACTGTCTATTCAGAAGACAGTGATACTTAAATCACTGTGTGCTAGGAAAGAGTATTGGGAATATTGCCAGGTCACTCTGGCCTTGTCCAATAGGTATGAGAGCAAGGAAACACATTTGGGTTCATCGCTTCAGAATGAAAAAAACAGTCAGAAAAAAATGCATTTTTTCCAGTGCATTACTGCAGCCTCCACTACCCGATGTTTCCGATATTACTGCAAGCCAGTGGGGCAAAAACGTGCACTGTGATGACATGCTGACTACCTCAGAGCTGCCTAATGATACTGAAAATCCATTCCTCTGTAAGGAGACACACACCAGAATTTGCAGTTAACTTCGGCACATGTCAAAGAGAAATATAGTACACTTCACAGCTGCCTGAGGAAAGAATATTAGGTCATGGACAGAACATATAAATACCTGACTGATAGGCCATGTAAGACTGTCACAGACATCAGAAACACCAAAGCAGAAACACTCTGTGCAGCCCTGAGGATTTCTTTCTTGCAAATTGTAGAATCCTGGTTTACAGAGATCACAGTTTTCGCCTTCTACATTTTCCTGTCAAAGGCATAATAACATTTGGTTCACATTAGCATTATTATGGTAACAAATATAGTGGATTAGATGGGATTTAGGCATAACAGCATTCAGAAGGTTATAAAGGAAAACATATTTCAGCACAGCAGGATTATTGAATAAGACTCACAGCTTAAAACTGAAACTGATTGGAAAAATTCATCAGAATTTGCCAGTTCATCAAAATCTAAACAAGTCCCAGCAAGGGCTCTATTGCAGTAAAATTTCAGCACACAGGCAGTGTTTGAAAAGCTTCTGCCATCTTGCCAGTCTACTTCTCTTGTAGCTTGACTTTGTAGTTTGCTCTGGAGATAAATTTTCACATTTACTGAATCCAGACGGATCACCTTTCAGATAGCTCACCAGACAGAATCCAGAAAGTTCACCTTTAAGGCCAGGCTCTTGGAGCTACCACAGACAGCATCAAGACAACAGTTCCTCAACCTACTTACACTGTGCTCCCCCCTACTGCTGCCACCTCTTCTGGAAGAACATCACATATACTTGTGCTAGCTGGCAGGTCTTCCTCCCAGTATGCTCTGGCTACGGTCCAGAAACTCCTACTCCAAAAACAGAGGTGCTACACCCCTTTAGCTACTTTCACTAGCCAGCTGCCTCTTTACCATCCAAATTGGGTAGTTCAGAGCATACTGCTACATATCTCTTTCAGTGCAGACTTTAATGGGGGAGGGGAAAGCCAAAAGAATACACCTAGTGTTTTTTTTAATGTAAAATTTGTACAGCCAATATGTGGTTATTTCATCAAAAAGTTTATAGACAATTGCTGCTGACAGACAAACCAGTAGAGATACTTGATAAATGCCCACAAAGCTGTGTAAATAGTAGACCTCCATGGACATATCTTCATGGTAAGATATAGAACATTTCCTACTGCCAGGGACAAGATTCTGATAATGTCCTAGCCTTGCATCAGGACAAAACCTGGACACATACCACTCTCCCATCTCAACCTTTGGTTTCCACTATGGGAAAATTCCACTACAAAGGCAAAGAGAACTTCACAGAGCACCCCACAAAGTTCCCAGATACATATGGGTTAGGACACCAAGGCTGCAGGGCATGCAAGTGAAGCACAACTTCCTTTCTGTTTAGAGGAGGCCTAGATGAGCTCTGCATTGCCATGTGAAATGCAAAACCCGTCGACCAAATTCTGCTTTCAGAAGTAGTTACCAGGGTACCTTCACTTCAGTCAAAAGAATCACTCTAGATTCTGGACTTACATCAGATTTGGTCCCATAGAGTAAATTTCAGGCTTATCAGAGAGAAATCTGAGACTCCCAGCTCTCTTCTTCTGCAACAGTGTTTGGCGTGTCAAGTTTATGTAAGACTTCCCTAAACAGGCAGGTTATGTGCTTTTGTAAGCAAAGCACAAGTGGGTTTTGCAAAGCATATTAAAAATTTGTGATCCCCAGCTCTGACTCAAAGGCTGAGGATGACTGCTTGTATTTGTTAATATCCAAACTTGGAAAAAATCTCAGGTAAAGTGGCTCCTGAGATAATGAGATTTTAAAATCTTGGATTTTTACGAAAATAGTATTTATATGGTCTTATCAGCTTTTTTATTTCTCAATCTTAGGATGCATTTGGATTACACATTTCACTATCTCTGTAACATTATTACACAGAAATTATTTATTTCTTAATGAAAAATAAAAAACTTACCCAATGACTAGGCCTCAAGAGTTGTGTTTCGTGCAAGATCAAATATCATGAAATGCAGTGTATAAAACTGTTCTTGTTTTATGCTTGCTCTACTGTGTTCACAGAGTCTGCCAAGTCTTACAAATCCTGTCTCCTTCACCTGATATTTGGAACACACAACTTTTCTCCTTTCATCTTTTTAGGATGGCCTGATGGCTGGTGACACTCTCAGTGACCTGACCTAAAAATTCTGTATGCCAGGCTCATGCCCGTTACAGCACTGAAAGGGGGCAGTTTCTTGTCCAGTTTGTAACAAAATTTTCACTAGTTAGCTGCATTGGCTGATATAGCATTACTCTAGCTCAAAATCAGTCAAAAAGGTTGTATCCCTTTTATCATATTTAAATTGGCTATTGGAGCCATTTCTTTCTTCCAGACTCTGGTTATTTATATGTTTGATATTTTGGATCAGATAAATTATGCAAAAGGACTGAGAATTTTCAGAAGAATTGTCAAACAAACCACGCTTTTTTGGCTCCTGTTCATTGTCATACTTGGCAATAAATACATAAACTACTAGCTAACATTTGGTTCAGAAAATTAAGTAACTTCTTTAAATATTAACATACAGCTTTGTAATAAAATTCAGCGGTATCTACAGCTGCAAGACATTTTAAGGGGTTTGGATATTTACCAAAATATAAAAGGCTGCAAAATTCTCTTTTTAAACATTTTTCTATGGTTTATATTTTGCAATTGAATAATTAAATCATATTTCATAAATACATCTAGTGCAATTGTTTCAATAGTTCTTTCCAAATGCCTGCTGTTTCCTCACACAAAGCAGATGTCTTAAACACATCCAGTCTTTTACAAGAAATCAATCACTTTGAAGAGAAATATCAGCTCACCCCTAAAACTAAATACTGCTAGGCATACACTCATTCTCTCTGTGACTCCCTCACATTCACATGTACACTTTTATTTCATTTTAATGTCACCCTGGCCCATTATTATAGCAAATGTTGTATCAGTAACATACAAAACTACTCTATATAAATTACCATATTTTTCAGTACAGAGAATAGTTAGTAATTTTAAGTTCTAGGTTGTCAGGTGTACAGTTACACCAGGGTACTTCCTATAAAAGAAGTGATCTCCCCAGTTAATGAAGTAACTTCACTACTAAAAAGGAGTTTACAAATCAATACACAGATTCAATTTTAAACAAAAATGACAGTTCACTACTCACTTTGCAAAGACAAGGTTCCATGCATGGATCTTCATTAATGCTACCAATCAGGCTGCAGTTACAACGCAGGCAGTTTGGGTAACCCCGATACCCAAATGCACAACGATCACATTTTTCTCCTGTGTAACCTTCTCTGCATTGACACTGACCTGGCCAAGTTCCTTGAATAGCAAAAGTAGAGAAAAAAATAAATAAGAGCAGGCAATAGGCTGTTTTCAAGATGTCTCAGAGGGTGTAAATAATTTAGCATTCCTTTTTTATTACACTATGTTATATTCCACACAGATACTTGGCACAAGGTCAGTCCCACCACCTATTTTTCATGCTAAAGTACCAGATGCACAGAAACTGCAGTAAAATGGATTTTGTGACAGCTGTAACAGCATTCACAAACAACAGTGTTAGATCTCAAATCCCTCACGCTGCTTTACATACTAGGAGCCCACAATCCCAACAGAACACATTCAGGGACCTGACCTACCTTAAAATCATAAAATTGTGTTATGCCTCAGCCTCACCTTCCTAAACATTTACCATTGCTTTGAAGTGGTACCTAACAGGCAGCCATTCAAAGGTAGATAAGTGTTCCCTCAGACTAGAAATACAGCCAGATTTGAAGCTTAAGGAAAAGGCACTTCCCGCTCCCTTACCACGCTGCAAGTCAGAATGGTGCTCATCTTTAACACAGTCAGAACTCAGAGAGCCGAATGGGTTGCAGTCACAGGGGTAGCAGGGGTGATCCTCATACGGAGAAATCTACAAAATGATAGTTTTCTGTCAAATTCTGAAATTATTAACTGGGAAAAGTACAGTGACGTCTGTTTCTCGTCTTCAATCACCAAAATTAAAACTAATGAAGACTGGAAAAAGCTAATATGGAACAATAGATCAAAATAGAAATAGTTTTTGCAAACAGAAGGATTGGGGGATTACAGTCTCGAAAAAAACTTAAATGTAGGAACAAAATTTGGTCTTCAATAGCACAAAGGTATAGTAACTGCTAAGGGCTAGAAGCTGAAGCCTGACACGCTGAGCATAAATGGACATTTTTTTTAATGTAACAGTAATTAACCACTGTTTGCTAAAGATAGTCAAATGTTGAAGACAAGAATGGATGCTTTTTGCAAAGATATTCTGGTTCAAAGAGGAAGAAAATGAAAGAAATCTTTGGCTCTGTGTTCACTGGAAGGACAGATTATCTCTTAATGTAGATTCATTCTGACTTCATGATCCATATATCTTTGAAACATAAGGTGATGCAACGTATATGGCAAGGACTTTATTTTTTTTTCAGGGAAAATTTTCCTTGGAGCTGTAAAGCAAATCATTAACGACCTCTAGATACACATTTAATGGCTACAAGTCGATTGAAGACTTTTCTTCAATGCTTCTTACTGTAAGACAATCTCTGACTCCAATTTACTTCTTTGGATGAGCTGTGCCCGTTACCTAGCCATACTCCTACGGACTCAAATTCTGTTAGGCACACCTTAACAAATGTCTTCTAGAGTTTAGGTCATTTTTCCAAAGAGTGACACTTGTCAATAAACTGGAAAGCACACAGGCTCAGAAAGCACAAGTCCTACAATAATCACATCAGGAAGAATATTTGTTGCAACATCTCATGAGCCAAAGAGTCTGATCTTAAAACCATGTAACAGTCCTTTTTAACACTGTTTGACGGGAGCTGATTCAGGATGGTACATGATGTCAGCACTTTTGAAGACTTTAATACTGGTTTTTTTATAGCTTTATCCACAGGAAAAATGGGTTTCCTATCAGAACATGCACATTTCCACACTGCAATGTCAAGCTTCATCCTCACTTATTTTTTTCTTCTCCAACAGCCTGACATGCCCTCCCACACAGCTGGACAAGTATTTTGGTTTTTACTGAAAGTTTTGCTGTTATGTGATTTACAAAAAAACCCTCTATAGTTCTTAGCTATTATGTAACTGATAAAAATATATATATTACTTACAATCAGCTGAAATACACACCATGATACTACACTGTAATTTACCAAAACATTAGAATGGTATTCTCTAGATCTTACTTTGTGTGGTCTAAAATATCCATCAGCACACATTTCACAGTTGATCCCAGTAGTATGTTGAGTACAGTTTAAACACACGCCACCTCCTGTATACTGGCCATGAATATCCATGCTCCTTTTCTGATCTGCAATACTCTGATTGTAATAACAATCTTCTGCTTTGTTATGACAGTTGCACTCTGAAAAGAAATGGAAATTTTTTTTTATTTATATTGTGTAACAGTTCCTATACCACTGACATTATTCGAAGTGGAAAATGTAAGTAGAAGAGCCTATCAACTTGTCTCAAAAGTGTGCTTTTTCCCTTTAACCATGCTATATGCTTCAACAGTCTTAATACACACTATTTCTTAGCAAGCTAGCACATTTCAAAACCACTATCACCACTTCAATCACACTGTTTTTAACAGTATTTTGTAGATCCCACTAATACAATCCTGTCAGGACTGAGGTCAGCAGTGATGTGTTAATTAGTAATAACTGTTCCTTCATTTTCTGTCTTCTGCAGAAGAAAATCTGCCTAATTCCTCTCTTATTTGTATTATAGGTAAAAATCTGAGAAGTCAACGATGCCAGTACACAAGTATAAATTTGATTTAGGTTGGAGGGTACTTCAGTCCAAACTGTCATAAACAACTACTTTCCAAAGAGTAATATTAAGATTGGTGCAAATGCTTCAACCAAAAAAACTACTTTTCCATCCAGAACTTTAAATTTTATCTAATAGGTTCTTAATTGTCTGCAGCTTGTGCTATGCACTGTGAAGAGAGAAAATGCATCGACTAGCCCTAGCAACACAATCAGCCATACTGGCACAGCTAAAGTCAATCTATCAGACAATCTGAAACGTAATTGGCCAATAGGGAGTTTCTTTCAAAACCTTTGTTATCAGAACAAAGTTGTTCATCTGACAAAATTTATGATCAATGTAAGAAATTTGCATTTCAAGTAGCTAACAAAATGATTGATGCAAATCTGCTAGTTTCTACAGGAGTACAATAAATCCACAAATTCCTTTGAAAAAGAGACTCTGAAAGCTATACTACATGACAACTTCACTAGCCAGCAAGTCAGGTTGGACAGATTATTTAAAATCAACTTAACAGTTACGATTAGAAGTAGGCTTTCTACCTTTGAACAATCCCATGAAGACAGTTCAGAGTTCATGGATTTTTCTCAGGAATTAGTACAGATCTATATGAAAGCAAACTCAAGCAAGAAAATAGTAAGACGTCATGAAACTAACTAAATGTCTGCATACTTACTCTCACATTTGTTCCCTGCAGAAAGGGTTCCTGGTCTCCATGGTTTCTGGTGGTAGCCTGGACAGCATTTGTTACAGCTCTCTCCACATGTGTTGTGTTCACACTGGCACTGCAACTTCTAAGAATAAAAAATTCACTTCCTTTAAATATATTTTAATGGATAATTAAATAAACGTTGCCAAAAGTCTGCCCAGTATCGGCCTAACTCCAAAAAATGTCAAGACCCACAAATACCCTACAATTAACATTAAATTGCTCAACAATGCTATATCAACTCTTGGGAAATAGCCTTTCTAGAACAGGAGGGGCAAATCTCTTGTGTTGCAAGAGAGACTATTTCTTGTGCCTCTTGTTTAAATTCAATGCCAAAGAAAAAGAGATTACTTCAAAAAAGTTACACTACCAGAGACCCAGACATGCTTCCTCAGAAAAGAAAGAAAAATATGGCAAATAATTTGTATGCATCATATCCTAAGATCTCTTTTACCTTCCTCTTTCTCATTCTCCTTAGGTGATTTATTATTTTAATTGGAAAAGTTGTTTTGTGAAAATAATGAGATTAAAGAATACCTTTGTGACTTCATCCAGAGGGCAGCTTCGAGCATGGCCATAACAAATACACATACCACCAACAGAGATGTCCTTTATTGAATAGTAGTACTACAGAAAACAAAGTTGAAAAAGGGATGAATAGAAGACATTTAAATGTATTTACATTTCCCTGTCCTACTCTGCAAAATAAAATATCAGCATTTGATTACCCTGTGACTTGAAAAATAAAATAAATACTTTAAAGTATTTAGCATTTGGGGAAACCTTCTATTTTTGCTTTATTTATTTTTCCCATGTTTTTCCTCTTTGGTATGAAACAATAACTGACTTTTAACTTTTAAGTAAGTATAAAATTCCTCAGCTTCAGGAAAGACCACCAAACGTGACCTCAGCCAAAAATACTTGTAAAAAAAAACAAAACCTTTTTTTCACCCTTTAAGAAACCATAAAGCATTAAAAAATTGCCATATTTTAATGTCAGTCTGGGAACTAAGAGTATCCTTTCTTAACATGGGAACTCTGCCCTCCCTTAAAACCACTTTGCACACTCACTTCCAGATCAGCTCTTTGTTACTACCGTGTAGCCAGTGAAATATTCTATCCAAACTCTTAGCTTCAAAACTGGTGATACAGCAGAATACTATTCATTAATATTGCCAGGTGGTGAGCAAAAGCAACATACATAAGGAAAGGATTTCATTTCCAAGGCAAAGAAGAGGCAGGAAATGACCATCTGGGTTCGGTTACAGCTGCAGTATCAACATGGTTGGCCTGTTTGTATCCTGGGAATTATGTACTACAGGAGAATGAAAAAGAAACACTTTTTGAGGATACTTCTAAGGGAAGAGTTCAAGACTTTCAGACCTAACAACCCTGAAGTCATCTGGTTCAGGAAGAGGAGGTGTTCCTGGGTGGTCAGATATGCTGACTCCTGGACTGTTATTTCTTTGAACGATCTTGGAACTGTAATAAAATAGACTCTTTGATTTCATACTTATTTTTTTTAATGTTTTAAAATTTCTTATTATGTTCAGTGTTTTAGGAGGGTTTTTAATCTTATGCTTGAACTACAAAAATCATTCAGGGACTTACCATGAACAGTAAGTCCTTAACTACAGAGAGGGAGGTTGAGACTGAAAAAAGGAGGAGGACAAGAGCAGAATTGTATTTTTCACTGCATTCCCTCCTTCATCTCCTTTGTGTTATTTTCTTACAGAGTATGGGTCACAGCAGCTGTGTGCAGCTTGAAGTTGAACAAGAGAGACCAATGCTAATCAAATGCTACAGATAGAAATAAATAAACAAATACAGAAATAAAGGTGCTGTTGAACACTGCATCGGCCATTTTTCAGGACTATGTACAAGAAACCAAACATAATTGGTATTAACAGCTGGATGCAGAGTCTTCAAAAACAATAAAACAGCATCCAAAAAGCTGGAAGTGATTATCTTTGTTACAGTTGGTTGCACAGTGAGACACAAAGTGAGACATCAGGATTTGGGAACTCTGCCCAATAAAACCTATGTGTTCTGAAAAAGAAAATGCGTAGCTTTTCATGCACAACTGCACTAAGCAGTGTTAGGTGGAGTAGTCCTAAGCCCGGGATTGCGCAACTGTGTATGTTACAAAAGCAGTGGGAATGCTTGTCCTCAATATTCTTGTTTCCCAGTTGTATGTTTGTATGCTTCCATGTCAACCCTTTCTTTTGGTGGTGTATTTCTTGATATTCCAATACTATCAATAGATCTAAATATCAACCAGGTGTTCCACAGGAACACCTCATCTGCTCAGGCTGTGCATTTCCCTACCGCCAGCAAGGCACAAGCTGGAGCAGCCGTCCAATACTCTGCTCTTGAAGTCTTCATGCTAGCAATTCCCATAGGAGTCAGACAGAACATGCAGAACATCCAGATTTTACACTTTAAAATGCTGCAGCTGAATGAGCACCTGCATGACCAAGGTAGAAGTGGCCCTGACTTGAAAGTGCCCACAAAATTTGACCAAATTTAACCAAATCCAAGTTCCTTTCTCCCTTGTACTCAGCTATCCAGACAGCACAAGGATTGCCTGTATCAGAGAAGTCACAAACTGCAAGAGTCCTGTTCCTGCACAAGAAGTGTTGCCTGCAGATATTATTCAAGGCAAAGAGCTAGAAAGGAAGGGATAGAGGAAACACTTCTCATGTTTTTCTGTCCTCATCAGGAAGCCTACTTCATAGAAAAACTTGAAGCCTGTGATGTCATAACCTATGAATTGTGGGCAAATTAAGATGGTCAAAATGGCGAGATACAAAGCAGAAATACTGCAGAACTGTCAATCAAGGTAGATGCTGTCATTAGGGTTCCAATACTGAATTTATATGAGAGCATGGAGAAGTCAGCCTAAGCGCTTGGGGCCTCAGTTTCCCTGGTTTCAATATCAAATGTGTCCATATCAGTTAATACTCTCAGAATTCTCTCCAAGGTTTTACATTATTATTAATTCATGGGCTTTGAAAAAAAAATTAAGAAAATTCTCATGAGACATGAAAATTCACAATGGCAAGGTTTTCAAGTATTTATTTTTATGAATGACAGCACTGGGTCCTGAAATCCTTGATACACCAGAAAAGGAAATACATTTGCATCAAGGGCAACCTCAAGTGATATTTCTGGAATCCAAACCATATTTTTAATTTTGATGATAAAGCATTATAAACACTGTCCCTAGCATAAATCATTTACAGAACTAAGTAAAACAAAAAGAAAACAAATAAAAACAATTTCTAAAAAGTTTTTTCTCAAAGTTGTTTATGACAAGGTTATTGTTGTTAATGCTGTCAAAGGGAAGGCAAGAATTAACAACCTATCAAAACAACTCTGTGAATGGCAAGGATTAAGAACTGCCTCTTTTCCAAGGAGATAAGAATATTCTTTCCCATCAAGCTATTCTGAATACTCTTTATGAACAATCACCTTACCCTTCTGGTAACAATGGGGTCTAGTTCTTTAGGATCATTGTGGCTGAGAGTCATGAGGTCAGCATTCAGAGTTCTAATACGCTGCAGTCGTAGGCGAATGTATCGTGCAGAAGTAAATTCCAAAAGCTTCTGTGAAGGATCATCAGCGCTAGGCCTACCATTGATCAGTGATGTGTGAATCTAAAAAGAAAGGCTGGCTTAATCATAAATATAATTGTGATTCGTTTGGAACAACATCAGTCTGAGAATCCAAACCACAGAACCTAAACTTCTTTCACAACAGCTCAAGATGGTGACATGTTAAACTACATAGAATTCTTTTTATTTCCCCATTGTCTATCTACAGATAAAATTCCTGCTTCCTGACTCACGCATTTCTGAAACCACCACTATCAGTTCATCATAGTCCCAAGACTCCTGGACTTTTATGGAGATAGCACAAAGAGAAGAACAGTAACAAGGCTAGTCCCTAGTTCCTGCAGTCTTCCTTCCTTCCCTCATTGAAATGGAACATGTAACTCTGGCCATAGGCACAGTTTTGTCCTTACAGATCTCTTCTCCACAAATAGAAAAGATCTTATTGCAAAATATAATATGGCACACATTCTCAATCTGGGGTCATTAATTCCCCTACCAGTGACTGGGCTGCACAGTCAGCAAGGAGCATTTGGTGATATGAGAACGCAGTGGGAAGCCACAACACAGATGACAATTAAAAGCGAGGGGCTGCCACCACAAATCCACTCATCTGGCCTCCATCTTTCTTACACAATTCTAATCAGCCCCCCTAAGATGACATTTGGTATCAAGCTGCACAGCTTACTCTGTGCTTCCTTCTTTCCAAAGTAACTTAGGAATACACAAGGATATAGTCTCATATGACCCTACAGTTCCTGCTCCATTCTATGGAAGAAATTGAAAAATGAGACCCTACAGGCAACAAACAAATGTTAAAGAGTTCACCTAGTGTCCATAACAAATGGGCTAGTCAGCTGCATTTTAGAGTTCATGACATATCCCCCTTTATGAGGAGTAATTTTGTCTCATATACTACTCTTGAACTTAATAGTTTTAACTTTGTCCAGTACAATTGTCAAATTGTTCCCCCGAAAATATTTCTAAATAATGAAGAATATTTTACTAGTGTTTAAAAAAACCCAAGCACTTAGTTCTGTAGTGGAGCTAGGGACTTCCTAGAGAGTAATTGTGTTATTTCAAAGACATACAAGGGGAGACTAGTAATGGAGGTCACATTCCCAAAATTATAATTTTGCCATTTATTGGTTACCACCATTCCATCTTAATATTCTAACACACTGTGTTCAAAGAATTCCACTTTTCTGATACCCCATTCATTTTCCAACTGCAGAATAATAGTTCTGAAAACCAAAACTTTTTCCAGGTCCAAACCTGCAAATTAACACCACCCTATATAGTGTTCAGTTCTCATAGAAACACAGAGAATTCTTCTAGCCCATTTCCTATGCCAAAGCAGGATTTACTAAATTTGTTAGTTGTTTGACCAATCTGTTCTTGAAGTCCACGGTTCGTGCTGACTCTACAATCCTCCAAGGCAATCTATTCCAGCCCTTTCTGGCTTTATTGTTAGAAATGTTCCTAGTCTCTAACCCATGTTTTCCTTGTTACAATTTCAGAACTCTTCTTGTATCCTGTCACAGACAGGACTTTTCCTCCTTGTACCCATGTTTTATGCAACTGAAGACTGAACCCGCCCACCACAGTCAGTCTGTTCTCTTTAGGAAAATTGGTGGCAACATATTCATTCGGGAGTCATGTTTTCTGCTGGAAATTGCAAGGCAGAATTGTTGGTCAAATATTCAAATATCACTGCACTGCTTCCACTGAAAAATTTAACATACATATAGTCAACTATAGATGTATTCTAGATTCTGTAATAATACACTATAACTTTTAGAGACAGTAAAGGAATCTTTCCAAGCAGGAAAAGACAAAAACAGTAGGGATAGTGACTAAGACACTAAAGAACAAATATAATGATTCTCCTCACATGCTGCTAAATTTGGCTAATATATTGCTTATATAAGCTTAAACACAGAGATATATTTGTATTACATTTTTTTTACTTATTTGTACCCCATAATTCAGGACCATTTTCAAATAACTGCATTTTAAGCCTTGGAATTCATCACAAGCCCTAACTTCATTATGTAAATTTCTGGAAGCAGATCTTCAAGAAGTATGAATCAAGCAAACAACAGAACTTACAGTAGAGCAGCTATACCTCTTCAAACTTGTAAAAAACCTAGCAGTCAAAATAGCACAATGTCTGATTTGGCAAAAAATGTTATTATTGACATCCACGTTTGGATACATGGTCATTTCACACCAAGACACTTCAAGCTGACTGCAGAACATCAGGATACTAAAAAGTGCTGGATATCTAACAAGTGCTGGATATAAGGCAGATGCTTATCAAGATCAGCTGGTCTGCAGGATTCATACAGGGCCATTCTTAAGTTGAACAGAGTGGCCAGAATCAATTACAAAGCACTAAATACATGTATTTTCAAAAGGATGCCAAGGGTCCAGGTTGTGAGATATTCTGTGCAGGGAATACTCCTGTCTGACAGACATTCCATTTACAATGAAACAGCCTGTCCTTTGTGAATGACAGGTTTTATGCATGTGTGTTTATCAATTGGTTGGATGTGTGGGCTGAAGCCAATTGGATGAGGTTCAACAAGGCCAAGTGCTGGGTTTCATGAGGAGCAGCTGAGGAAGCTAGGGTTGTTTAGCCTGGAGAAAAGGAGGCTCAAGGGGGATCTTATTGCTCTCTACAACTACCTGCAAGGAGGTTGTAGCCAGGTGAGTGTCAGTCTTCTCTCCCAGATAACAAGTGATACAACAAGAGGAAATGGCTTCGAGTTGTGCCAAGGGAGTTTCAGTTTGAAAATTAGGAAAATTTTTTTCAAGGAAAGGGTTGTCAAGCACTGGACCAGGCTGCCCAGGGAAGTGGTGGAGTTACCATTCCAGGAGGTATTAAAAAGACATCAAGTGTGTCACTTAAGGACATGATTTACTGGTGAACTTAGCAGTGGTGGGTTAATGGTTGGACTAGATGACCTTAAAAGTATTTTCCAATCTAAATGATTCTATGATTTTATGCAATACATTGAAATTTAATGCTGTCATTTTTTATGTTCTTATTTTTTCTGTTACTGTACTCAAAAAAAAAAAAAGGCATAATGTTTTGGATAGTGTGACCCAATTAATTACGTGTACCATCAGGAAAAATGAATGAGAAAAAAAAGTCACTAAACTGAATCTCTGGCATCCTTCGAGCTGGAGTTGTACGCTCTATTAAATGTACGTTACAAGAGGCACTGTTCGTATATAGCCAACCTAAAGGTTTTCTGGTTAATTATGTAGACAGGTTAAACATTTGATTGAAGTGAATGGGACTTGATGTTACTGAATTTCATCGGTTTTGCCTGCTGATAATTTCAAGTTTATGTGAATGTTTGACACACTTTGGCCCTTAGCTGCATACATTCCAATCTTTATTCAAGAAATAAAAACATACTGATTTCTATTAAGCTAAGAGTTACTAGCACTCTCAATGGGATAACGCCACATTTATTATCACAGTCATACATTATAGCATTCACAATATAATAACTGCTGGTTTTAATGTATCATTTCATTATGTGGCTGCCTCTATGTAATAAATTACACAAGTACCATGAATAGAGTTTGTTAAAAGAAAGAACAATCAACAGCGAGGCTGCACAACTCATAGCCCTTTTAATTATGCTACATCCCTGAAACAATGCCAAGGCTTGTTTAGGAGTTCCAGCTGTGCCAAGCACTTCAACAGTGTTTGCAGCTTTATCTCACACAACCAGGTGTTCCTAACACAAGAGTTTTTTCTCCTAAATTAAAAACCTGGCAGAACATAGAGCCCCTGTTACAGTCTTTCAGGATAAAGTAACTAATAATTCACAGCTAATAGCTACCATCAAATTATGTGGAAAGAGAGAACAAAGATCTTAGTAATGGGAATACATAGAGCCAAAGACATGTTTCATCCCAACATTTTAAAGTTTGCTTTTCTGGTACATGATATAAAGACAATACCATTAAAGAAGATTAACAGATCACCTGGTAGTGCTGATGGTGATGAACTCTGTAACTGCAATTAAAAGGTTTTCAAATTGCTATCAGTCCATGTTCTTCATCACAAACTACAAGTACAAAAACAAACATACCTCTCCATGTTCCAGGGGAACTAGTCTGGAGTAATAGGAGGTGCAGATCACTTCATCATCTCTCTTGTAAGTTGGCGGTCCAATTCTTGGAGTAATATTATAACGAGTTAAACATTCGGTATCACTAATTGCATAGTACTGCCATGGTCTGAACTCTGTGCCATCTATGGAGCGTTCCAAAATCCAGTTTCCAGGTCGTGGAGCATTAGCAGCTTTGATGATGACATATGCAACTTGAAAGACCTGAAAAAAATGCAAGAAGAAAATTTCAATACTTCATTATGCTCTAAAAGATCACTAGAAGCAAACTGGATAGTAAATTAAAAACTTTAAAAGCAGTTTACATAGGGAGAGAGTAAAATTTGGTACAGTAACTCTGGATAAATATTTTGCACAAACTTTTGACAAGGGGTCCATCTAATTGTGTTTAGGGCATCGGTCTATGCTGATGTAATAGTTGAAATCTATCTACACTGTATGTTTCAGGATTAGTTGGGTATAACATTCGTTCTGTGAGAAATGTGCTATTTAGCTTTTTTGAGCCATTGAGGGATTCAAAGATTTGTGTTTCGGTTGGGGTTTTTTTTATTTGTTTATTTTGTGTTGGTTGGGGTTTTTTTTACATAGATGCAGTCTAAAAAAACCTCTTTGTTTCATACTTTAGCTTGGAATTTAATCCTCTTTGTAATAGCATTTCTGATAAGTTTTTTACTCCCTATATTAAAAATTTCTGTGCATTCCATTTTCATTCTGTGTTAGTTATTTCAGCAGAAGACTACTTATAGACTGCTAAAAATACTAAGGGAGAAATAGGGTGAATATGACAAAAATAATGGTGACAAAATAGTTAATATTCTTAAATAAAGTCAAGATGTGTAAGAGCTATACAGGTATCTTGACTATTTTTTTAACAACCCTGGGTCCAAAGTGAAATCCCCATCCACACAACAGCACTGTTCATCCCTTCTGTGAGGAGGCAGAGCAGTAATTAAGTTCATATCACCTTTTAAATTACTTTGTCATGGGAGTTACACAACCCACACCGGCCCTGAACTAGCTACAGCATTAGACATGAACACTGAAGTGCACTTATTGCAAAGCTACTATCTTCTCCCTCACCCAATACCTACAATATCACTTCACTTAAAAAGGTTGCATTTTGCAAATTTGTAACACTTCTATACAGGAGTTTAATGTTTCATACACACTAGAGTATCAAGCCACATTTAGATGAAAGAAAAACTCTGTATTATTCAACCATCTCAGAGGAATGTATTCCCACTTGAGCAGACTGCCTGGTCGGCTGCTATTATCATCATAATTCCTGTCTGCATGTGCAGTATTAATACTACGTTGAGCTCCAATTTGGCTGAAATCAGTTCTTTCATATATTATAAATTCAAATTTTTAGGCTTTTGTTTTGCAATACACATTAAAGCCAGAGCAAGAATAGTACTTTCCACATAAAAGGAGGTTTTGATTTTTTCAAATGGGGAAATAAATTCCCAAAGATAAATAGTAACTGCATTGTGTATGCAATCAGGAAACTACTTTTGAAACAAGACACTCTTTAAGTGAACAGAACTTTGATTAGGAGGTCTTGCACACACAAAAAGGAAAAAAATTTGGTGATACTTATCTTCAGATGACTTACTAACTTTAACACCTTAAAAAAAGTAAAACAATCTCAATTTCTTGTTAAAATCAGACGGAATTTAACACATGATATTCACTTGGTCTGATTTTCTTTACAGGCACTTCCCTTTTATCCTCTGAGACATCAAGCAGACACAAACAGAACATTCCTAGTTGTTTCAATAAATATGAAAATTTACACAAAGTGAGGATTTTGCCTACTGTGACACTTCAGCAATGCAAGCAGAAGCAAACAAAAGGAGAAGCCAGCTCACTGTTTAGTTAGCCATCCAGTCTTAGAAATAAAATTTCTCTGGGGTCTATGAATCCTCTGTTGTTCAGCACAGTCTCAAAATTTGATTAAAGTTAGGTGAATATCAAGAATTATAATCCAGCTTCCATGAAGAGTTACTTTTAAATAAAACATCATGCCAACAATCTCAGACTGGAAAAAAAAAAAGGAAAAGCCAAAATATATGCTTTTAAAGGAAAAAGGAACATTATTTGGGCAGACTTCAAGTGAAGCAACTATATTCCCTATCTACAACCTGGATTTCATTGATTCAGTCAGAGGTAGTTGAGTTATATACCTGTTTCGCACTGAGCTTTGCACACGCAGAATCTGATGGATCGTCATTTTGGCACCCTGAACCTGAAGACACTTGTATGTGACAGGTGTCACTTGTATGGGTATTTTCTCCATCACAGATGAGAAGTTCAGAAAGCTTCAGAGAAGTTTTATTGACTGAGCTTAGGAACAGCTATGCACTTTATTTATTTATTTTTCCTCTCTGCTTGCTGTCATCAACTAAACTGCTTCCCTACTTATTACACAGTTGGCTGAACAACAAATGATCTACTTTTGATTACACTGAGATTTTTCAAGACCCATTATAGTCTGCAGCTGATGTGGCTAGTTTTAAATCCAGTTCCAACTAGTAACAATGAGCTATCCTTCATCACAAACTAACTGCAGTCACTGCTGCAGAAGCAAAAGATATTTACAAGAGTATGCAAGTTAAATTTACTTTAAATATCAAGTTTCTTGGTGAGGGGGGAGTGAAGGGAAAAGCCAATTAAAAATTATCATTTCTACAGCAACTGTGCACAAATTCAATGCACAATTCAATAAATTAATCTTTTCAAGTCAATGTTTTTCCAGGAAAACAGCAGCCATGGTTGGTACCCGAGACATCTAGGGATTGATCTTTTCTGTATGTGTACAGTTCACAAACAGCTGAAATGCAGATATTTAACAGTATAAACGCTAAAGAAGCAGTGAAAAAAATCAGTGAATGATTCTATAAACTTTTAAGTATGGGCAGTATAGAAAACCATTGCCTTCTTTTCCCGTGGATCCTCTCAACTCTCTTCCCTTTACACACATAGCTCATAGGTATCAAAAAATACTTCACAGGTAAATTCATAGGATAATGAATATCAGCAACACCAGGAAAATTCGTCAGTCCCTGAAATAATATAGGTTAAATAAAGAAACTAAGGATTTTCTATACATGCTCTTGGCCTCAAGAAATCAGAAGACAACCTATCAGTAGGAGGTATATTCTCAGGGATTATGTTTCCAAGTAAGGGAATGAAGCTGAAGGAAAGGATCAAGGTCATCCAAGTGTTTGCTGATGAAGATGCTTAAAGAATTGTCAGCAGGTAGGGGTTTTGCAGACCTCATATCCCACAAACTCTGCAACCAAGAAGTCTATGTAATGCAAACTGATTTTCCAACATCCTTTGAGCACACTTCTTCACAGAATTTTATAACTTCATTGGGTTTGAACATCACCAAAGGCAGTTTCACCAAAGGCAGTTTCTTACTGCTTTCCACATCCATTCAGTGCCCACCAACCAGCTACATGATAAACGTGAGCTGTGGGGCACAAGAGCTAATGATTTGTACACATTAATTTGACTGTATAACTTTCCAAGAACTAACTTCCTTATCGAACTACAAGGGTAAAAAGGGCAAGTCAAAGCAAGTTAACAATTCTCAAGCAGCCATAGATTAAAAGTGTCATTTTACAGGCATTTCAATCCTGACTGTAAAGATCAGCCAAATAAACTTGTTCTAAGGAACCTCTTCTTTGCAGCAGCTGAGTTCACAGTCAGCCAGCAGTGGGGACACATTAGATGCTAGCCACAAATCCCCATTTCCAAGGGCATGGTCAGTGCTCTACAACCCACACAGACAACACACCCTGGCAAAAACAATTTTCCTGGTAGTCTTTCTGGATAAAGACTCTCAGTTATATTTTTCAATATATGCGAATTGAAGACAACAACAGAGAAGATTCTGTCTTTGTGTAATTATGAGTATTTGAGCCCCAGGCTCCAAAAATGAAAAGCTAAAGGGAAAGATGAGTCCCAACATATTTTTTTTCTAAATTTCAGGAATATTTAACTAAAGAACAGAGGTACCAACTTCTACTTCAAATCTACATCTTAATTCAAATCCAAACTCCACCTGACCTTGAAAAAACCTGAAAGGAGTATATGATTTTAGAACCTCAGGATTAACTTCAGTATCCTATTGATGAGTGAAGAAAGGGAATCTAAAAAGCAGCTAAGTATGTTTTTCAAACAGCATGACCAGTCCTGTGGTGAAAATGTTTATTACAACTAACATTACTTCACATATTTAAAATGAAACTGCAAAATTTATTCAGTTCAGCGTTGTCAACATATATAAACCTGGTTACAAGAAAAGCTTCTTTTTCTCGGATTTCATTTTGCTGTCTAAAATAATCTGTGCAAACCCTCAAAGAGTAGAAGACTACACAAAGGGATATTTTAAATATTAGCTTATACTGTCCACAGAAATGTCTTTTTAAGGGATAAAGATAGCTTCGGTCTCTTAGAGACTGTGAGGCCTAGCAATTGTTTGCAACATTTTGCTCTGAGTGTTCTGTGATGTTAAAAGTGCAAAATACACTAAATTCAGCACAATTTCTAGTCTCATTAATTTTATTTTCTTGAAGATTTTGATTCATTATGTGCAGTCGTTGTTTTGGAATAGAAGGAAAATTCATTTTACTTAAGAATTGCCTTGTAAGAATGTACAGACGAACACCCTGAATCTTGCATCATCAGTTTTACAAAGCCACAAAAGGCTTTTAAGGTAGCTTGCCACATACAATAAATTAGCATTAGTCCAGTGATGTCAACAGAATAATATTTTTTTACATCAGTAAACAATGTATCTCTACAGAAATCTGTTCTTGCCAGTTCATTTCAAGATTAAAGCTTTGTACAAATCAGATATTTACATTCTTTTTTACTTTCTAATAGAAGAAACTACAAATTACTCTTACATCAGCCTGAGTGGCAATCCAGTATCATAAAATATTCATGAGCTACAACTTACTCAGAAGTGGAGTTGTTTTCTCAACTCGATACTATGGGTCTTCTAAGAAGAACTGGTGTTGCTTTACAATTCAAGAACTTTTATGATATTCAAACGTCTGCCATTTTGCTATGCCAAGTATACAGACTACATTTAAATACCTTTAAAAGTCTGAAGCATGATAATAAAACTGAGGCAAGTAGTCTTTGTTTAATGGTGTCATAGATTAATATTTTACAGCTGCCCCAATCACACCACGTAAATATGCAAGAGTCAGCATTTATTAAAATCATAATTTCATAATATAACTGTCCAGGGGAGTCAAACTCAGACAAAAATGCTGTTTTTATCAAAAACTGATGCTATGCATTTTGTTTCTGTAAAATTAGCAATGTAGGAAACACAAGGTCATAAATCAAATCTTAGTGTCTTGTACATCAATACAACACCTCATTGCTAAACTACTCTTTCCCCAGTTCTGGATCACTGCCAGATCCCCAGTTCTGGATCACATTTAATGGAAAGAGGGAGCTGGGGTGGGGTGGTGGTGGAGTGTGTGGGAAAGAAAGACGATCAAACATCTGGATCCTGGAAAAACTGAAAGGCACACTAGAATAAATGTACCTAGTTGTTATTATGTAAGTGAGCTAAAGAATCCTGACATAAGCCCTAGCTACTCTTATAAAATGCTTAGCATTAGCTATAAATAGCACAGATTCCACAAAGAAGGAAGATCAAAACAGCAATTTCAATATTGCTTTTATTAGCCAGCTCTCTTCTCTTAATGAGATTCCATCAAACTGCTTTTCAGTCCAGCTGTTTTTAGACTAAATAAACTAAGTACAAGGTAGGATATGAGCTGAAAGAATATCCTCTATTCCCTTCACCTTTGAGCCAAGAGATGAGTACAGCCTTAGAAATTCACAAAGGGTAAACTGGAGTGGATTTTCACCAGCTAAGGGAATCTTCCCCATATTTGCCAGACAAGGCTATGTTTCAACACTCACAAACCCAATTGCTTAGATTATATCTCTAAAATGTACAATGATAACAATCCCAAGAAACAATCAAATCCTCTTAAATCTAGAACTTCTGGTAATTACAAAGGAACCCACCATGAATATGATCAGATGGTCATTTTTCACATCATGAAAGGGCACTGCTCTCTGGCAAGGAAAGTTGAAGGACTTGTTTACTTTAATATGCTATTTAACAGATTTCATGCACAAAGCTTGAAATGTAAAAAAAGAAGTACCAATGCTAAAGTTATATTGTAGCCCACCTAGTTACAGATACTGTCTTTCAGGAATATTTTTAAAGGTCCTAGAAGAGTATTTTAACTCATTCTCAAGCTAATGTATGAAGTAAACAATTACTAAAATCACTAAAGTCCTTCATACACTTTTCTTTTGTGTTTTCTTTACTTGTGCTGACTCGCTTAGAGTAAGCACACCAAGTCAGCTCTAATAACTCATTGACTTCAAGCAATCTTTATTAACCAAATCCTTTCTCACAGAGCATAATTTACATTCAGTTTGCATAGCCCTAGATGCCTTCTCTCTCTTAAAGTCTCTAAGGAAAACACAGAAGAAAGGCCCCTTAGGGGAAACTTTTCAAATCAAATTAGTGAAACTAAGCGTGGGTCAGGAGAGGAAAGATGTGCATGTGGTGAAACATCAACAGCACTAAAACTGGAGAATAGAAGATTTAGAGAGCAGCTCAGCTGGTCTGTTTCCAAAGTGAAATTGTTCTAGGAGGATAAAAACTAAGGCATTCCCTCCTTCATTTTTCCTTCCTGTTTGTCCATCTACAAACCAAACACAAAGCTAATTCTTCAAACAACAAGAAAGTCTTATCCAAACCTTCTGTCACTGACAAAAGACACCCTGTGATTATTTTCCTAAGAGTTCTGCTTTCTAATTAAAGAGCAAACTAGGCACTTGCTTAACCTATGCTTCATTTGAAAACATCAAAGTTAAACCTTCTGTTTTAATCTTTAAAATAACTTTCAAACTGGGTCTAGAGATCTTGCAAAAGCTTCTTACCAACTGTACACCTCAAGTATGCATTTCTTAGTAAGTAACAAAGCTTCTTCCAGAGTTTGGAAGCATCCCTGTATTAATAATGAATTGTTGAGCTATGATTTTCAAACAACTTAGTTAGCCCAGTGCATCAATATGTTCAAAGCAAAACACCAAGAAAAAGCCAAGAAAAATACATTTTCTTCAGCAATTGTTTTGTCTTTTCTTGGAGCAGGGCAAAAGTCTTCTGATTCTTCCATCTCTAACAGACAAACTAATAAATTAGCAAATACTCTGTACAGTTGAGCAGTCTAAGAATGATGAACCCCTCCAGGTTTGCCCATGAAGTGCCAAAACAGAGGAACCAACTTCTGCCCAGACAGTTCCAGATTCCCCAGGGTCAGAAATCACTGTTTCAGAAATATAATCCCTAACTCTTCAGAAAAGCTGACAGCAAAAGGTCAATACAGAACATTTATTCCCAGTGCTCCTTCCAGCAAGATGGTGATCAGAATCAAGTCAGAAAAGAAGCACAGAAAGTGGCAAATCAACTTTTCTTTTAGCAGCACCACTTTTGCCCTATTTTATGCATGTTTTGCACTGTAGTCCTTAAGAATATCCCTCCAGTGAGGAAAGTCAGACTTCCTAGGGTTCTGGATATCCTGCAATTGAACTTTTTGACATTTTACACTTCAATCTGACCATTAGGTTACAGTAACAGGTTTACATATTTAATGTAAATATGCAAAAACACTGAGAAATTTAAAAAGTTTAACTTGCGACCTACTGTGAGATTATTGATGTGAATGCAATAACCCTCCAGTCACTTACTTTTCTCTCTGAAACTCATTATCTGAGTTACAATACCTATGGATCTAATACTTGGAAGTATCATGTGCTGTTATCTTACAGCAAATGGTGGTATTTCAGCTATGTCCTACTCCACGTTATTTACTCTTTTTAAGAAACTGTACAACAATCAGGTGATGGGCTGACAGTTATAGTTAATAAACAGAAACAAATGTATCCTCACATATAAAATCTGTCCTTAGGCCAATACCCTGAAAACGCTGCTGCTTCAAAATAAGTCCTTGATAACAGAGACTTCAAGTAACTCGTAAGAAATCAAAGGTAGAGGAACACAATATCAGAGGACTGCTGGAGAAAAGACAGAAGGGTCAGGTAGAGGGAAGTTATCAAGACATAAGGAATTGGTACAGATGGAATAGGTTACCAAAACAGAAGAAATATGGATGAGAGTTAAAAATTCTCATCCACACATATACAATAGTTACTGTGCCACTACAGGAAGTCTGACAGGAACAAAATCTTCAAGATGCTCTAAGACAATGATTGAAAACCACATCTGTTTAAAATCAGTTCATATTAGCATATTTAACCAAAGTGCTATTGAAGAGTTAACTCATACATATCCTACCACCTAAAACACAGAGGAGCTGCAATCAATTGCATTGGCTTATATCTACATACATTTAATTACACTCATCTAAATGTTACTCACCTGCCTTAAATCCAAGGTGATGGTGACCCAGTGGTATTGCCTTCCATTCTGAATGCTGGGACTCTGCCACCAGTTATTGGTACCATCAATTGCACTGGAAATTGGGTGCTGCTCTGTTTCAAAGCAAAATAATTAAACATCTCTTGGAAATAAATCTCACTGCAGTTTTCTAACCCAGCACATTTATTTCACACTGAGCACAATTTCTTCCTGTCATAAAAAAGTAAAAGCTGATATCTGCCCTCAGACAATAAGGCTGTCATTGGATCCTGTAGTGCTCAATGGTGATAGAAGGTGCTCACACTTTACATCCGCCCTTTGCTCAAAGGTAGTTGCACTCACGTAGTAGAGAGACTAAAACTAAAACATATTTGACAGCAATACACTCTGTATTCACGAGGAACAGTTAAAAGAAAGACACAAACCGATGAAACAAAAAAAGAAACACGTGAAACTTGCCTTTGGGATTGGCACTGTGACTGTCACAGACACGGCACTGGGCGTTGCGGAGGGGCCGTCCAGGGACATGCTCCACCAGTTTGCAGAACATCTCTGGTCCCTTCTCCCCACAGGTGGCATTGGTGGAGATGTGAGCATTGCTGGCCAGGTTCAAAATGGCAGGGAACAGGCCTTGCAAGAAATAATGTGACATTGTAAGACATGCAAAATTGGCACCCTGACAGCAATATCCCTGTTATTTCACTCCACATTTGCATGCTTTATTCTAAGGAAAACAAGACTTTTTGCAAACCAACTTTCCCAGTTGGAACTCTTCCTTTGCATTGTGAATTGATCAAAACCAGGAGGGCAACTGGCCCACTGCCAGAAGCAAGGAGGGACTGTGCAGCACGCACTCAGCTGGTATGGAAACCAGCATTTAACAGGAGCTCTCTGCAGCAGCAGCAACACCACCAGCCTGAACAACATGCTCCAGACTTGCAAGATTTAAGGACTGAACTTTAGCCCTTTGCTACAGGCTCTTCTCAGTCTTTGTAAAGTCCAAGGCAAATTGTGCTTGCTACTTATTAATCTTTACACGAACACTTTACTGTACTTTCAAATGGGGTTGTTCTCGTGCACTGGAATAATGTAACAACAGATGAAGGGTTTCAAGATTACTACTACCAGACTAGGAATGCTCAGCCTTTTCTAAAAGGAGTTAAGTTTTACTTTGGCTTGAAAGCTACTGATAAAATGTCAAGAATACTGTATGTCACAAAAGTTAAGCACAGCTTCTCAGCAATGTTGTTATCAGTTTCAAGACATTCGTCCTGAGCTATAAAGCTTTTATTTCTTTCATAGTTATGGTGTAACAGATATTCCATTTCCACTCAGAAGCAACTCTAAAAAACAGAAATTAATCTGAAAAGTCCTGTCTTTAGAGATTTCTGCCCACTGGGCAGAAATCAAAGCTAAGAGCCTTGGTATGATGTAATGAGTGCCACAAGAATTGTCAGTGTTGCAATAGCAAAGTATGAAAATCACATTTTTCTTCTGTTATAAGGAATTCTGAAAACAACAAAAAATAACACCTAGTCATATTTGGGAAAATATAGGCCTTTTTCACTAGTAAACCTGTATGAATTATTTTATTTCATTATCTACAACATACATCAAAACAAACTAATATCAAAATTTTGCTTTTCTTAGCTGTTAATGCATATAAATATCTCAAATGCAGGTGCCAAGAGGATGATAATAGGTTCTTTTCAGTGGTACTCAGCAATAGGATGAGAAGCAGTGGTCATAAACTAAAACACGTGAAGTTTCATCTCAACATGAGGAAGAACTTCTTTACATTGAAGGTGGCAGAGCACTGTAACAGACTGCCCAGGGAAGCCTTGGAGTCTCCCTCTCATGTTCCTGTGTAACCTGCTCTAGGTGATCCTGCCTTGGCGGGGGGGGGTTGGACTAGATGATCACTTCAGGTCCCTTCCAACCCTAACAATTCCCTGATTCTGTGTTCTCAACAAGGCAACATTAAATATCCCTTTAAAGAGTCTTTGCCCAGTAATTGCATTACCCTGGAAAGCCTGGAGAAAAGTTTCAGTGTTGTTTAAGACTTGCCTTCAGCTATTAAAAATCTGGCTAAATCGTAACCCTCTGTACCACAGTATGAATTACAAATGGTGTGTTTTCAATTGTGCTATACTTGAAACTTAATAGGAGAGAGACGGAGTTTTTTATTTGTTTGAATCCTGACTTAATTTAAGTTAAATCCAGACTAGGTCAGATGCCTTGTTCTCATGATACCTAAATCTGATGCAGATGAGGATGCTAAAGTCATCCTATTGATCACTTTAGTGAGGCTCTTTTGTCAGCAACGTGCTTTCTGCACAAGCTTCTCTCACCTCTTACAATACATGTGCAGTGTAGCTCCAGATCTATAGCTGAAAGCAAAGAAGAAATACCACCCCCTGTTTTCCTATTGGACAAGAAAGCTCAGTGGTGGAAGAGGGTATCTTTTCTTACATTACTCTCCAATTACATAAAATCTTCCTTATTCAGTATTCATTACTGTTCACGCAGGGGTCTATCAACCTGTCTTCAAGAGCTATCCATTCATTTCCAGGTCATTCACTACCTTCACTCACGTTACAAAGTAGCCCTGCCATTTCTTTCCAGGATCATTTGTTACAGTGACATAAGTTATCTCCAATAAACTTTGGTACTCGGACTTGTGCCAAAGGAATAGCAAAGATATCTCATGATGAGTTTTCTGGGTCCCACAGAGATAAGAAGAAAGAACACTTCAACAATCCAAGTGAGTTGCACTGGAGTTTGGCCCCAGAATCCAAATAAAGAGTTTGTTAGCTTTACTCTGCAAGGTACTGCATCTCTTCAAATCCTACTTGATTATGTTCACCTCTGAGTCTCTTTAACACAATTACATACCAGGTGAACTGCAAAGGTGCAGCCACTGGTTTCAGGGAAGATTGAGAATAGTGTGGAAGATGATTTATTAAGAAACAATAAGCATCTGCAATAAAAAAAATGGAAAAAAGGTAAATTGCAAATAAATGAGTTGCATCTTTAAAGAACTTTGTTCCTCTTCAGTCTTTTATTAAGAAAATCCAGGCACTCAGAGTTTGAAGTTCAAAAGCTCTTACATGCTCCTCTGCCAATCTCCATCCAACCTCTGCCTCCCCCCCGCCCCCCAAAAAAACCCACACCAAATATCTGGTAATATATATTGTTATTGCTTCTAGGAAGAAGTAGGTATGATAAAGATGAGCAATCACAGAATCCGTCACTTAAATGAGCCCTTTACAGATAACAGGTGACTGTGGTCATATCCCGCTATAAAATCCAAGTGGCTGTAACAGACATAAAACCCCAGCAGAAGATCCCATGTTTCATTAAACTGAACTTTTGGCAAATTATATTTGCGCTCTTGAAGACATCACAGAATCACAAAATCATTTAGGTTGGAAAGGTCCTCTGAGATAATCAAGTCCAACCTTTGGCGGATCACTGCCTTGTCAACCTGCCATATCCAGTCATTTCTTGAACAGCTCCAGAAGCAATGACTCCACCACTTCCCTGGGCAGTCCATTTCAATGTTTAACAACTCTTCCTGTGACGAAATTACTCCAAATATCCAACTCGGACCATGCTGGCACAGCTTGAGGCTATGTCCTCTCATCCTGTCGCTAGTTGCCTGGCAGAAGAGGCCGACCTCCACCTTGCTATGACCTCCTTTTAGGTAGTTGTAGAGAGTGATAAGGTCTCCCCTGAGCCTACTTTGCTCCAGGCTAAACAACCCCAGCTCCCTCAGCCACTTCTCATAGGACTTACTCTCTAGACCCTTCATTGATGTAACTTTTACAGTTGTCTATCTAAGGTATAGCACAAATGATTGATTGAATTGGATTTATCAAATTATTCTCACTAGAAAGGAAGGCAAGTGCTACATATAAAACCATCACTGTTTCACTGCTGAACTTTCAGGCTTCATTATCACATTAGATGACTGAAGTTTCGAACCAGCCTTGAGAGATGGTGACAGAGCCACATGAATCTGTACAGAATTCAACAGTAGACTTCTCAGCTCACTAATCAAGTTTGATTGACTATATTCTATTTGTAAAAATACCTTGCAATCAACTTTGCACTTAAGTATTTGCTACTTCGTGTTTCCACCATTGGGCCCATCTCTGTTTGGGAATTTCAGTTCAGCATTTTGCAAGAGATGGTGGTGGTCCTGAGAAAAGCTGGAAGAATTTTTAAATCCAGCTCATTCACTTCTAACTGCTAGCCAGCTCTTTTCATGGTAAAGTGAACTCTGTAACTCAATTTTTTTTTCCCAGCTATTCTGCTGCTCATTTGCCCCAGAGATTCACATACCTCCCAACGCCAGAAATTGAAGTGTACAGACGTTAATTTGACCTTGAGAAAGAATAGCAACTGGTTCACTACAGCTCAGCACAAAAGCCAAGCACGTTTAAATTAGATGTTCAAGCAAGTTGCTCTATTTTGTAAGGACTTGGTTTTAGACAGATGTGTGACTAAAGCTCAGTAGAGGAGAACTGAAAAGCTGAGTTGGTACTGTCAGAATTATGTCATTCAGAGTTTTCCTACAGGAAAGGCAAAACAGCCCAAGCTCAGAAAAAGCAGAGGGAATCACGTTCATACTAAGGTGATCTGCAATGTGGATATGACAGAATTTGTCACATTCACATTCCACAATGTTCATTTCTTCAAGAAATGCCAATAAGGAATAATTCAAAGGCTGGATGGATTTGTCGTATGCATAGCTCAGCAGGCAGACCTTATGGTGAAGGACATCACATTAATATCTCACCAAATGTTACAGAAAAGGCTTATTCATAATGAAGACAGTTGTAATGTATTTAGATGATGAACAGGTGGTCGGCATGTAGTATGCCAGGAAAAAGGAAGATGGGCAAAGAGCTTTAAGGCAGATGAGGCAGTCAATTTCTATTTTATGGGCTTCAATATGCCTATTGACTCCAATTCTTCAGAATGAATGAGAACAGTTGGAGCACGCAGCTTACTGGGGCAGATTCAAAGTGCTGACAACTCACACAAGTCATCATGGATTGATACACATCATCGCCTAAGTAAAAGACGGCTGTAGCCAGGACAGCTATCTCTCTATTGTTAAGTTAATGGTCGATCATACCACTTGCACTTCTTTAGGAATTATTCTACATTAAATCAGGTTCTACAGAAATCCTCAAAAGCTCCTCATTGCAGATGTAATTAGCATCATCTTTTGCCTGGAGACTCAATTTATTTCTTTGTGGTTTTATAAGTTTTTACTTTGTTACAGATACAGACTACCAAGCACCCCTGAAGTTTTCACCAAGAAGCATTTCAAGGATTAAGGACATTTCCAGGGTTCTGGCAACTCCAGCTGTGACAAATACATATCTGTTGCCTCATTCTGGATACACCTGATCTACTGCACATGAACAGATCAATTCCTTAGTACTTGTGCAGTGGGTCTGACATACCCTGGACTTGTTGACCATTTTCTCTAGCTCTGAGATCCTGTCCATGTACAGCAGCATCCATGCACTCCAAAGACATTAGACTTACTCTCCACGCTCAGTCCACAGCACATACACATCACTAATGCAAATATGGAAACCATATGCACTTGTGTGCCATTTATTTTTTCTCTCCCTTATATTGAAGAATTCACAGTTTAGGACCCTTGGCTGCATTCTGTACAGCTAGATTTAAATGAAACCCCAATTCTATTTTCTGATTAATGATTTTTTCTCTTAGGAAATTAATAGTATTTCATCACTGTTCTGTTTTGGGTAGAAGAGAAGTGGATTTGGGCATTTTGGTAAAACCCATGCATCACCTGTGTTTTTGACCACGTTTGACTGTATGGATTCTCACAATGTGACAGAAAGGTTGAAAATACTTTTCACAGATGGCATGTAGAAAAAGGGATACAGTCCCCAGAATAACAATCTTCCTAGCAGAGGCATAGCTGATTAAAATAATTTCTTTTACAAACATAGTTGTAAAAACAGAAGGATGCACATAAGAGTTCTGCTTTACACAGGCTTCACTATATCAGCACATATGTTTAATAAGCACAATAAAGATGATAATATCTTTACAGAAACGCTACATTTAAGACAGCTTCCTCCTGAACCCAGATTCACTGATCTGTCTGATATTCCTTAGAAGCTGAATAAATTACAGAGGTGTTTGTTGTTTTTTGGAATTTGTTTGCTTTTTTTAAGAAGACAAAAACTGATGGGAAATGAACACGAGATTATATGAAGCAAGCCACGAACTCAGTCCAGAAGGTGATGTTTTCTGGATTGTTCATCAGTGTATACAATGAAGACTCCAAACCAGACTTCAGTGACCAACTCTACTGAGACATTCAGCAATGCAACAGCCTGATTTCTCTTCAAGCACTTTGGCTTTTTAGTGCTGAGCGTAATAAAGTAGTAATCTGTGAACAAAGTAGATCTGACTTAAAAAACAAAGAGCTGATGTGTGCAGTAACAGTGAGCTTTTTATTGTGTCATTTCTCAGAACACAGAAATACTTGAAGGGGTCTTATCTCATTTGCAAGTTTGCATTTTTAAAAATGTTAAGGCAATCAGTAGTTCATAACAAGCAGGCAGTGTTGAAGTTTGCTCACAAGCAATTGATTCCCCATTTACTGAAAACATTTACAGAGGACACAGTGATAGTTGTTCAGAATAGTTTGATGCACTTCAGGAAAACAGAAAGGACTAAGGACAAAGCGTAATAAAATGTCACAGTATTAGAATGTATAAAATATGTAATAGTATTACACTGTAGAAGTTGAGATTACATTCTTTATAACATTCTCAGGAAGTTTTCAATAGCACAGACTTGTTTTAGTTGTTCTGTCTTATTCAAGTTTTGGATTAAATGAGTTCACTAAATGAAAGCCCTGGAACTATCAGGCTTGGGTTCAGATTCCTAGCCCGCTCAATAGATTTGCCCTCATTATGTTTTACTAGCAACATTCCCCAGCTTAACCTTTTCTATACACTTTCATCAGAATCCTATCCCATCATCACATCAAATATCTAGGCTGATTTCCTTCAAACAAATGGGCTGAAATTGCTAACTTCTAACTATGGGAATTAAGGCACTAATTCCCTGTTCTTAAGAGTCAGCAAGAAATATGGTGTATAACATTCAACCTGCCTTATAATCCACTTTGTGGAAAGACGATCACTCCTTTTTCTGTAGCTCTCCAAAGAGGAAAATTTCTGCTAGCACAACACCAAGTTCACAGGAACTAAGGGGTACGTTGGGGGGTTTTTAGCAAAATCTCTGCAAACTATAATTTGCAGTGTTTAGATTAAATTACTTCAGATTAAGAAGAAGCCTCTACCATGACTATCTTCTACTAAAACGGGTTCTCTATTTCTTCTCATACCATAGAGCAAAGCTGACTAATGTGTCACAGAAATACAGCTGGTGAAGATTACATTTATTTAATTCAATCATGTTTCAATGTAAGAACATACTAAGTTTGTCTATTCTCAAGAGCTTCCAATGAAGGATATTCCTCAACCCCTCTGATAAGTCTACTCTGGTGCTTTATCACCTTAAAAGCTACAAATTTTCAGTCTTCTTTGCTGTATTCATGATCTGCCATGATCTTGATTACAGCTTTTGTTTAACCAAAAGGTTTTTATCACACACCCTTTTCTAGACCAGGTAAACAACCCTCTCAATCCTTCCACAGTCAATTTTTTAAACTTATCCTTCTGAATTATCGGTAGTCTGCATTTCTCCAAAAGTGTGGCTCCTCAGACCTCAGCAACCAGCTAGAGTAGAGTTTCTTAAATTCTCCACAGTTTTGTTAACACACACGAAAATAAGTTTTGGGGTTTTTTGAAAGATACTACAGTTCACTTTGCATTGCACGCTAAGGTAAGTAAAGATCCTTGTCTGCTGTACTGCAGACTGGTCAGTCATGAAAGAGAAGTATACTCCCCATCAGGCCCTGGGATTAGCTCAGGTTATCTGTAAAACAGATTACTTGGCAGTCATTTGCTGAACACTCAAACACTTGCTTTCAGAACAATCAGCTGACTATTTTACAGCTGTGATTCAGTCAAGCTTTTGCAAACTACACTCAAACAATCCAAGTGAACCACCAAAAAAAAAAAAAAAAAGGAGAACGAGGAAAAAAAAACCGCATTACAAAAGTAATGTTACCAAAAACATTCTGCTTGAACCCTGCAAGCTGTTAGAGCACAAACAAGCTACAGAGGACGAAACCTTGCCCCTTCTTCTAAATGGCAAAGGCTTCTCTGCCAAATATTTTCTGTGGTTGCTTATGTGCATTCAGTATTATTAATAAGAGGCTTAATGCAGACAGGGTACTGCAGCAAAAGCCTATCGCCTACTGTGGTCTGCCTTGGGCTAGATTATGTGCTAATTAGCATTCAGTGCTCAGAAGTGTACTGAAGAGAAATATAACACTACAAATTAATAAAGTTAACAAAGTAAAAGTTATAACACTACAAATTAATAAAATTCTGTGAAATTCAGTCTGCAAACACAAAAGGCAAAAGTTTACTCATTCAAGAATGAATACCAGCTGTACTATTCTCCCACGACTAGTTCCCTCCATTTAGTTTGTGGAGGTTAAAGAGCAAGTGTCTGGCATAACTTGCATGTCTCCCTTAAAATTCCCAAACACCAGTGTATGGCCAGGTTGATGGCCCTGATGTAACAGAATTTGAACAAGGCAGAAAGTGTTTTTTCATTTCCAAAACAGGGCAGAAAACCTGAATCCTTATAAAATTTTAAATTTCAAAGCATGTGAAGCATGCTATAGATATAAGGCAATGGAACACTAAGGTAAAGAAAGAGTAAGAAAAGCATTGTGTCCCAACTAAGTGCTATTGCAAGATGCTAAATTTCCCAATATGCAGTATTGGGAATAGGAGTATCAGGAACACGAATTAAAATTAAGGAATTATCAAAGTCGCTGAAAAGTTTGTGACAAAGTTGTCTGTAACAAAGAAATCCCAGACTTCCAGATCAAATGTTTAGAAATGGAAAGCCAACTAATACCAATACATCTGCAGAAGAAACTGAAATTTGTCATCTCAGTTACACAGTAACTAATGTTTACTTACACAAAGTATTAAGGTTTTTAATACCACAGATGGGTTAGATACTAGTTTAGGCCGAATACTAACACTAAAAATATCTGTTAGACTACAAAGCTAAATGTTAACAAGTCAGCTGGTGCAAGCTTCACAATGCCCTACCTTCCAGTCCATCGCATGCTCAGTTTGAAAACACAGATGTAGATCACACAGAGACTGTGTCACAGCACATGTACTTAAATTACAAGTAGAGAGGATAAGGATGCAAAGACACGGATCAGGGTGCAAATGCTTAACACTGAAGGAGTTGGAGCTTTTCAGCCCCATCCAGAGATTCCTACAAATGAGCTACCTTTTTCCTTAAAGGAGTGCATATCATCTTTGACAGCCTGAGAATAGAAAACACTGGCAAACACAATAGGTTTAATAGCTAACACACCAGCCCTTAAATGTGGTATCTAGTATTATGTCTTGGTACTTTCATAAATTTTAGGGATCTAAGGCAAAAACCCTAAGTTCCTAGCATAACTAAAAGAGTTCTACCACAGAAATGTTTAATACTTTCAATATTGGCAGTAACTTGCTGCTTATTTCAATCAGAACAAACTAAGGAGTAGAAGAAAGAAAACTAGCTTTCATGCTAGTTTTCAGCATCAGACAGAACAACTTAATAGAAAAGGTGGGTAATTTGTGAGTGCTCTGTCATTCATTTTCAAAGTATAATCAATATTTCTTCTGTCAAGTCATGTCTTGCAAGTATTGATTTTTTTTAATGTTGCTGGCCTGTTCAGGAATCTGCCCAGAAATTGTCACAGCATTTACACCAAAGCAAAAGAGCCAGAAGTTGACAGACGGGCAGGCTGCCAAGGAACAACAAACCTGCCAGACCATGAAATTAGTTCTTTCTTGTTCACCCAAAAGCTTTTTCCACTTGTTGAGGAGTTTACATCATTGTGCTTGTTGGTTTGGGGGTCGTTCGTTCTTTTAGCATTACAATGGCTTTTTCTTAAGTCATCGTTTAGGAACGATCTTCACTCAAACCTGAAGCAAATACAGGCCACAGCTATTAAATACTTCAGTGTCTTGTCAGTTTTGCTTATGGGCTGCTTAAGGCACAATATTAGCTTGGAGCAACATAACAGTAGTACTGGCAGTGTGAATGGCACGTCAGCCTAAGGACTTCAGTCACTTGTCACTTATGATGTGTCCCAATATCAACAAAACCAAATATTTTTGTTCTTATTGATGTTGGATCTACAGTAGACTTCCCCCCACCCATCTTTTACTATGATTCCTTCAATAAATAATATCTCCCCCTCAGCTTCTTTCCTATCACCAGTTTTCAAGCTGAGGCAATAGTCCTACCTGTAAATGAAAATCCTGTTCGGTTTAATCCCAATTAAATTTGCATACATAAGTGTGCAGGTTTAAGGTTCACACCTAATCATTTATTATAACAGACAAGAAGTTAGGACCCAAATATCTATTAGCTCTCTTCTGATTCTAAATTTCTATTAATCACTTGTGAAATCTAAGAGACCTGAGCTTGAGAATAATTTTAAAGGTTTAGTGGTCCCGGACACCTTGGTACTGTGACTCAGTATCACAACCAAACAAAATATTACTACTTCTTTTCCTGTTAAACATTAAGAAGGTCAAAATACTTATAAATACCCTTGAGTCAGCTGGCATGACCTTGTGATCATGAACGAAGTAACTGTACTACAAAGGAATTTTTAAATATATTTTCTACTTAGTGCATTTAAGCGTGTTATTCAGTAGCCTTCACTTTCCTAATTTCAAAAAAGTTTATTTTTATTTCACTTTCTTAATATGAATGCATTATCCTAACATTAGAAAATGCAGCTGCTATAGATGGAGGTAAATGTCTGTTTAAATTAAGTGGAATTTGTCTATTACTGAACAAAAGCTATTTCAAGTTGAAGAGTTTTTGGCATCAGTACTACCAGCTCTCCTGTTTTCAGACACGGAAGAAAAATGTTTTCATTCCAGCAGGCACAAAGCCATTATCAGGGCACATACAGCCCTGTATCACTGCCAGATCTTCCTGGGTAGAAGGGAGCACATTTCCTCCAGCTTGAATGGACCTGAAAGGATTTGCAACTGTGTAACCCTGAAGACATGCAAAACTTGGTCACTCCCTTATCTCTACTGACGAGATTTAACCTTTTAAATCAGAGATTGCAAATTGGGAAAAACCTCTAGGATTTCTTTATTTCAATTGTAACCAACTGTTCAACACACTAAAGAGGTGGCTTTCTGCTCTTTGCAAAATGTAAAATACTTTTTTTTTCTAGGCATTTTACACTAGGCAACAAAGTAAAATTGCAAGTCATCATGCTTTGTTTACTTACCTCCGCTGCTCTCCAGGCACACAGTTTAACAAATGTACAGGGCACAAATTGCAACTATTTAAAAACATTAATACCAAGTCAACTGTTGCACATTTTCTATGATGCAAACGCTCACCATTTGCAAATTCTTACTATTTTACAGTAAATGCCTTCCTGAAATTCAAAGGCATTTGTGTGTCACACATGAAAAATCCCTGAAAAAGTGTAATTTTTAGCACACAAAAACAAATGCAGAAGGGGAATACTTTTAAACGTTCTCTTCTGTATTGCCATCAAAGCACAAGAACTCAGCCAGCCACATGGAATTTTAATCAAATGTTCTGAAAGTATTTTGCCTTTGGCCTGAAAACAAGAATTATGCATTTCAGCCCAAAGCACAATTTTTGAGGAAAATTCTAACAGGCAGAGTTCAAGTAGTTTAATTTAAAATTCAGCAATGCTACAGTGACACTAAAAAATAGCAAGGCATAGTTGGATCCTGCATAAAACACTCCAAACATTTTTTTCCTGATTTTTGTGGGAAATGTAGCAACAGTGTAGGCAGAGCTGCAGAGAGGGCAGCTTATTTCCCATTGTCCTTAAGAACAGAAAAGATAAGGACAGCTGCTCAGAGATTGTATCTTCAGTTGCAACTCTGTGGTATACCAGAAGAGTTTTTCCGCATTGGGGCAAATATCCTGAACTCTGCCCTGCCACTGTACCACCAAAAAGCCCCTTCTTACCCTCTTTTCCTATCATTCCTGTAAAGATTTTCAGCCTACCAGAGACATCCAAACTTGGATGTGTCTATTACCACTGTTAGCCATGGCAGCCCAGTAATATCCATAGTAAAAAGTTTCTGAACTTCTTGACATATCACTGGAGCTAAACATCAGCATGGCAATCTGACCCATGCCAAGATACACACTGAATACAGCTGGCCACCAGCAGTCATAATTTGTACCTACTGCTTCATTGCTGTCTTTAGGTCACATCCTACAACTCATCACTATGGAGAGATCTATTCTCCTTTAGTCATTATGCAATTTATTTTGATGATCCTTGCCCAGTCACATACATCTCTGTCTCACCACCTGCAAAGGGCAGCCTCCTCCACCTCACAGAAAACCTGGACTGTACTTTGCAGAATCATTTCTTCGATTAGAAATGTCCCCATTACAATATTATCAAATATGCACAAAAGTAAGCTGTCCCTAGTGTGACCACTCCCAAGTGGTCATCCAAAGAGGGACTCTGCATTTGCTGCATGCCTTTAGAAATGGTAAAGGCTCTGGAGGACATTGGCAGACACACTGTAAACCTACTTCAATGAAGATAAACTGGGATAGGGCTGGAAAGGACTTATTCCTGTAAGTTTTAGCTTAAAATTCATGTTAAACGTCTAAAAACAATTTCAGTAACAAGTTCACATTTTTGCATTAGCAAAAACGGTATGGTTTTTAAAATTCTCATCAAGTCTTAGTGATATTTATTGCTAATATCCAAAAATAACCCTAAAACATATCCAGTTCCAGTAAAGAAAAATTATGGAGACACATAGCAGCCTTGCTATTTGTAAAAATTTTTCTCTTAATGCTGTAATGAGATATATTACCACATAAAAGCAAATTGAACCACTTGGGCAAGTAAAAAAAGACATACCAAACCAATGCACTAGTTAGCAACAAAAGAAGGAATGAGTAACTCTCCATAGATGTAAGTTTACAGCAATTCCCCCAAAGTCAGTGAAGTTCATTTGATCCTTCATTTTCCCATCAAAATTTTTATCTCTTCAGCATATTTTAAAGGGTGTTGTCTACTAGAAGTCATTGAGCACACATTTTAGAGACTACAAGCTAAAGTAAATAAAAGGAATCCTAGAAATTTCAACAGCATATATTTCACAACCCTAATTTAAACCAGGGTTTCCACATATCTTGACAATTCAAAGAACCTTCACTTCAAAATTCTGTTATCTAGCCCTTCTCAGCCAATAAAGTATAAGCAACCTAATAATCAGAGGCATTAGCACACAGTTACAAGCCTTTTCTGCCCTCCCTTCTTACAACAGTGCAAGATACACACAGAAGGCAGCACTGTAAAGAAGGGTAAAATATATGAATGGTGTGCCATGCAGAATTAAAAAACCCACACACCAACCATTCGTGCATTTGAACGAAAACTAGACAAGAAAAACCAGTGGACTATGTTCAGAGTTTTATCAGTAGTGAAGCACCCCTTCAGGAATTGGATTTCTCACTTCGGTAAAGGAACAGCTAGAAACAGGGAAGGTGGAATTTGATTATCTGGTTTTTCAAGCACAGGCCTACTGTCTGTGCTAGACTCTCATCGATTCACTCAGTCTAGATACTCCCAGATGGATCTGGAATAACCCTGAGGAGTCAGCGAAGACTGGCCAGGCTCCACTCCATCCAGTCGACAGCAGCTCTGTCTGGGTAGGGAGCATCTAAGGAACACCGAGTGCAGCCAGGCTCCACAGCCTACTATCCTCCCGGGCACTCAGCCTGCCCAACACCTCATGCCCTGGCTGCAAAGCTCACTCTGCCAGCATCCATATAAACAGCGAGAGACAAGTTGGATCACTGCTCCAGTGCTTCATGGAAGGGCTGTACTCAACCACAATTAAGCAACACTGGATGTGTCTGTTACTACCAGGTTTTTTTCCTCTCCTTCCCACACAAACGTTTCTTTGCACATATATTTGAGTTTTGTGACAGAAGGTAATATGCCAGCTGTGCTTTCAAAAAACTGAATAAAAAACTGTCAATACTAATCTATTAGCATCAGTGCTAGCTCCAATTTGCATTTACGTTCAATGGTTAAATTCCAAGGTTTATTACAGTCAACAAGACTTGTGTCACCTATTTGCAAAGAGCTACGATTTTGCTATTAAAATTTTTTTGCTTCATCAGGTCTACAAGAAAAAGTAATAATCCAATAATCAAATCAAGACTACAGAAGTTAGTTCTTTCAAATTACCTATACCTATCGGTTCTGTACTGTCCTCTTGGACTTCCAGCAAATTAAAGCTTATATAAATAGAATAAAGGAGGCAGTGGGCATGGCCCTATCTTCAAGGTCATTTTGGTGCAAAACAGCAACAAAAATACAGGCAGAGTGAAGAGGAAAATCAAGTTTCCACTTCGAAAAGACCATTTCTTAAGAAGCTTTTTAACATTTAATCTCATGCGGGAATCAAGAGGGGGGCTGGATCTCACAGAACAATAAATGAGCTCACAGAAAGGAATTGCATTATTCTTGTAAAACCACTTTTAAATCTGAAACTTTAATCTAAAAGAATTGGTTAGGGAATATATCTGACAGAGTTTTTACTGTATCAAATGACAGTTTAAAAAAAAAAATCAAAAGCTAGCAATTTGAAGATGATAAAACAGAAGGAATTGATTGCTAAAGGCTGAAATCTACTCAGCCTACACAAAGCAGCAGTGGGATCTTCATAGCCTTGTCTGGTAGGAAAATCCCAGAAAGAACAAGACAAGCCAAATCAGTCCATCAACTCACGTTAGTTGCCACTTTACACAGCCTGCAAACTTGAACCACTTGTGGAAAGGGCAGTGGATGAAAGTGACTGCCATGAATCCTGCCTCCCTTCCAATGACTCTCTAAGCTCACAGGGCCATTACACAAGAGAGATTTCCCAGGGATATGAAAAAAAACCCCAAAACAAAACAAAAAAACCCACCCCAAGACACAAAACACCAAAAAGCCCAGATAAACCAGGTTTTCGGGTAAAACCAAAGAATCTAAAGTATGTGCATCTACACTTATTTGCAATTACCATACTGAATGGTATTTTACAGTCTCACATTTCTGTGCTTCCCAATTTTCAGACTGTTATTTTCTAATAAGTCTTCCACTTTTCCTGTAAAATTGATATGTATATATAAAATGTGCACAAAATAATTACATTTCAGGGCAAAAGCAGTTTTTCCCCCTCTCTAAAGACAGAATGATTGAGAAATCATTAAAATCCTTAAATAGCAGAAGTAACTAAAAAAAATTAACACAGATATGCCTGACCTTTTTTTGCTCTGATCCAAAAGCAAATGAAGCACTCACCTCAAATCTCAAAAGCCAGAGTTGTACCCATATCCTAGTGCCCAAAGGCCCTGTACACAGCCTCTGAGATATCATTTAAGTACCTAAAAGCATAAATACCTGGGAAATTTGGCTGATGTGCTCCTAAGGTTTATGCCAACTAACAAATCAAAACTCCAGCAAGCTGACCTAACCAATTTCATCTTGCAGAACTTTTCCAACACACGATTCCTCATTTTGGTCAGGAAGAGATGTCTGAAGGACAGAAAAAAAGTAGGTGAAGGCAGCAAACCCCACCTGGAGATCCTTTGTGAGACTGCTGCAAATACCAACACACTGATAGCCCTGAATTTCTAGAGATGCACTTTTTAAGCCCTCAGGGAATGGAGAAAAATATTTACGACAGACAAATATTTTTTTTTATCTTAATCTTCAGTCTACTTAGAATGCTTTCATGGGATTTTTCTGTTACATACCTTTGTACTCTTGACAAAAAAGAAAACAGTCTGTGGCTTTTTAGTGATTTCTTGCATAATAAGTGAAGGAAAAAATAAAGCAGATTTTAAATTCAGGACTCTAATCAATGCCAAGCACAACATTTTCCCCAAAGAATATCCAAGATGTTCCTCACAGACCACTAGAAAAAATGGAGTTTCTCACGGTTCTTTCTTCCTCTCCCCCAACCTCAAGTCAGGCCTCAGTCAGCAAAATTTGCCCCTAGATGAGATTACTTTTTACAGTACTCCTTTTACACTACAAATTCCTTTTAATACAATCAAGTCTCATTTCTATTTAGTAAAAGTTTAAAAATACATTTTTATCATGAATTTAGGGAACCTTACCATTTTAACACAATGGTACCCACAAAGTTAGCATTCCTAAGGACATGCAATGTGGCCTCTGTGGTGACATCATAAACAGATCATCTAAAACTGACTTTGTTCTATATAGTACTCTAAAAAATTCCAGTACACTACAGCTTTAACAACCAAACAGAAAACAAAAGCCAAGAGCTCCAGAATTACACCTCCTCTTCTACGGAGTGTTGCTGGGGTGTACCAAGTCCTGTAGCCCAACAGAGAGTGAGCTGCTGCAGCTCCATGTTGCCAGGTCCAGTCAATAGTAAAGCTGAGCATGTATCCCTAGCCCCTCACTCTGCTGGCTGGTGTAACTTGATGTTTGCAGGCAATTGCACACTGACACACAGTCCCAACACCGAATGGACACAGTCCGGACTCTCCAGCCACAGGCACTCGGGATGCACAGGCCCCTGTAACTCGTAGTGCTCTCCCCAATGGCTGGCACTTACATCTCATGCACACAGCAGAGAACAAAACTGTTTTTCCCTCACCCAAAAGACACAGAGCTTAATAAAAAGACAGACGTGATACATCATTACAGGCCACATACTAATGAAGCCCAGGGCATGGAGAGACATGTAGACCGACTTGCAATCTGTTTACAGGCAGTTGGCCACCTTTAGCATCTTTCACCTCTCCCCACCACCCCTCACACTTCTTTCCTAAACCACCTTGATCCCCCCACCCGCCCCGTCTTTGGCCCTTCCTTTATTCATCCCAAAGTAAGCCTTGTGCAATCCCTGCAGACTGCCACCGCCCCCACCCCGTAAGCTCTGGTGGCTGTCATGGGACAAATCTGGCAGGGGTTCATTTCTCTGGGTTTGTTAAGCTGTTGCCCCACCTTGTTCCCCTGTGCTCCTCTGTGCATGGAGATGAGAATTCTCACATAATCTAACAAGTTAGATAAGTGTGTGGAGAGTTAATAAGTACTTGGACAGTTAATAAGTACTTTGTGGACCTGAAGACACAAGGAGTATATAGGTTCACTGTAGTCAAGATTTCCAACCCAGGGAAAATGCAGGAACTTAAGCCAAGTATACCATTCTGCCCAATTTTGCCAAAAATTAAAGCTTCCACCTTACCACAATGTTAAGTGATTCTACCTCAACTTCCATCAAATTTTTAGTTCATCGGTCTCCTACCTCACACTGCAAGTATCAAACAGCATTGCTTTAAGTTTTCCACAAGTCTCAAGGGACTTTAGGTTTCTTTTAGTGTTCTCTTATCAGGAAACAATATTCACATCTTTCATAGAAGAAAAGTTAAAGGGAAGTATTTAAAAATAAAGACAAACTTTCCAGGGTATAGAAACTTTTCCATTTCCCACATCACTTAACTCTTTGTTGCGAATACTGGGGGAAAAAATGGTATTTAAGACTGATGGAAACAAGGTCTATTCAAGCCAGTAGCACATACGAACTCATGATGCAGTATGGTGAAGTACTGGTATTTTCTTCCTCTTATACAGAAAGCATTTGGGAGTACAACATGTAGTTCATCTCAAAAGTCTAAGGAAACTTACTTCAAAGTCTTATGGGCATCCAAGTACATCCTGGAAGTCTGGCTCTCAGTTTTAAAAGTGTCAGAGGAAACTATAACAGTGCACAAAACACCTTTGAATGGATGAGATTGTAGTGAGGCAACTAAGAGTGTAAGATCCACCTATCTAGGCTTGTAGACTAACTGCTAGATCTACAAAAACCCAAACTCCTGTCAAATTATGTCACTCCTGCAATTAAAGCACATTACCTCTAAGATAAAACTCACCATCCTGAATAAGGCACCAAAGAGTCCTTCTTCACTAAGTGGGATGCACAGCCATCCAGATCAGTGGTGCCAGGCTTGAGTAAACCAGTTTAAAAAAACCCAACAAAACAAGCCAACAACAACAAAAAAAATCAGCAGACACTGATACAATAAAAAGGAGTTTTTCTACTGAATTCGGACGCCTGATTGTTGTTTGAAGCAAGTGAATAAAAGAGAGGAAGGCCTGCAATTGTATTCTCTTTCCATTTTGAGCACCCTAATGATAAAACTACAGCATCAGCTTTTTTTCTTTGCCTATTTTCCTTCTGCACCCATTAAACTTGCCTTCTTAGCTGTACAGTAGCTCAGTTTCAAACAGAAGTCTGGAGAAATTTCATACACTCCTCCTCTCCTGCATAACTTGTTACAGCAACTTGACAGTACAGAACTCCATTCAGAAGTTGGAGATGTGGGTTAAAACCACCTCAAACTAAGGCATTTAATATAAATCTGCCACTTCCTGAGAAAGTGTTTTAACAATATGATTTATAAGCAAGCCATATAACTTATGTTTCAGCAAAAAAATGTGGTTGCTGACCATAACATCATAATTTGTGTATTAGTCATAGCCTAAGAATACTTACTAAACCAGATTCTCTAAGCAAGGCAGGTCTGAAATCCAAGTAACTGACAGGCACGCAAAATACCTGTGGTTCAGCTCTGCCCAGTGGAGCACCTTCCTGGGCCCATTCAATTCCCCGATCATCAGCACTTATCCAAAACCCCAGGTAGGAACAACAGAGCAGGTTACCTCAGTGCACCAGCTTCCAAAAACTTGAGGTGACACGGAGCTGAGGAAATATTTAGTCTACAACTATAGCCTTAAAAGTTACCATTACCACACATTTACAGTAGCAGGATTTTGTTTTAATTATAGAAGAAGTCACCTGACAGTGGTAGAACCAAATTTATGAAATATAGACAATAGTGTTCAAAATCATTAAATGATTTTCCTTTCTGCTTTGTAGATGTGTATCATTTAATTCCAGTCTAATAAAGAATGCATTCCAGCAGAGAAAAGCTGCTACAATGAGCCTCTAAAATGGCTATTTGCTTCTAAGGTTGTAAAGTAACTCTACTATATCTGAACAATAGTGATACACACTCCATGAAGAGTTAAAATGTAAAAATACAAACCCAGCTTTTCAATATTATGGAGACACTTTAACAAAAACCTACAATTAAAATACCAACTAAGTTTTATAGCTATGTAGATATTAATCTTTAGGCTGAAAGAACCAATCATTAACTTTCAAATTTGTTCAGTGCAATGAATCTAATATTGTGTGTTTCTCTTTCTTAGACTGGACTTCAAGAACTTTCTGACAGACCCTTGCAGCCATGGTATGCACCAGTTTCTTCATGTGCTGCCAAGACAGAAGCAGAATTGAACAGAAAAACCAAGAAATGTTCTGAGTTCTAGCACGGCACTCTCCATGGGCATGTCAAGATACTTTTTCCTCAAAGTTTTCCAGTGCTCTTGACAACAGCTTTTTGAGAAGTCTTTCCAGCCCCACTTCAATCTGTATTTTCAGATCATCACAATGCTTACAAGTTTGAGCTTCAGTTATTTACTTTCTACAAAAGCAACATGGCCACTCTAATCTGCATCACATTCTTCACATTGTTTTAGGATCAGTTATCTTGAATTCTGGTTTTTGTAAGGCAGTTCTCCACCAGGGGGTTGATACTCACAGCTTCCTCAGGAGGATCTGTGCTCCCATGCTGAGAAAAAAAAAATTCTATCAACTTAATCTCGTAGAAAGAATGGTCTCCTGACCTGATCTTTCAACTAGAAAAATATAATTATGCATCTAAATATCCCCAGGAGGGTTGGCTCTGAAGCAATCAAATATATTGGTTGCTTCAATCACTAATATAAGACATATGCATTTTATCCAGATGTCTATAACAATGTGAGCTGCTATATAAAAGCTGGAATATCAGCTATTTGCAAAAGCCAAAGATCGTTGCATATTACTGCAATGAGATCACTGCAAAGTTCTATGAAAAAAAGGTATGGACTCTTGTCACCTATATTTGACCACCTTCAGGGAAATTCCTACCTTTTTAAACTGCATGCTAACATACATATTCAAATTGGAGTTAAGATTGAATTAAGGTTATTTGATGTGTGTAAGATGGTACCTTACAAAAAAACTGAAAAGTAAATTTTGCATCACTTTGTCTGGATTTTCATTTGTTTCTAAGACTGAATTTTCATAACCAAGGTGAAGTGCATTTATTTACAAGCTGAAACATACGGACTCGAAAATTCACTTGGGCTTGATTTTCTCCTCCTTACCTAGATGTTTTGTATACATAATTATATTAATAAACACTCTTTTATTGCAGCCTGTAAACATCCAGATGCTAGTCTTCCACACTATGTATATGTCAAACACCACACTTCACCATAAAGAAAACCAAGTCATCCATCTGCACAACATATGCCTTCCAACCATTTTCCATTCACGGTTTTTTGGTTTTTTCTAATAGAGACTAATGCGGCTGGGACTTCGTGTGCAGGGAGTAGGGATCGCCAGAAATTCTGCTGTGGACCCCAGAAGGAGCCGAATCACGCCAAAGGTGAGAGTGCCTGGTGCCTACGAGAGCTTCCCATCACAACCCAGCACGCCGCAGAGTCAACTAGTGTTAACCCAGCAACAGAGTGAGCCGATGTGCCGGTAACTCCGGTCTCATCAGGAAAACCCAAGCTACAGCACTTCGAACAAAGAAGGTGCGTGTGATGAAGTTATTCGCAGAGGAAGAGCTCGCCGCGGAGCGTTCCCGTGTCCCGGCCGCAGCGCACCGGCCAGCCCACGTGCAAGGCGGAAAAAAAAAAAAAGAAGAAAACTTTCGTAAATTATCTTCATTACATCTTCATGCTACCTCTGTCTCATGCCCGGAAAGTGGCTTAGATCCCTCCTCGCTCCTTATAACAGAGCTTAATCTAGTTTAAATTAGCGACAGCGTGCGGCATCTCTCGGGGCTGCCGGCTCCCCTTCCTTCCCCAGCGCGGGACCCCCGGGACTGCGGCCTCTGCCCAGCTCCGACCCCGTCTCCCGCCGGGACAGATGCTGCGCTTGGGGCTCCCCCGGGCCGCCACAGCCCTCCCCCATGCCCCAGGAGGATCGCCCCCTCCCCCGGGTTTCTGCTGCTCCGCAGCGTCTCCCGGCTCCCACAAAGGGAGTGGGCGGCCCTGGAGGCGGCCGGGCGGAGTGGCCCCCGCCGCCGAGGGAGGAGAAAGGGCTCCAGGAAAGTGGGGGAGGGCAGCTGCAAAACGTGGAGATGGGGGAGAACAGGGATAAAAGAGATAGGGGAGGCCGTCGGGAAGAGTGTGGCAACGAGGCGGGCGGCACTGCCGAACCCCAGCCCGCCTCCCCCCGCGGGGCTCCCCTTGCAGCCCAACACGGCCCCCGCACTGGCTCTGCCCCGGGCGGCGGAGGGCACTCCGTCGGGGCTCCCCCAGCCCTGCGGGGGCGAAAGCCTGCCCCGGGACGTGGCGGGCGGCTGCAGACAAACCCCGCAGGCACTGCATTGCACTGCGCGGCACGCAGTGCACACCCCCCGCACCCCGAGAGCCCCGCACCCCCGCCGCCGCCCCGCTCTGAGCTCACCTCGGGGCTGGCTCTGCCCCGGCACCCACAGCAGCGAGGCCGCCGCCAGCAGTGCCCGGAGCAGGAGCAGCCGCCGCCCGGTGCTGCCCATCGCTGCCGCCGGAGGAACCCTGCCCGTCTTACCGACCCAGCCCGCCTTATATCCTCCCCCACCGCCCCCGGCCCGCCCCGCCCCGCACCACCGGGGGCTCGCTCACACACACCCCTTTCCCACACACACAGCCCACCTCCTCATACGGCCAGGGTGCCCCGCGCCCCGCACCGCAAGTGTCCGTCCTCACAAAACCGGCCCCGAAGCACTTGTAGCCCCGGCTGGGCGTTGCGAGAGATGCGTGGGGTGCGACGAGCCCGAATCCCGCAAGTAAAAAGTTCTGGTCAGCTGTAGTTACTAAACTGGAACTTTTTGCAAGGAGAGGGAGAAGGGAAAGGTGAGTATGCAAAATTACAAGATAAAAGTGTGGGGAGTGAGGAAGCATTGCTATGCTAATTCAATGTACAAATTTCTGTACGGCTGATATTTTCAAGTGTTAACAAAAATAAAATAAAATAAAAAAATTAAAAAATTATCTGTTGCGGCTTTCCTTGTAAAATTTTCGTCTGCTTTGAAACTTCACTCCCATGCTGATATTTTTCAAGCCCCTGTTCCACATAAAGACAGTAAATCAGCTATGTTTGTAAATGAAATGAGTTCTCAGTTGCTAAACTATGAGGTTGATTAGTTCTTGTCCAGTAGGAAATCTTTGCAGCTTTTTAATGATCAGCTACCTCACAAAACTAGCATAAAATGTAGCAAAAAATTTGTAGAGATTCTTCAAGATGGACACATTTATTCAAATGTTTCAGGAAAGTTTGTCCCACTTAGGCTTTATTGCTGTGAGGTTTGTCAGGTGGCAGAGCTCATATCTGTAATACTCCTTAAAGATGTTTTTGAGTAAGTTGCAGCAATGAACATTTTCCTGAGAAAAGAACTGTATGCCAAAATTGGTTGAGGTGGCAGAATTTTGGTCAAAAGATACATCCCTCAAATGCAAATCCCCTCTGACAATGCATGCTGCTTATTTTTTAGGAACACGTATTCCTCTGTAGGGTGTTGCATTAGAAACAATATTTCAAAATATAATAATTTGTATGTGTTGCATGACTGGAGTTAGTCTACAAGTGCATTCTTCAAATTGTGGGCAGCTGTTTGCAGAATTCAGACTTCAGCTTGTTTGGCTGGAGTTTTTTAATTGATCAGGATAAAGAAAGTCAGGAACATAATAGTTAATTTACATATGTTATGTAGAATAAAGCTATTTCTTATCATATAATTCAGAGTTATGAGTTATACTTAAGAAGCCATAGCAATGTTTATATTCAAAACAGGCAAACAGAAAAAAATCTATGGGTCAAGGAGATATAAAATGAAAAATTTTTGCCATAAAACCTTATCAAAGGCCTTCAAACCTTCAAATAAATAACACTCCACATCTGTCCCTTCCAACAGATCCATTCTTTGCTCACACCAGGAACTTCTTAAATTTCAAGACAGGCAAGGAGGAGGAAAGCAAAACATCTGTGGAGAGAAAAGTCAACAAATTTCAAGAGCCAAAGTGTCGCTTGTTCTAAAATCATAGAGGTCAGGTTAAGGAGTCCTCTGTGCAGGGTCATAAGTACCAGTTGGGAGCCAAGTACAAAGGAAAGAGAAAGAGGGAGCATCTGTGCAACATAAAATCCTGCCAATTTACAGCTTTATCATCAGTTTAACCATTTCTTCCAATAACAGCAAGCTCAGGAATACTATCTTGCACCCATGCAATGATAAGTGGCAGTTTGTTATTACATGCATTTATTCTCATCAGACTATTCCACAAGAGCTAGAGAATGTGTATTGAGATCCATTTCTGGACTTTGTCATCTGACTTGATCATATAGTTTAATGAAACATCTCTATACAGTTTGTAAATGCAAAATATATGTACATTAAACTAGTCTGCAGGAGTATATCAGCACTGTTCAGTGTCCATTATAATCATTGCCTGAGAAAACTGACTCTTCTCAAATTTCATTTGAGTACGTACCTTCTTGGAGAGAGGATTACTGTGTTTTATATTGTTTCTTTTTCCACAGTTCATTGCTAGTATTACAAAATACCAAGCAATCAGAGTGATCCCCATTTCAAGATACAGCACTATTAATATAATTCTTTCTTAACATAGTTTTCTAATGAGCTTTGAATGATCATGACTATAGATGAGAATTTCAGCTTCATAAGCAAGTGTAACTTCACATTTACACTGAGCAAGTTCATCAGGTATTATAAGTTGAAGATTAGAAATTTCTTAGTCTTTGGCAAACTAACCAAATGAGAAAACGGAATGCTGTGGTACAGGTAAGACCACGAATGACTGAAGAAATGTGCAAAATGTGCACAAGAATGAAATAATTTTAAAGCACTGCACTTTTGTGCATGCTTATACATTTCCCAAAAACCATCTGCATAATCTGAAACTCTGCGTGCTACTATGTCATATATGCATAAGATAGGTAGTAGAACTAAAAATTCACATAGTACAGGAGACATCTATATCATAAGACAATTAAGTTGCTGCTGCTCCAACCTCACTTGAAAGAAAGACAGAGATGGCACAAACTTTAGGAATGGTAATTTCTGAATGTCTCACACTTACTGGTCTTGCTAATTAAAATGTACTACAAAATAAAACAAGCAAATAAACAAATTTGAAATGTAAGACAAAATCTGTAAATACACAGAAAATACTCAGAGATGTGGTTATAGGGAGCTTAAAGTCTTGTTTTCTCTCTCACTATTTTCATGAATTAGAATTGCCTTACAGAGTGTTTCAGTTGCAAAGGAATAGAAAATCCTGATATTTAGGATGATGTAGGACAAAGTGAATATGTTAATTCAACCATCTGTGGATAAGAACCTATGGATAAAAACATTGCCGTTGGCAAAAACAGAGGTTTGGGAGAGTTCAAACCAGAGAACCCCCAAATACAGAGTCTGAATGGAACCACTCTGCTATCCTGCACCTAAGTAAACTCCAAGTGAACACCAAATATGTTTTTTCAGCTTTTGTCTGTGTTGCTGTGCTTAAGGCAGAGCTATTGTGTTAATGGCAGGTTCCCTTCAGGCCCCTCAGGAGCATGAGGTCACCTCCTGACCCCAGAGGGCAGCAGGGCATTCATAGCTGTCAGCAGTGCTGTGCTTTTCCTCATCCATAGCATTTAATAACTTGCATATCCCACCACCCCACCTTACCATCCATCCCACTCCCAAGGATCCTTTCTCCTCAATGCCTATAGGGGCATTTCTACACTTGTGAACACCACTGATGCGATAGCTGTTGGCATTGGGGTAGGGAATTTGGAATAGTTTCCAGAAGGAGGTACAGTGTTATAACCAGTTGATAAACCCTCCCAGAACTACATCTAATGGCTAAATAAGGCTTTTATCTGTAGCTGTACTGTACAACAAAAGGTTTCTAATTTTTAGCTAAGTTTTTTGGGGGCTTTTTGCATACATTTGTTATCCATTCTACCTCTCTGCCTCATTATCTCATAAGCAGAGTGTTCTGAAGAAGCATTCTGGAAATAATTATCACTTGTAATCAGAGGAAAAAACGATACAGTAAACTGCCTGTCTGCCATTAATATAAACATTCAGTCACTACTAAAAGCTGGTTTAGATAACTCTTCATCTGTTGTCCAGAACTCTTCCAGTATTTTTCTGCCTCTCTCGGAGAAGTACATCCAGAGGTTAATAAATCTGAGCTGTGACAGACTAAAGAGAGGAGTAAATTCAAAGCAAAAGGCGCTTCACAGCATACCCTGCCCACAACTTCCTCTCAACAGAGACACCACCTCTGCAGCTTGACAGGCTGGAAGTGCAAACCAAGGAAAGAGATGTAGGCAGGGGCATCTCCCAGGGCCCTCCTGGTATTCCTCAGCTGGTAGCCTGACACTCTGCTTCAGCAGCAAGTCTTTGCCCTTTCTATTCCTGAAAGTGACTTAAAGCTGAAACTTGAAATCTGTTACAATAATTTGTCTCTGAGATGACAAAGGCTTCCATGGGGATTAAAGAAAAACTGCTGTTTCAGAGGAATCTGAGAAGCAGCTGCCCCAGGAGCCTGCATAAAGCTGTCATGGGATGGTGGAAAAGGCACAAGCAGATTGAGTGCCTCCTGCCTGGCCAGAAAAAGGTACCATGCCAGCTGCCTCGAACCACAAGCTCCCTCAAGAGTTTGCTTCATGGTACAAGCTTCACTGACCTCAGGAGCTGCCTGAACTAAAGTGCTCACCTGAGAGGAGGGCTGGCTTTGGAGAGAAGCAGGAGCTTCGAGACAGTCTGGATGCCAAAAAGGGGAAGCCGAAGAAAGAAAACAGGAAACTGTAAATCCCTAGTGCTCCTTAGAACCCAAAGTCCCATAACACAGGGGTTTTTTTTAAAGCTTGGGCTATCACCCATGCCTGGTACAAGCCCGCACCTTCATGTACCTCCATGTCCCTCACACTGATAGCACCTAGGATTAGTGGTACCCTTCCATCCGGGCTTTGAAGGGTCAGTGAACAGCCAGTCACCCCCTCCTATTACCAGCCATAATCTGTACCAGGTGCTGCAGGCAGAGGTTCCAGCCACCTCCTGCCAGTCTGCTGGGAAGAAGATATCAAGGGCTGCAGCAGAGGTCAAAAACCCTGCCAAGGAGGAGATGTGGGCAGGAGTTAGGAGAGCACAGAAGCATCATCACTGGCTGTTTGTACATGGGGAATGTGCAGGGTCCTTCTGCCACCTAAATAAGAAAGTCACAACGGCAAATAGCATAATAAAAGTGCTTTAATAATAAGGTACTAATAAGAGAGGAATACAGACAGTAATTCCTAGATCTCTTCATTTTGGGAGCCCTGCTTCAATGCAGCATCAGATAGACACAATGAAAGCCGTGCTGTTGCCTCAGACTCTCTGTTTTGAAATTAAATACAGAACTATTTCATTATATTGTGGTAAATGTATCACCTGCCTGTATTGTGCCTAGGCACATGACTGTAGAGACACTACTTTTAATACTTGTCTCTTCATGGCTACCAAAGCAGGAGAATGCAGGTAGCAAGAGATACTGGGTAGCAGGAAGACATACCTGCAAAGGGTGATATGATTTGGTAATAGGTTAATAGAGCCATGCTGATTCCACATTGTGAAATAAGTGATGATGTTTTTCTATTGATTGGTTTCTGCTGTTTTCCTGATAGAATAGACTCATTGGCATCAACGATGTTGGAGGCAAGCCTTAGCATGTTTTCTGTGAACAGGTTACAGGCTGGAAATCGTGGTTATTGTCCAACAGGAATGATTGGATGGTACACTGTATTATGACAAATACAATCCTCCCCAAAAGATCACAGTGAATTCACATTAATTTTTCTTTTGTTGAAAAAATGGAACCCACAGGCTATAGGGAATACAATACTGTCACTACTGGTCATTGGCAACAACCCTTCCATAATGCTCTTCCCAGTATGGGCATGGGACTTTTCCTTACATTTTGATTAAACTTGACCTTCGATTAAACAAGACCTTGAAGGCTCCAGTAGCATATGTAGGCTAAGGAATGGCCACAGTTAAGTCCATGAGAGACATCTCTGACATGAAGAATAAATGTTAACGGCATGAAAAATCTTACTGATCATCTCCAAAATTATCTTATTGTGACTGTGGGACTATTGGACTTGTGGGACTTGAAGGATCCAAGCCCATGACCTCCAGATTTGTGTTAGGAAGTAGTGAGAATGTAACTTGGCCTTCACAGAGATGTGCAAGCTGAATGCCATTTAATTTATGCTTCTAACATCTCAATAGAGAATTTATAAAGTAATTTAGCTTATACTTTTAAACCACAATTAATTTGTGAGAGGAGTTGGAGTTTGTAGCTAATTTTTGCTTCCTTATTATTTTGCAAAAATTATTACATAGGAGTTAATCAGTTAATCACACCCTCTGATCCTTTCTTCAGTGAATTTGCATTTCTTTTCAAGTGTAGTCAGGTATGCAGCTGGGAAAAGATCTGTAGGACACCAGTGTTGTTCTGGTCGTTGAGCTTTTAACAGCAACTGCTCACATTTTCCTGCTCAGAGAATATATCTGCCTATGTAAAAAAATCTGTGTTAAAAGATCTGATGTGAGTTTAGCAAGGATTAATCAACTTTTTTTTTTTGTAGATTATACAGAGATAATTCAAGAAACAAAACTTCAAGAAGGCTAAGAGCTTAAATATGTGACCTTAGTCCAACTTCTGGAACAATGAACATCTCCAGTTGTCTTCTGTAGCTTTTAGCATTAAGTAACTTATTTATGCATTTAAACATGAATTTGATGTCAGCTTTAAGCTTCTTTAATAGACATTTCTCATAGAATCTAATTCAAGAGGCAATTTAACTTTATTAATGTGGGAGGAAATATGAGCATAATATGAGCTATTTTTTAATCTTAACTGCCATTCCTGCTATTGCAAGAAAGTGCCTTACACCTATCTGGAAAGCCATTATTAGCAAACTGAATAATTTATCACTTCCAATTTGCAAGAAATTAGCCCTGCCTAAGACTGAAACCAGAAGCCATTTAAAAAAAAAATAATTCAAAGAATAATAATTCAAAAACTTATGTCAGGTTCCTAATTTGAGGAACAGTAGGAGTGTCCTAATGTGCAGTTCAGGGAGCATTATTTTAAAACCTGCATCAACTTTTCCTCTCTGTAAAAGCAGGTGGATGTGCCTTCCTGCTGTCTTATGGGCATCGTTACATGTATTTCAACTGAATTTTCACAAGTGGATAAAAATGTGAAACTGTAGTATGGAAATCTCTGTGCTCCAGCTTTTTAATGCTATTTAGAGAGATACTCTGCTATTCAAACATTACCATTAATATATAGAATGGAAACAGATTTAACATATTTTATCTTTAAAATGAACTCTGCATTATTTGAAGTGTATGATTTTTTAATTAAATACACTTACATTTAATTAACTGCAGGTAGTTATGGAATCAGTCTTTAAGCTGTATTGAAAGAATAGCCTGACTTGTAAAACAGGGAAATCAGATGCCTTATTAATTCACAAATAAATAAATATGGCAAATGGACAGAGTTTATGGGACAGTCTTATATTAATTACTGTCAGGTGAAATTGCACTGAGTTGAACTTATTTATGATTCCCTTTCTACTTATGGAGCTATCCACAGTGCAAAGTCTGTGCTAAATGCTACCAAGGCTGACAATAGTGTTTGCTGCCTCTTTTGTGCTGTGTAAACAAACACTCATTAGTGAAGAAGCAGTCCAATATTTTTTAATATCTAGTAAGATATAAACTCCACTTTAAAAAGAACTATGATTAAAAATTGATGAGATACTGGAAATGTTTAGAATCTGAATTGCATAGCTAAAAGAGACAACTGTGTGTACGTAAATATTATACACATGATGGATGGATCGTCAGCCTGTATTTACTAAGGTGACGTTTCTATGTAAACTCCATTGCTAATTAGAGGTTTGTTTTGGAGAAGACGACACAAAGCCAATCAGTTTGATGAGTAGAGAGCTTAGGAGCTGAGCTCTCTGGCTGTCTTTGACTTCAATTAAGAAATGTCTGTGTTTAAACAAATGAAAACATGAGCAAGCTTTAGTCAATGATTATCTGCAGCAACACTGCAGTGCTGGATTTACTATTTCTGGATTCCTCCCTGCACATTTCTGGTGGTCTGCAAGGAGCAGGCAGAGGTGCTGTCCTGTGAGAGGCAATTAAAATTCTTCCCTATCTGCAAAAACTTTCTTCTCTTTCCCCTTTCCCTTCCATTACCCTGCAACCCAAGGTGACCCTACTACGGGTACTCCCAGGAATGTGCAAATCTCTGGTGCAAGGCTCCATCACCCTGAAGATAATGTTTGTATATCTCATCGTCCATGAATCCATAATTTTCTCTGTTTTTTTTCAGCTTTCCTCATTTATAAAAGCAAAGAAAAGAACCCTGATTGGTATCTCATGCACAATACAACCAAGCAAGGTTTTCTTTTGTTTTTTTTCCTTTCCTTAGCCTCTTTTGTAAATGCTATAAAGGAACAGGAAAAATAGGTACTATTGCTGTAGTTTTTTTGATAAAATATCAAGAACTACATAAGGTTGGAAGTTGTTCTAACAAAGAAGCCAACTATAAAATAAACAAGACAGCCATAGAGTTTACACCGTGATTTTGGGGTAATACTTTATATTATAACATTTCCAAAGTACTTTACGAACTCTGTAAGCTGATGACATAAACAACATATTAAAATTCAATAATTAGCATGACAATGAAGCCACAAACAAAAGACCCTACAGGAAAAAAACCCAATCTTTAAATCCCAAACCGGAGGACTAACATGTAGGTTAAGGACTTTCAAGCGAGTCTGGGTTTTTGGGTTTTTTAAATTTCTTTTATTTCCCATAGAATCATTAAGGTTGGAAAAGACCTTTAGGATCAAAGACCTTTAGAATCAGTAAGTGCAAAAATCAATGTAGCACCACTACCCTGTCCATCATTGAACCACGTCTCAAGTGCCATATCCACATGTTTTTTGAACACTTCCAGGGAGGTTGACTCCACCACTTCCCTGGGCAGTCTGTTCCAATGCTTTACAAACCTTTCCATGGAAAATAAAATTCTGAATATCTAAATTAAACCTCTCCTGGCACAACTTGAGGCCGTTTCCTCTTGCCCTATCACTTGTTACCTGGAAGAGACTGACACCCACCTCACTACAACCCCCTTTCAGGTAGTTGTAGAGAGCAATAAGGTCCCCTCTGAGCCCCCTTTTCTTCAGGCTAAACAACCCCAGCTCCCTCAGCTGTTTCTCATAAGCCTTCTGCTCTAGACCCTTCACTGACTCTGTTGCCCTTCCTTCTCTGGACCCACTCCAGAGCCTCAATATCTTTCTTGTAATGGAAGGCCCAGAACTAAATACATCTGTCTTTTACTTCATGGGGATATCAGATGCCCTATTAATTCATAAATAAATAAATATGGGCAAAAGAACAAAGCTTATTTTAAGCGTTTAAGTTTTTGCACTAGTTCAATTTTCAGACACTGCTAAGTTATTTGTGACAGGGCTGTGTCTTGGTGCTTTGTATTCTTACAGAATATTTAATTGGGTTCTTAATCAAATTGTTGATACTAATACAAAAGTAAATTTGTTTCAAAAATAGAGAAGTACTTAAAACATATTAAAGAGTAAATACTTGCAATAAAACATAATTATTAAAAACAAGAAATATAAACTACTGTTAATCAATTTAATATAGCTTCACTTTTAAGACGTGAAAATCTTGCTACATAGTGAAAGCTTCAGTAAGCTTCAAGTTTTCCCGATTTTATTCTGCAGCATTTAAGGCAGCCACAGGATGGCACTGTAAAACTGCAAGTCAAAACCTCTAACTCCTTTCCTATTAACACCCACTTCAATGTGCTCATTGAAATCAATGCAACCAGTAGTCACAAAGCAAATCCCACCAATTTCCTCTTTAATGGCATATTTTTTTTTCATTTTCCACACTTTTCCCAAAGCAAATCAGCACCCCCAGGTTCAGGGTCACACAGACCCTGCTGCTGGCCACTGCAGGCAGGGACTTGATGCTGGCAGTACCCAGCGGGAGGCTAGCCAGCTCTGGATGCTTCAGGCAGACAAAACAGCCACTCTGATGGAAAAAAATTATGAGACAGGCTGTCTGTAGGGGAGTTTTCCTGCTCCTGAGCAGTTTAACATTAGATTATTTGATAAAGCATGAGTTTCATGCATTTATTTGTCACTGGCCTGATGTAACTTATTAGCTGCGTGAGTGTCCTCATCATGCATATAGTGCCCAAAGATTGGCAGTATCAGGCTTATTTCACACTGTTCCCCTGACAGCATTTCTGTAACAGGCAGAGTCTAGAGAAAGTTGTAAAAGCGTGGGTGGGAGAGAGGCGGGGGTGATTATGTTCGAGGTTTGAAAATTGTTGTGAATACAATGGGTACTTCTTGGCTGTAGTGCTTCACTACATTTAAGGATGTACTATCTACCTTTTGCTTCATCTAAATGCCACATTACCCTCATCTCTTTGAAAAACAACTTTAATGGAGCCATTTATTCCTTAAAAATTTCTGATATTAGGCTCCTCCTGGTACCATATGAACTAGCCTATTTCATTTGACAAGTAGGATGCCTTCAAAGTTCACAAGTTTAATTGCTGTGCCAAGGTAATGGGTTTAACTTTAATATATTTTGTGTAACATTATGTAATACTGACACAATTCCACATCCCATCCTGAAGCAAATCTCTCATTAGAGTCAGTTTGAACTTTAGCATAGAAAAAAAAGGTGAATAACTGAGCCTGGAATTTGGAATTACCACATGCCAGACTTTGCAGCAGCAACTACAATGAAGCCAACAAAATCCAAAGAATTTGCTTGAGATCAAATTTTTTGCTAGCACTAAATAATTAACAAGTAATTGTTACTAAAAAGAAAGACTATCTAGGGAAGCTAATAGCTGCTCAGTTTAAATTCAAATGTCTTTTTTTCTCTAATACATATTTTAAAACACCTGTCTTTAAAATAGAGTTCATTTTTGTCCCCATGTGAATTGGCAACCCATTGTGAAAGAGCCTTTCCAAGAATGTCTGAAACATATCAGCTATCATGACAATTTTCAATAAATCATTCCTGGCTGGGAGTCTCAGAGGAAGAGAAACTCAATGATGATTGAATTATCCTTTTATCTCTAAAAGTGATTTTTCTCAATCTGAAGGACTGAGGCACTGTGAGGAAATGGGTTTGAAGCACTAATAATTTTGCTATCATGATTCCCTGTTCTCTGAAGAGCCAATGTACAAAATTTCTACTTCATAGACGAGATTTCACAGGGCAGAGTTGTAAAATGGTCAGTGACTTGATGAAGGGATTGGGCTATAGGGTAGTGGTAGCCATACACCACCTAAACTCCTCTTGCAGAAATGATGGAGATGCAGAAATGCACCTTGTTTAATAGCAAAGTCAGTGTGACATGCATACAGGGCACATAAACTGGGAGTTGCATGGCTAAACCAAGAGTGACACCTCAAATAAAAGTTCAGGTCACAACAAATACCCAATGGCTCTGCTCCAGCTACCCGGTTCTCAGCCATGTCTGCGCCATGAGGCAGAGCATGTCTACCCAGGCTTTGCCTTCTTCACCTCCAGAGACAGAGGAGGAAGAGGCATCTGTAATCAAGACATGATTTAAAGGCAGGCCAGATGTTGCTTGTGGAGCTGAGTGTCCCTCTCTGGCCAGAGCACATCAGCTGAACACCTTTAATTCACAGAAAGATGAATGTTTTCTGAATATGTTTCCGAAGGACATCACCTGTTTTGCAAACAGCAAAGTAAGCACACACCATGGCTTTTTAGCTTTTAAAAAAAAAAAAAAAAGGAGTGTGGCCGTGCTTCTCAGGTAGTCCCAATCCGTCTGGAAACACAAGTAACACAGTCAGAGACAGTGAAGGGCAATGCCATAAACCACCTAGAAATTTTAAAGATCGTGGTTTCAACATCCCTCTGAATAAGGAATATTATGACAAAATGCCACAAAATTATAAGATACTTTAAGTCTTATTTTTTTGTAATCTGAATATTAGCAGAATTTGAGTATTTCCTTAAAACACATATCACTGGTGTATTTTAATCACATCATCAGTGATCAGGCAATCAATAAAAACACAAATCCTGAATTGTACATATATTTTGACATATCTAAGCACCTATTCTGATATAATTGATTAAGTATTTCAATGACTGCTTTATGCTCTACTAAGATGCTCAGTGGTTTAGAGAGAAGAAATCTCACAAATGAACCTTGCAATGGCAAGCCTTACACAAAGCCTGGCTCCTGTATTCCAGTGTCACCTGCATATTCCTTAAAAGTCTTTGAATTAATACCTTAAATATTTATACAGTGACTCCTTTTCCTAGCTCCTGTCAGGAACTAATGGGCTTTCAGTTAATAAATTATATGATGCGCATTTAATAACTTCAGCAATGTGTGCAAACCTCTGTTCAATGAAGATGTATAGACTCACACATTTCTGTCTCACTTGCCACAACAACTGAACAAATTCAGTGGATGATGTACAGTTACTTCCTGCTAAAATGTCAACAGAGAGTTTAAATAAAAGGAAGTTGGCTGTTCAGGCGTACTTTTCTATTGATCAGAAGAGCTCTTTCTATTGTTAGAAGTAAGGAAGGGATGCAGAGATGTGATTGTAAGAATCTAAGGAACCCACCCCATTTTTTACTTTAGTATAAGTGTAAATGTTCAAGATGCAAAGCTGAGTCACATTCCAGCTAAGAACTAACAGGTGTTACTTCCAAAATAAACAATATTGACTGACATTGACTCTGAATTTGGCCCGCTGTTTAGAAAATATTTTTGTCTGGTTAATGCCCCAGAACACAAAATAGCTTTGCACAGTCACAGGTATTCTCAAATTGCCTAAATGCAATGGATTGCATAAAAACGTTATTTTTACATACAAAAAATATACATGGAACATAATACAGTGTTAATATAATTTTAATAATCATGTTGGAAATACACAGTGTAGCCCCATGCCTTATAAAAATAGTGGCCACCTATAAGGAGATATAACCAGAGGTCATGGTAATATTTAGCACTATGTTTGGGGTTTTTTAAACTTTTTTTTCACTACCATGGAACCATGGAATCACATAGGTTGTAAAAGGCCTCGAAGATCATCGAGTCCAGCCGTTAACCCAGCACTGCCAAGTTCGCCACTAAACCACGTCTCTGAGTGCTACCTCTACACATCTTTTAAATACCTCCAGGGATGGTGACTCCATCACTTCCCTGGGCAGCCTGTTCCAATGCTTGAGAACCCTTTTGGTGAAGATATTTTTCCTAATACCCAACCTAAACGTCCCCTAGCACAACTTGAGGCCATTTGCTATTGTCCTTTCAATTGTTTCTTGGGAGAAGAGCCTGACTGACACCCACCTGGCTACAACCTCCTTGAAGGTAGTTGTAGAGAGCAGTAGGGTCTTCTCTGAGTCTTCTTTTCTCCAGGCTAAACAATCCCTGCTCCCTCAGCTGCTCCTCATAAAACTTGTGCTCCTGATTCTTTACCAGCTCCATTCCCCTTCTCGGAACATGCCCCAGGACCTCAATGTCTTTCTTGTAGTGAGGGGCCCAAAACTGAACACAGGATTTGAGGTGTGGTCTTCCCTAGTCCTGCTTGCCACACTATTCCTGATAAAGGCCAGGATGCCACTGGCCTTCTTGGCCACCTGGGCACACTGCTGGGTCATGTTCAGCCTCTGTGGATCAGCACCCCCAGAGTCTTTGCTGCTGAAAAGCATTCCAGACAATCTGCCCCAAGCCTGTAGCACTGTATGGGGTTGCTGTGACCCAAGTGCAGGACCCAGCACTTGGCCTTATTGATCATCACCCAATTGGTCTCAGCACATCAAATAAGCCTGTCCAGATCCCTCTGTAGAGCCTTCCTACCCTCCAGCAGATCAACACTCCTGCCCAAGTTGGTGTCATCTTCAAACTGACTGAGGGTGCACTCAATCCCCTCATCTGGATTACTGATAAAAATGCTAAACATGATTGGCCCCAATACTGAGCCTGGGGGAATACCGCTTGCATTAGAAGACCCTGAATTGCCTAAATGCCTCATGAAGTAAGTCTTCATCAGGGGCCAGCCTTGCCTTAAGTCAGTACAGAGCAGGAACTGGAGCTCCACTGTCAAAAATGAGGTGTTGGCAAGGCTTACACCTCTGCACCTGAGCTGTGCAGTGGAAACTATGCTCATTGGTGTCCTGAGAAGGACTCACTACAGAGCACTTAAGGAGGAGGCTGGGGCTTAATGCTGTGGTGTCTTGCCTAATTCTATTTCCCTTGTTGTTTTTTTGTTTTGTTTTTAAAGCTGCAGTAGTAAAACTTAATTCTTCCTACAAGCTGTACATATAATAGTGGAAGAAATATAGACCTGTTTGCACCAGAGAGTACAACTACCCTTCAGAAGCTAGTTAGGAAAACTCTACCTCTGTAGCACTGTTAGGTGCTGCTGGTTAGTTCTCTGGTAAAAATATGAAGAGTAATGGCTGGACTTTCCTAATAAAAGCAAAGCAGGGAGAAAAGTTTGCCAGGTTGTGAAATGAGAGAGAGATTGTTACTCTGTTATGGCTGATATTCTCACAAATCAGTGGTGGAGAGCTGTGTTTACTGCATAGAAACAGAATCTCTTACAAAATTAATTAACATTTTTGCAGTAGATATTATGTGCTGCACAGAGACAACTCAGATTGTCTCAGTCTCTCTTCAAATGCTTTTCAGTGATTTCCTGGATAGTTCAATAAGTTATCTGTATACCACTTCTGCGAGGACATGCTATGGTTATATACTGCTGCTAATGGAGAATTCACTTTAAGTTATCACTACCTTCACAACACTTTTTTTTTCATTCAAAGCACTTTATTTGAAAACTAATAAAGCATGTAAGCGTTATAGTAATAGCTAGAATTTGTTTATGAGAGTTACGAGAAGAATTTAGGTTGACACAAATAACATCTCTAACTAGTCAAGTACTGTTCTTCCCAGAAGACTGATCCAGGAGAACAGCAGCAATTATCAATATTAAGAGACAACACGCCATGTCCAGTGCTTTCCATTTTACCTGTGTCCATACTTGTGCACATTGTTTTGCTGATTAGAAACAGAAAGAAGTACTTTTGGCATCTGAGTGTTTCTGTATGAGACCTGGTTGGTGTACAGTCCCTTCAGCCCTGTCTTCAGCAGCAAGTACCTCAGAAGAAGGAAAATTTGCATCAAATTGGCAGGTCCTTAGATTGTCCTCCAGTTTACAGTTTCCTAATCCTCAGCACCTACAACCTGGCTCAGTTCCTGTGGCCTGAGATGTTTTCTAGAGCCTTTGATAAGACTGACAGGTAAAATCCTACCCCCCCAAAAAACTACATAATTCTCAAGTCTATATATTGCTCTATCCAAATTTGTGCCATTTTTGCCAAGCCTACCTGTGTGCTTCTTTCTTCCTACATTTCTTACAAGGTTAGCAATTTATAACAGCTTTGAGCAGCAAAACCCAACTCTCTCCCTTTTAAAATGCTGATTCAAAGTAATTATTGCTCTTGGGTGGGTGTAATTTAAGGGGTAATCGTGCAGCTTGCTGTTGCTTACATTCACCTTTTCCCTCTTGTTTGGGAAGCAGCCTTGTTCAGCACAAACAATTGTACAACTCATATAGGAGAGGGCATATCCTTGACTTATCATCATCTGTGATTTTTTTTCACTTGACAGGTTGAAAAATGTGTACACCTATTTTCTCTGATGGTTCCCTTATCACTGTGGGCCTTCCTGAGGCTAAATCTGCTCAACCATTCAATTTTGATTCTGGAAGCAATGTTAAGGCCATTAGCTGTGTCCACATAAGGATGCTGTTATAAAACTTGACATGCTTATTAATCATAAATTCAGTAGATGTTCTGCTTCAATCTTTCTGGGGTCTGCTTATGCTTCATTTATGATGTAAAGTGAGGGTTTGGGGGGAAGGTGGTGTATTTTTAGATCAGTATTTGTGTCAGGTAGCAGATAGTGTTTGGTGTTTCTATATCACTTTCCACCCAAGGAAGCGCACTTAGCTCTTTTCCACTTGTACTGCACAGGGTTTGCTCCAGAGTGAGACAGTGAAAAAGTGCAGTTAGAGAAGTTCAAGAACAGGTGGCTGCAGACAAATGTTCGCTCTGCCTTATCAGTGGGGGAATAGCACCGTTCCTTTGTCACCATAAATTACCATTTATTACTTCAGTATCATGATACCATCATTTGAGCGGGAGGTAAAAATGTCATATTAGAAACATTTTTCTTGCTGCTCCATTCCACCAGTGGCTTTTAAAGCGAAGCTGCCAAAATCTATATTCCTGAATTGTTACCTGTCTAAACCTGTAGAACACTGGTGGTTTCCAGACTTCTAGTTAAATACATCTCATGATAATAATTTTTGCGTTGCCAAAGTGACTCAATTAAGACATTTGTAACACATTGTATATTCAGCCTGGACTCATGAAATGGCTTAGCAAAGTTTATTAGCCTTGGAAAACTAGAATGCATTTCTGTGGACAAGGGAGGGAAACAGACTGTAACCTTCTGCTAGCATCTGCCAGCACATTGCTCTGAGCCCACCAGCCCAAGTTATGCCTGCACTCAGCCCTGGCTACAGGTAAGATTTCTTATCACTTGGAAAGCAACTGTCTGCAACTCTGTTATAATTGCATTTTCCTCTAATTGCCTACATTTGTTCAAATCCAATAAACTAAAAGTGAAATGCAGCGAGGCAGAAAATGTGTAGATCAGCACCAAAGATAATGTGAACGCAGTGGCCTGTGAACCGAGGCTCCTGAATTTTGCACATGTAGGGGAGTTGAAGACAGCAGCAGAGGAGGTCAGATTTAAGACCACAATATGGGAAGAGACAATATGAGTGACCACGTCTAGTCTCCAATCTCTCAGGCAACCATATCATAGAATGACTTTCATCAGTTTTTTGAGTTCTGTATGTAGTAAATTTTAATGACAAATGTGCCAGCCGGTGTTGTTTCAAATCCTCAACAAATATTGCTTGTCATCTTCCCTGGTCCAGGAAGATATGATTAAAAATATACTTCTTGCCCTGATCATCCCACTCCAACCTCCTGTTTTAATTTAATTCTTAAATGCCATTTGCATTCCTTTCAAGTGACACATCATTTTCTACCTTTTTGAAAAAGCTTTCCTTATTGTTAGCTGACCTGGCCACACATCAGAGCATCAGTGCTCCCCTTCCACTTACCTCCACGGCTGCTGAATGTACTGTCGTTCCACCCCAGGTGGAATCATTAACTACAATATCCTGTCTTCTCACAGTCCAGTAAGTGCTGAAACCCTGTGGTTGTACACCACAATTAATCTCTTCTGATGTTCAGGTACTGAGCAGATTCATGTTTGATTCTCTCTATTGGGAAGTTGCTCATTAGAAGTTGTAAAATAAGACAAATGACAATTATGGGTGGGCCTTTCTTCTTTTTTATTTTGCCTGTACTTGGGCTCAAAGATTGTATTTTCCCTTTGATTTGCTCTGTTTTATTATTTTAAGGTAATTTTTTATGCAAGTTGCTTTTCATGTGCTTTTTTCACCTACCGAGCTATATCTTCTGCCTCCAGGCTGTGCTCTGTGTGATGTCTTTAGCTCCCTTTACCTACAACTTGGCTCAGATCTCACCAGCCTTTGTTTGACCATACAGTGACTCATATTATTTCATAGGATTTCAAATATTGCTGTCATATAATAATACCTGGATGCATTGCTTTACCAATAGCTTGAGAAGTTTCATTTGTTCATTAAAACCCTTTGAGCTAAGCATTCAATATGTTTTCTTAAGTCAGAGCTTGGAAATTTAAAAGTCAAGCTATTAATTGTCAGCATTGAATCTTCAAATGTCTAGAGGGATGTCTGCCCTTTCATTTGATAATGTCTGTGAAAAATCCCAAACTGAGACACCGGTATGTGTTTAGGGAGTTTTAATTAGATTCTGTTTCATCATTTATAGGCATATGAAGGTAAATGCAGAGTTTCTTCTTATATCAGTAAAATTTGTGTAAGAGTCATGGATCTGGGATTAAGGCTCCACAGAAGCTTTGATTGAATTATTTCCTAAGTTATTTTTTGCAATCATTATTGTAATGGACTCTTGATGGAAATCCCTGGATCCCTTCACACTGGGTCACATTGATCTGCTGTACTGATTTGCCCAATTTCATGAGGACCAAGATAAGAAGGGCTTGTGCTTTCAATTGGAGAAGCATGCGTTTATTTTAAACACTAAATTAGGCACAAAAAACCGGATCACTTGGTGCTTTATTTTATTTCTAAAATAAATTTTCAACTTCCCTCTGGCTTTTTCCATTAAGACTTTATGATACAACAGCATTTTCAAATACACCTAAACAATTAGAATAAAAACAAGAGGTATTGGTACAGTAGCAATGAACTTTGCAATAACCTTTAGTCACCTGGTCTTTACTGTGGTATGCAAATTCTCATGGAGCCAGGACACAGATACACTGACATTAATAATGCCTGGAGAGAATTGCTTATTTTAAAAAGTCTATCAAAATCAGCATATTGGCAGGTTGAATAGGGAGAGTCCTTAAGGCTCTTACTGGATAATGCTGAATTAATGGTCTTGCTTAAATCCTATCTGTCTCTGAACTACACATAGGGCCCCATGAAAATGCCTGTCTCCTCTCAGGACCCTCAGGGTTATCTCTGCCTTCTGTTTTCAGAACAGAGCATGGATTTTCATATTGCTGAAAAGTAGGTAACTACGGTGACCCATTAAATGTAGAATACTTAAATAGTCTTTGGAGGAGGGACTGAGAATTATACCAGCAGCCCATAGAGTCATGCTTATTTTTGGACTCTTGGCACTCATGGATGGATGTTTAAGAAAACCCTGCTGATTTGAGCAACAGCTTTACAAGAGGTGGGGATATTCCCTAATCTCTGAGTGATGTGTAGCCCCTGGTCACAAGATGCTTTAGAAAGCTGTGCATTGTACACCATAGGGAGTTGAACTGAATCTGCTCTGGGCATTAAAATAAGTCTGGGAGGAGTTGTGGTACCAACCATGTAGGCATATGATGAATGCTTAGGTGATCTGACTCCTGTGAGACAGGCCAAGAAATATCTCTTATTATATTGGATTAGATCTAGGTAAGGATAATTCAGGGTCTCTCTTTTACTTTCCAAAAATGTCTGCTTTCTTTCTTTCTTATGATGCATTCAAAATATAAGAAAATGACCTTCAAGAGCTCCATGAAAAAGAGTACCTGAAGCAGAGATGATGTGGCAGCAGTTATAGTAAAAGCTACTTCATCCAGTTTGGACAGTCTGCTCCAACTTTTTTTCAGTTTGATTCAGAAAGCCACAGACTACGAGTAGCATTTAGCAAACATCATGTTGCTGCTAGACAGGCTATTTTACTTATAGTTGTAGATGTGACTGCTCATAAATGTAGCGATGAAAAATAGAACAGCGTATGGTTTCTATATTACAATGGTATCCTCTTTGTAATGACTTCAAATATATTTTTAACTGTTGTCATATCACCACCACACTAGCCATAAGAGTAGGAGAAGGCTAAGACATGGAGGCTGTGTGCAGATGGTTAAATAAAGCAGGACAGGGCCCTCCATGTACTCCTGCAGGAGTAGGTGTGCCCTAGGGCATGTCCATGTGCTAAACTTTCCTTTTCCTGCAGAGTGAGCAAGCACCTAAGGCAAGCCGGTCTTGGCGGTGCCTGGGAGAACTGTCATGAACACTGGATGAAAAAGTGCCCCAGAGAACATGGATGATTGTGCAGCGCAGGATCATGGCTGGCTTGTGTTTAATATAGACAGACAGACCAGTTATTTGGCTTGCATATACATGGGGAAATTGTGGCAGAAGTAGGAGATGACTAACCAGTCACTTATGCATTTGCTGGAATTTTAATATTATGGCAAGTTTGCAGAAAAGAAATAAAACTTCCAGTAATTCCGTGCAACATGAGAATTGCTGCTGGCCCTGACTATCAGGAGGAAGAGCCTGTCATTTCTAGCCTGCATACAAACCCAAATCTCTCTCTCTTGATTCCATACTATGGATAGCTCAAGCTTGTCTTCTGTCAAGAGGTCTGCAGAAAAATCAGCCTCTGTAGAGGCAGTCATTCACCTCCAGGTCCAATTCTTCGTGGGTCAGGCAATCCAGCAGCTCCACATGGGACCTTAATAAAACATTCCAGGAAAACTCCAGGGACAGACAGTCATTAAAGGCTGTTAACAGCACCATAATTAAAAACAAATTAACAGGAAATCTGAAATTGCCTGAAGAATTGCTCCTGTCTTGTGTCACATCTCATAAATCTCAAATTACCTTTGAAATTTGACTTAGTATTTCAGAATAGCTGCAAGATCAACAAACCACTGCAAAGTAGTTAAAAATCTACAAAATTTGCTTCCTTAACACTAAGACCAGAGGATATCTCTGACAGTCTGAATAGCACTGAGGCTCTTAAAACTCTTTATTTACTTCAGAGGAAAGAAATAGTACAAGAGAAGATGGTTCAGTAGCTGCAGCTGTATTTGTACTGATTATTTCTCCAGCATGACTGTTGCTTTCTGCTGAACTTGAAACCAGTTAACCCCTTTTAGCCAAAGCATCCTTGCTGTCACAAGAAGTGTTAGCTATTTTCTGAATCCTCATTTAGATGGATGTTTATTACAAGACCTAGATAATGAATTGAAATGAAAATTTCTTCCAAAAGGATATGGGTTGAACCTTCCAGCATTTTAGGAAAGTCTATGCTTAAAGATTTAAAGGATTCCTTTTTATATTAATATATTTTTAATAATGCCGGGACAGAGGAACTATATATGATTTTGACTCCATAGAGAACATAGAACTTGCTTCAAAATTAATTATGAACATATAGATATGTGCTAATAAAAGTATAGTCATCTATTGTGTGCTCAGCAATTTAAAAGACAATGACAGTATTTTGTTTTGAAGCAAAACAAAACTTAAACTCACTGTGTCAAAATGGCTGTATTTTCATTAAAAGCCTGATGTTGTCAGATATTTTATTAAAAGCTCAAATCCTATGGAGAAGTAATTACATGATGGACTCAAATTTTACTCAAAAACAATGCAATTGGTTTTATTGCAACTTCTGCCTGGCTGCAGCGAAAAGCTTGAAAATGTTTCCCAAGTGTATTCTATAGACTCCAAACCTGAAGTCAAATAAAAGAACCCATAGATAATAGACTTTAAAATTCCAGGTCTTTTGTGAACTCATCTTCAGCTTTTTTTAGGGCTGACAATCCTGCTTCCTTAAGAAAAAAATCTAATAATTTACATAATCAAAGAATGTCAGAAAATATAACTTGTCATTTTTGTCAGCTTACCAGTTTTTTATCATTGTTAGTAGTGCAGTTTCTCTTACTATACTAGTTAGACTAAAAAATTCTTTAGCAAGTTGTGGGTTATATTTTCCCCTTGCACACTAACTTTTTTGTTTAGTCTACAAAGCAGTTATTAACTACACTGTGTCATGTAAAGCCCAGCAATTTTCTTGCATTATTTTCTCTTCCAAACCTGCACGCCCGAAATTAATTTCTGCTTTCTGCCAGGCTGTGTGGACACAGGTCAGCATTTTTTCCTGGCCCAGACACCTAAGAGCAGCCCAAAGAAATTGATCCATCCTCACAGCACAGCACAGCACGGGTCAGGACAGGGAGGCAGGCAACGCAGAGAAAAGCAAAGTGAAAAATGTTTGAACAAAACCAGTCCAGGACACCAAGGGATAAGGGACTATTTTTGTTCAGAATTTTAGTTCCTGAGATGTCCAGATGAGGCCACTGTTGTTTTACTATCTCGATTTCAAGAAAGAAATTTAATTTGCTTACCTCAGACTTTTCTGTCTCCACAACTACAAGTGTGCTCAATAGCCTGTTTTTCTGTTGGAGAACAAAGAAAAGGAAATGGTTATTTTTATTTTATTTCACACAACAGTTACGGTAGTCGTGGAGGCAGGAAGGGAACCGGACAATGAGAGCTGCAGATGTGGAATTTCTTTTTTAAATCCCCTTTACTGCTGCTTGCTGCCTGCGAGGCAGGGGAGATACAGCAGTACAATAGCAGGAGATGCTCTGAGGCTGAAACAGAGCAGGCACTTTTCTTTGATAGAGATCCTCGGGTGAAGCTTTCCCGCAACAGCCCAGCCCAGACTGTACTGGGCTGTATCACAGGCTTAGTTTCAAATGGACAGCATGGTGCAAAGCCAGGGAGGGGTACAGAGCACTTTGGCTGAGTCACACTGTTAGGAAACAAGGATTTCTGTGGTGAGAGGCCGGAGTGGGCACTGCCAAGTCCCCAGGCAGTGAACTCCAATGTGTTTTAGAGATGAGGATGACGTTCTCATCCAAAAATATCTGGCCAGCCATGGGGGCAGGCTGTGACTACAGGAAGACTGTGTTTCCTTTGTGTTTTGTTTTTTTTTCTTACTAAAATGACCTGCAGAAGGAAAGACTCTGAAGTGACCGTGGGGCTGTGGTCACAAGTAGGAGCCCAGACAAGGGGAGCAATGCCGGTCTCTGAGTAGAGCTGTGGCAGGTTCCTCATTCCAGCAGTGAGACTAAAAGAAGGGAAATGCCTAACCTTATAAATGCTCTCTAAAAAGCTTTTTTCTTCTTGCCTTGTTCAAATCCATGGAGGGTCTCTGATAATAGGAGCATTTTTAACACCAGCTGGGCTGACAACCCAGAGACAGAGCTCATGAGAGGCTCTTGCTTTTGCTTCTCCACCTGCTTGGGCTGAAGGGCCACATTTTAGGCTTATGCCCCCCATCATGCAAGGCACAATCAAGTCCAAGTTCAGCCAGCTGCTGGGTTTCCTCCACTGAGGGCTCCCCTGCCTGCAGCGGCAGGGTTATCTCTGCCAATCTGGGCAGCATGTGGGAATGATGGTTAACAAGAGTCAGACCTTATGACTGCAATGGCATTTAATATAACGTTTGTTTGCAAACAGACAAATATTGGCAAAAAGTGCTTGTGAGGGAGGGATCTATGACTCACAGTCAGGCTGCCAACCCGCTCTAACTGAACAGATACAACTGGCCTCAGCCCTTTCAGGCTCGCCCAGGCACTCCAGGGAGTGCAATATTTCAGCCGAGGGACCAGTTGGCAGACCTGCTAAAGCACAGGTTTTAATTGCATGGCTCACTCAGCTTGCCACCATCTTGCACTACTCACTGTGGTCCTGACTGCTCTCCTCAGCTGCCAGATACAACTGCAGGGATGCCTCCTCTCTCCCCTTTCTTCCCAAGTGGATGCAGCTCAAAAGCTTCCCCAGTGGACCCAAAGCTCAAAGGAGACTGACTGGTGTTTGTCAGTAAGAAAGGACTGCGGGGATTGATTCCAAAGAGGATGCTCCTGCACCATGACTCCCATCTGCAGGTTCTTGCATAATCCCTTAACATCTGAGCTGATGCAAGGTTTTAAGGGGAGGATCTCTGAAATGAGGTGGTAAGGGAGGGTACACTCATCACCATGGATCATCTAATGGAGAGAAAAAGCCCTGAAAGTCTTGTACTGTTTGTTGCAATTTTCACGTAATTTAAGTGGTGCCTAAAGTTTTTGCAGATCCTTTTTAGAGTCCCTTTGAGTTTAAACTCACTGCATGCATATTCCTGTAGCAATACAATTTCCTTTCACCACTAGAGCTTGCTTCAGCTGTTGTTAGGTATTATTATACCTCACTGCTTCCTTCCTCTCCCATCAGTCCCTCTATCTCAGATCTAAATGTCATTTATAGTTCAAGCTCTTTGACTGCTAGTCCCCCTGTACCCCAGAACAGCTCAGAAAGATATGGAATTTCACAGGGAAAGGGACATCAAGAGGCTCTATTTTCTGGAGCACAAAAGAACCAGACCTCAAAAATCTGGCTGATAGATGTGAAATTAGCACCAGACATTTAGGACAGAGTAATTTGGGCAGAACTGTGAGGTATGACTGCTCACATTTGGCAACGTGGGTAGCAATCATCCAAGTGGGCGCAGATACCACTGGAAAATGTCACTGCTGCAGTGAAGGTGGTACTCTTTCTGAAAAGAAAGAGGACTATCCTTACCACAAAGGGGATATAAAAGTTAACACTTTTTGAGAGTAGTTTTTTCCTTTTTTAGATTTTTTTTTTTTTTTTACTAAACAGAAAGAAGGACTGACATAACAAGTCAACATTACTAGTGTTTTTGCAGCATGCAAAATTTTCTGGTAGAATAGTAACTACTTCAGTGAAATCAGGAACATCAAAATAAAAAATATTATGAAAATGTCCTTTAAATCTGGATTTAAATTATGACTTCTTTGCTTGTTTTCTTCTTTAGCTTGCTTGTTTGTTTTTTTGAAGTCACTCTTGTTAATTGTCCTGCAGCCATGGTATGTACCAGATAGCCAAGAAAGCTGACATGGTGAAGTTATATACAGCATCCTTGTGACCTTTTTGCAGTGAAGATACATATCTGTCCAATAAAGCCCAAGCCAAATGACAGTGACAGCTGTCTTGTGGCATTCAGTTTGAATTGAACAGGTTTGCTCGCAAGTCAGGAGCAAGTATTTCATTACAGACTCTGCACCAAGATCAACATAAGCCCCCAAAAGTGAAACTTTCCCTCAGCAGCTATGGAAACTGCCCTGGTGGACTGAGATGCACTTCACAGGCTCCTCCTTTTCTCCTTGCTTTGACTTTCCCACCTCCTGCAAGCTGTCATCCTCTGTTGGCATTTGCATATTGGCGTAGCACTTGCAAGGGAAGAAAACCTCACTTCTCTCAGGAGGGAACCAGAGTATTATGGGAACTGAGCACTCAAAGAACGAGGGGCGAAGGAGCATGGTTTTTCTTAGGAAAGGTCCAAAGTTGCCTGCGTGGGAAGACGCCCTTCTCTCAGGGAAAGAGCCCAAGTCACTGCTGAAACGGGGATTGCGTTATGTGAGCTTGAGCCTCATAATGAAAGGGATGACCAACACGCCTGACTTCTTGTGGGGACTGCACGAGGTGCAGAAGCTGAACCTTTCACGCAACCAGTTGGTGGTGATTCCTCCTTTGCTGGGGAAACTGGACAGGCTGGTAGTGCTGAACTTGGGGGGTAATTGTCTCAAGAGTCTGCCTAAAGAAATCGGGCTGCTGAGGAACCTGAAGGTCTTGTTTGTCAATATGAATTGCCTGACAGAAGTGCCAGCAGAGCTCAGCTTATGCAGGAAGCTGGAGGTTCTGAGCCTCTCGCACAACCGCATCTCGCAACTGCCTTTGAGCTTCACTGACCTGACAAGTTTGAGGAAATTGAACCTCAGTAACAACCGCTTTGTGCAAATTCCCCTCTGCATTTTCGCACTGAGGAGCTTAGATTTCTTGCACCTAGGGTCCAACAAGCTGGAAAACATCGCAGAGAGTATCCAGTATCTGGTCAATCTGCAAATCTTTATTGTGGAGAATAACAGCATACGCAGTCTGCCACGGTCTCTCTGCTACATCACCACTCTGGAGTTACTAAATGTAGATTACAATGCCATACAGACTCTTCCTGATGACCTCTACCTTTTGCGCCGGCTGCGCCGCATTGCCTGGAACCCAATGGATAAAGGCCTCCACATCGCCCACAACCCCTTATCCCGGCCCCTGCCCGAGGTTGTCGAGGGGGGCCTGGATGTCCTCTTCAGCTACCTCAGGGAGAAAAAGGAGCACAACTGAGCTTCTGCTGATCTTGGGATTAAGCCTGTCATCAAGACTTTCTCATCAGACACCTTTCTGCACAGGCATTTCCACTTCATAACACTTGGATTTCGAAGGCTTTGGATGGCTTTAGTAACAGTTGGAGGAAAGCAAGTAAAGTATGATGGTCTTAATTAAGTGTGTGAAGAGCAAACTTTCTAAAAATAGCCACCTCTGTAAGCTTCAGCGTTGGTGTGTTTGGGTTTTTTTTAGAAGAAAACACAAAAACAAACTTGTGATAAAATGTTTGTTCTTCATTTGACAGAAACAAATTAAGGCAGACTGCCAGACAGGCAGTGTATTTGACAGCCATTAGGTTGGAGAAACATTAATATAAATTGGATTTACTATATGTGATTGCAATTGCATTTTTATTCCTGCTCAATTCTTCATACACAGGTAAACCACTACATAAACAAACACTGTCATCTAAGTGAATCTCAAGGAAGATGTTTGCTTTTGGCAGTGAATACATCCTGAGCTATATTAGCTCACAGACAATATATTACTGGTCAGTTCAATACCATTTGTTGTTTACCCCACAGCTGTGCTCTGGCCTCTATAAATTACAGGTAAAGATTGTTGTTGATGAGGTGATATTTCCCAGTTCATTGGAAGAAGATCTCAAACTTCACAAAGCAGAGAAAAGACAGTGGGCTCTTCCCTCAAACGAAGGATAGAGTTGCTCATTGCTAGATGTACAATTGCTCTCCGTTCCCTTTTCCGCCTCCCTTTAATCAGAGCTATGGAGTAACTTTACTCAGGAGGCAGTACATCTCCTAAAGGTGAAATATTTCTTTCAGTAAAAGCAGCATCAAACCAGTCATCACCTTAAGTAAGCGCTTCAAAAACAAGTAGTTATTTCTGTGATTTTCCGTATAAGCCAGTACCATAAAGTCAGGTCTTATGTGGTTTCTCATATTGATCTTCTGTGAATGTCCTTCATCAAAGTTTTATCTGGTAATAAAGAGGCAGCATGAAAGAGCTGTTAACAATTTATGCAACCTGGGTTTTTTTGCTCCCTCATACCAGCGTAAAACAGAAGCAGCTCTGTTGAAATCAATTGAGATAAATGCTTGTAATAGCAGCATAGAAGAGGAATGAGACTGTAATTCCTGAGCTAATTAAGAGTATTCAAAGCCATTTTTAAAGTGCTTCCTATGTCAAAACTCAGGACTCAATGATTACTTTCTAAAATATAATTTGCTTAAAATTATGGAAGGCTGTGAAAGGCTGATTTTGCTTCTAGTGAAGTTAAAGGACAAGCCCTGGCTGAGGGAAAAGCTCCTCAGCAGAGGTAGGAGCAGCCTGATAACAGCAGAAAATTATGTAATTCACAGGTCCATGCAAATAAACACAGCACCTTTGGCAACGCTAACATTATGGATTGGGTATTGAATGCTAGCAATGAAGAATGCTCACAGAATATTCCATTCAGGGTCTGCCTGCCCTGATACTTTGTTGTGTTGGACTGTTTTTTGTATGGTCTGTCATTTTAATCAAGAATTTCAGTGTTAGGCTCAGGAATCACAGTATCCACATGTGCAGTCAAGAACAAATCTCATGTTTCTAGCAAACATGAAACCTTTTTGAAGGGCACATTTGCTCAAGCATTAAGCAAACAAACAAAGCAAGAAAACAAATAGTACAGAACAGTTATTTTATGACTTTTTTATTTAATATATGTTTCAAATGCAAAGATATTTTATGTGTAGCTTTACATGTATATATTTCACCCATGCAATGAGATTTAAAGCAAAGTTCCAAGTTCTCAATGAACAATGCATTTAATAAATTAATGTGTGATTTCACTAGTGACAAGAAATAAAGCTGCAATTATTTATAGAAATACCAGCAGATAATTCTTGGAGAGGATTAGGCACAGATTATTAACTTTTCTAAATGTCCATTTCATATCCCTAAGTCTGGCATTCACATAAACACTGCGATATTGCTTTGCAGGAAAATGAGATGCCTATGGCATTAATCACCTGAAAAGATTTTCCACATATCAGTATCCAGGATTATATGACACCAGATAGGCTCTGATGTGATCTGACTAGGAGAGGTATGCACAGTAATTTACATGGAAGATGTGAGGCTGGACTGTGTATGTTCATTAGGATACCACTACAAGGGTGAGAAAGAGTGCAGGGTGAGAAAGAAAATGGTCTCCAAACAGGGGATTAAAAGGTAAATTTGACATAATCAAATGCATCCAGAAAAGCAGTTATGATATGAAGTGCAATACCAACAATTTAAAATTCAATTATTCAATTGAATAATAATAACCTTTTACTCAAGCTAATAAACCTCTGTAAGCATACAAAACACATAAAAGTGACTGTCGTTCTAAACAGAATAATAAAATTGATTGAATAAATGGTACTTTAATGTATAATTCAGATTTTACCATTAGGAAAATAATTTCTACTGATCTGGTTTAATTTTTCTTTCATTCCTCAATCAAGACTCTTATAAATACCTTTCTCAGAGATACAGAAAATGATCTCACAGGACTGAAGGTAGTGTTCTGAATTCTTCTTGTAAAAAGAAAAGACTGTATATCACTGTTAAAGTATAGAAATACGCATGAGAGGCAAATAAAGATATAGGTATTTGCATCTGAGAGGGAGCAAGATAGGAAAAGCAAGCAAGGGCACGAGAGGGAGATAAAATGCATTATGTCAAATGCTGGCTCTAGTTTTGAGCAGGGCATTAGAAAAGAATTGGTGGATCTCAGAGTTGTCATCTGCTATTAGCTGTGCAAATGACAGGGAAAATGGAACTGAAACACTGCAGGAACTGTGGTCATATCTCATAATACATGACAACAGTACCACTTCTATGTATATCAAGTGATAAGAGTTTAATTTTATAATCTTTCAGAGAACTGTATGCCAAACATTACACTTGTTCCTAGTACACACTGAATTTGTCTCATCCTGAGCTTTAGAGTAGCACAATTTTTGATGCATCTATTATTTTTTTGCTGGTGGTACTCTTTAGAGGAATGGAAAAAGTGGGATCTGCTCATGGAAAGGATACTCTTTAGGCAGGGTGACTTTTCTATGGCTTTCACTCAGAGAAGCTCTGAAAGTGCTTAGATAAACTCTTGATGTGAATGAAACAAAGGGCAAAACCAAGAACAAAGTAGAAAGAACACAGTCAGGGGACGAATGATTGGGATAAATTTAATATACAATAGGGCTATACCGTTTATTGCTTAATTCTCATCAAATACACTGGTGGTACATTTGAAAAGAAAGCTACATTCATGAAAAGTTTAAAGTCTAGTCAACCAGCAAAGCCTTTGAAAACTGAAAGGTCAGGCATTTGGTCTAACCAAAGTTAGTGTTTCAACCTTTGACTGAAAGAGAAACATTTTCAGCTGGAGTATTGCTGTAATACCTCACAGGAAGTTAAAGCTGAAATGTGTTGAACCTACTGCTCTGGGGCTACTAGGCAACTCTGGCACATTGGCAAATTTCTTCATGCCACTTGTGACTGGTAACTTCCCAAAATCCATTGCCATGGCCCAGCAGCCCAGTGGGGCACCTGAGGGCATGTAACCTGGCCAGGAACACCAGCCCATTACATGAGCAAAGCATCAAGAACCTACAAAAACCAATTTCCAAGACATGGAAAATTTCCAAGATGTGAACTGAAGAGGCATTTCAAAACAGAGCTTTTCAGATTCCAGCTGAAACCTCTTGCAAGTCAGATTTAAAAAGTTTATGATTATTAATTTCGTTGAAAAATGTCTAATTTTTTTGACAACTTGCCAATATTTTCTCCATACTTTTTTTTTCATTTTCATCAAAATTCTTCTGCTTTTTGCCAACCCCAAGAACAGTTTCTAGGGGTTTTTTACTGTAAGAATATGCATTCTGCAATTTAAACTTTTTAGTATACAAATGAATAAATTTCCTATTACTACACTATAGCTTCAGGAAACTGTGTCTTTCAGTTAATATTTTTAAGTCATCATTTCAGTGAAGGAGGATGCACCTAAAAAATATTGCATTGGTTCTGGAGAGATTTGGATTAATTATTTACTTCACTAGGCCAGCACATTACTTGAAAAAACATGCCACAGCACATAATTTCTGCAAGTAGAAAAATCATTGATGCTTCAGCTTATTTCTTTAAACGATGAAAAAAAAGAAGCCTCAAAGGTCTTCACCACGTGAGAGATAAATAAAAGTAAATAAAGAGTGATAAAGAAAGCAAGCAAAGAAAATGAAATAATCATCTGCTCAGTATGGTTTCACTAAATTTCAAGGATAAATTTGCTGCACAGCCTTCAGACAGCAGTTCTTGAGTGATTCAAGGAGCGTTTCAGACTGCCTTGCACAGTTCTACAAAGTATAATTGGTATGCATGAAAATAATTCTATGAAAATAACAATATATATAATAATTTGTAAAATGTTAAGAAAATAAGCATATTATTATGTCACATGTACTTCTGCAGTTCTCACATGTGGGAGCTGAAATCCTGAAATAGTTACAGCTGAAGGCAAACTTCTGGCTGTAGAAGGGCCTTCTACAGAGAATATATACTTTTCCCATTTTATATGTGGCAAAACCAAGATTTAAAAACTCCGTAGATGTTTAAATTTGCATAAGACTTCAGATGTATTGGTACAGAGGTACACTTAAATACTCACATGTGGAGTACATCTGAAAATCTTTTTATAAAATTGCATGATTCTTCCTCTGTACTAGTAAGAGGTAGAATAACAATTATAAAAGATCCCTTCCCCCACTGATTCCATGCATTTATCTGTGGTGCAACAAGGGCCAACCAACCTTCAAAAACCATCCCTTATCACTGTCTTCGGCAGCCCAGCAGTACCGACAGCAGCCTGCACCAGTACAGCCATCAACAGCATGGGATTACTTTGCAGGGTTTAATGACAAAACCTGAAATTTGTACTCCAATATATGTGGAGTCACATCATGCATGGCTAAAAAGGTGGTTTCCAGTGAAGCAGGAAGTGTATCAACAGCTTCAGAAAAGGTCACTGCAAATTATGCTGCCTCATAAAATAAGCTTACCCAGGCAGACTGAAAAGAAGACCAAAGGGCAGAGCTTTATGTTTTCCTAGGGCTCAGGGGAATTTCAGGTACCATAAATTCATTGATGGATAGCCTGTTTTTAATTTCCACTTTCCAGACATTAAAAAAAAAAAGAAAATTGCTGTTTTGATACAAGTCTTTGAGGGAAATAGGTATTGTTCCATTTTCTTCCTGATCTTCCTGATCTCAGCCTTTGTGCCATTGACGTATTCACAGAAGTAACTAATTGCTTTTCTCCTTCTGCAAAGGCAGTGTTGCCAGGTGTGAGTGGGCATGAAAATTTACGGAGAGTCCTCTGTTCTGCACTCCTTGCATGAAAGGTGAGAGATAGGACTCTCTCACCTTTCATGCAAGGAGTGCAGAACAGAGGAGGCTGGCAGGCTCCACAACTACTGGTCACAGGGTGAGTAACCTGCCCCAAACAGGTGTCATGCTCACAACACCAGCTTTATGCACCTGCCTTGGAGGTATCAGACAGCGGTTAGTCCCAGGGCACTGTTTCCATGGTTGACAGAGATGGATGTAGTCCTCCTTAGAGGCACTGGGAAAGGAGAAGTACTTGCTGAAGTACCCCATGCTGTCCTGCAGTCTCTCCCCTCTGGCCTGAGAGAGCTCCAGGATATCTGCAGGCTTATTTAGGCATCTGAAGTAAGGTCAGTGAAGCCATAGGGCACAAATGCCTTCCTTTGCCTGGCCTTCCTTCCCTCAGCAGCATGTGTGCAGAGGGCACGAAGTACTATCTCTCAATATAGTATAGCATTCAGATTTACTGAGAAGATGCATCACAGAAACACCAACACACCTTCAATGCTCTGTGCCAAATGCTTCTGAAGTCAGAAAACCCTTTCTCCCTCACTATCAAAATGTTCCACCTCAAAACAGGGGTAAGCAGGACACATTTAAAAGAAATCCCTGTATTTTTTTAGAAACAGCATTCCAAAATCAGCTAAAAGAAATTACCAAGTGAGTAACAGCAAAACTGTTACAGTAAAAAATTGCTTTGTCCTAGAAAACATGGTTATTTTCATTATAATTTCCTTGCTTGTTCTTTGTCCTTTTTGTTCTTAAAAATGTAGTGGAAGTGTCTGTATGTATATATGGGGTTTTGTATTGGTCCATGCATGTGTACATATTTTCACTATGGGGAACAACAGAGGCTATTAATGGTTCCTAAATTGTTTGCCTGTGTAAGCAGAGAAGTCTCTCTGGCATAAAGTAATACAGTGCCCTGTGAATGGCACTGATAGAAGCACAAAAGAATAAAACCTTCACTTTGGGAAATTCGTTCAATCTTGGTTAAGATAATGCCTTTCCACAGCCATTTCTGTGCACAGGGGTCTTGTATATCTTTCAGCACACTTACCTTCTCTTTCCAGTTGGAAAACAACACTGTGAAGAATGGCATTTGTGTGTTCTGTCTACATAAAAAGGAAGCCACAAAGATAGTAACCTTGAATTCAAGTCATTAAATAAAATCTTTCTGAGCACATGTGTGTGTGCACCTTTGCGTGTGTGTAATTTTGGAGTTTTGCAATGTAGTATCTGAGGAATATGTGTGAGCCAACTGAAAAGTAGCATCTTCTTCTGCAAATAAAATACTGGTAATTTAGCATCAAAACAGGACTTAAAACATATGATGGTAAATTATGTTGCTTTTGAATTACTTGTGTGTCAGTTCTTTTGCGCGTTTTTAGCATTAGATATCACAAAGTTCTTTGGCATTTTTATCAAGCGATGTGGGGATTTAAAATATAGAAGAATTTGCATTTGGTCTTTTTTTAATTGATCGATAATCATATCAGCAGACACATTCATTTTCTGTATGTGGAAAGTCACCAGAGACTCAGAAATCTCCCTGATGTCTCAGGTGTCCATTAGAGAGGCTATTTAATGTTCTTTAGTAAGGCTAATATGTTGCAAAGCAGCGACATTTCAAGACTTCTCCGTGAAGCTAATAGCTTTTCTCAGTAAGTCATTTTCACATTTACATCAATTTAATATAGACTAGATTTGGATAAAGATAAGCATTGCTTTTCTCTTGCCAGTGTTGCCAGGGTGATAATCACCAAACTGTCCCAACAGTCTGCAAGAGTCTGTCCTCTCATGTACGCCCCAAACCCACAGCTGGCTATTCTGGAGGACCTAGGCTTGTGTGCATATTCAATAAAAAATGCACAGCAGAAATGCCCCACAGTTGCCTTGATGCAGTTCATACTAGCAACAGAATATTTTAAAATATCAGGTAATTAGTAAATATAGGGGGGGACAAAGGGGAAAGGATTACTACTTAGAGGCTGCTGGAAGACATGTTGTCACTTTAGTAAGAAGCCAGAACAACTGATGTACTTAAGTTTCTTCTATACTAGCTATCTGCCTTTTCCCATTAATTTTATTGCCTTTTCCTTTCATTTGTACTTCATTCTTTTTTTATTATGCTCTCTCTTTCCTATTGCTAGCCACTCTTCTTCCTTCTTTTGTTTTAGTCTCTTTGTTGCTTATTAACAATTTTTTAACATTTTTAATTAAAGTTGACTGCTTCACTGATGCCAGTTCAACCCTCCTTTTCTGAATTTGCCATCCAAAACAAGTTAATCATTAGCAGAGGTCTCTCTTCATCAACTACACAGACGGCTAGCAAAAAAAAAAAAAAAAGCAGAGGAAAAAAAACAACTAGAATAAGTAAAAATTGGAGAACAAGCCTCAGGAAGTGGCATCTAGGTGAGGAGCAGAATATACTTTGCTCTTAGCGGCATTTTTCTGTGTCCCTGTAGCTCATCAATCCGCCATTTCCAGTATGATTCTAGATGGACATTTATGTTAACCAGCTCCCGAAGGGCTATTGCAAATGTTAAAGACATAGGAAAGAGTTCCATATGCCACTGTGTAGAAACAAGAAGTCTTGTCATCTCCTGATGTTCTCCAGAGATTCCCTCCCGTTCCCAGTGAAGCTCCATATAAATTCACTGCCTCTGTTATCTGTATTCTGGATGTGAGGGATTTTGGTCCCCTTGTTGTCATATTGGCACAGAAGGATTTAGAAACACAGAACATAACATTCTGTTGTCTAGCCCCAGGTTTTACCATGTGCTGTAGACAGTGAGATTTATGTCTAGTTCTCCTTTTCTGCTGTAAAAACAGTCTGCCTCGCTCCCTTTCACCTGTGTCTAATGCTCCTACTCTTTGGTGTCGGTCCTATAAAAGGGAAGCTGCAGTCTGAAATGGGAGCAATGATGCGTAGCCACAACTACAGAGCAGTAACAATTACATTGTTCACAGGGAGGCACTCCCTTTAATTTCAGGACAGGAGGAAAAAATGTAGAATAAAGAAAGGGAAGGCAACAGGATCCAGTAAAGAAGCACAAACTTTCTTCTTGGTTTGGACCGACCTAGCTGATGTGCATGCGTGGTGTGAAGCTCAGCATTGCTCTGTCATGACTGTAAGGTGTTTTTTTCTTTCTGGGAGGGGGTCTCCTTTCATGAGGTACTCACCCCAGCAAAGCAGGACCAAGGGAACAGCTCCAACTGGCTTCACCCCCACTGAATATAGTGGGAGCTGTAGGCATACAGCAATGAAGAGAGATGGACCCAGAAGTCCTGGAATTCTTCCTAGTTCTGGAAGGAATCAGTCAGGGCTGAAAATAGTGTTCTTGCTTACTGCTGGGTGCCTGAAGGTGCATCCAGCTCCATGGAAGGTGGTGCTGCATCAGTTTTACATTTAAGGGAAGGATACAAAAACCCTTCTGCCTCCAAGGAGAACCTCCTGTTTCAGAACCCATAGAAACTCAGAGACAGATCAGAACTGACTATGACAATCAGTTTTAAAGTCCCTTTCAGCCTGACACTGCAAAATATTAATCAAACCACTGTACGGTATCACTGAACAAATGCAGTTAGAGTCCTATCACATAAAAGCAGGCAAATAATATGACTAGAAGGACATTTTAATACATTATACTTCTTACATGGTAGTTTGATGTCAAATATATAAAATATTAAGCAAAATATAATAATCCCTCTAATAATGTAAAAATGTACATTTTTAATCTAGAGATCTCACTGATAAGTCATGATTGTTCAACATCCTAGAAGACAGCTTTCTAAATTATGCTACTCCCTGTGGCAAGTGCAGGACAGATCACAGACTTAATGGAAGGAGCATTTTCATTTTCCCTGTTGCACAATGGGATTTACATTTCAGCCCTCCAGCAAGCAGAGTTACTCATGATACCTTCTAAATTAGTACCACCTCATAAGTTGCACCCAGGGTACCTTCTAAATTAACAAGTAGTGCATTTAGGAATCCCTGAAAGGCTTAATATCTCCTGTCTAATATATCATTAGCACTGTATATAATTTCTGACACAGTGTGCCCATCCCCTTTGCTAGGGAAAGATTCCCATAGGTTAAAAAGGGCATTGTAGAGGTCCATTTCTGGCTTCCCATTATACATCTGTATCTGCAGAGGAATTAAGGCTAACTGCAAAAGAATCATTCCCCTGGCATTTCAGTTTAGATGCTTTTATAGCTGCAGAACAACAGCAGAAGTGCCAGTCCATTATGTTATCATTTCTATTTGACAGTATAAATGTAAATGCTATATTCATAACCCTATCTTCAGAGGAAGGAGAGCTGTCATTCCAAGGTGAGGATATCTGCTTCCATATCTCCAGGCCTCCTGGCTGTTTTAGATACCTATGCTGCTGCAGTCATCTTTGAGCAGCTTGTGCACCTCTGTGTTACCACTCATGATAGCGGCAGGAAACAACACAGGGAGAAGAAATGCTGATATAACAGTTCCCGTTGGGAAGTAGCTGCTCATTAATATGTTCACAGGCTGTCACACTTTGAGATATTGGTCAAAGGTGTTTGCAAAGCTGGAAATCAAGAAATGTTCTTCAACCTTGTCTGTGCTAAGAATTTAACTCATTGCTGACAGAACACAGCAGCTGCAGCAGGTCCCACAAGTGTAGCCAGAGCATGAAAAGACTGCTAACAGCATAATACATCCCCCCCAACCCTCATCTGAGTTCCTCCCACTGTTGCTTCTAACCCAGAGCATGCCTGTGGCACTGAGATCTGATTGCTTCAAAGGGCTTTGCTCACTTAACATCAGGGTCAGACTCCTTCATCCCACATAGAGGGTTGCCGGCAGCAGAAAACTGTTTCTAGGCAAACTGGATCCCTGCAGACATGTGCTGTGACAAAGGCACCTGAGACTGGGCCTGGTTGTCCATGGCTTGCAGGGGTTACAACCATTCCTCACTTCCCAGAGACAGTTCCCACAGCCATCCCTTGCTGAAGTTCAGTCCTACTTTCCCCAGCAGGTGTTAGGCAGAGCAAATGTTGAAATTCCTGATTTCAGAGGGAACATCCATCACTTTATTTAGGTTTTATTGCACTAGCTGGAATAACTTGCATCTGTGAGCCTTTAATAATGTTCTTAACTGTAGCTTATAAGCACTGACACAAAGATGTCCATCATCTTCTTGGAAATGGGCAGCCAAGAGTTTACATAATAGAAGAGTAGGGTTTTCTTCAGACTCACAAGAAGACGTGTTTCTACCTCGAGAAATCTTCCAGCTGCCCAGTGAGGTAACAAAGAAATAAATCCATCTACAGACTCTCTGTTACTTCTTTTTGTGAATAGCCACCATTTGCATTATAAACATTTTAACAAAGACACATTGAGCTAATTTTAACCCTATGACTTTGATGAGTTTAGTCCATTGACTTTGTGGAGGAAAATACAGAGCTGAGTCTTGTTTTCGATTAAGCTCATTAGTACAAAGAACTCTCTCAAAAATTGCAACTGTGGGACCTCAGCCAGCAGAGGTCCATAACCAAATAATGGGAACTTGTTATCACCCTTTGATTATAAGTATCTGTTGGCTAAATATGCAAAAATGAGTGTCTCTTATTTCTAACAGATAACCTCGTTGCATCCATTTTTTAAAGAACGAAATCTCTGCTCTCCATTTTTGAAGGTCCCAATAACTAACTTAAATACGGGATATTGGATTCCAGAATGAATAAATTTGATTTGCAACAAGAAACAGATCAAGAGATTTTTCTTATCTCAATGCAAATGTTGCTCATCTGTGTGAATTAGGAGTCTCAGTCAACTCTGTGTTGACTCTCACAAACTTCTAGAATTCAATTTCCTGAGCAGGAGACAATATAGATTAGTTTGATTTCTAATAAATTCAACCCTCCCAAAGTAGCTACTGCCAGAAGTGTCTCCTTTTTCAGAGCTGTAGATCTTAAAATATAGGAGTCAGATACCGAGGTTAATAATTAATGTGAAGCCTCCAGATCTTATAGCTATTCCAATCTAAAGTAATCATATAAAGTTCTAAGAAGCCAAAGAAAAATCAGTCAGAAGAAATGCATCCTTGATGCAGCCTTTGTGCGCTGAGGCAGAGATTCAGGTACCTTAGCGATGGAGCATGTGTTCATTCATTATCATTAGAGACTGGGATTCACATTTTGAACCCATGCAGGAGCTGACTTCAGTTCTTGGAAGTCATCTCTCATCATAGCAAACACTTCATCACAAGTTTTACCCCTTTCTGAAATTCAAATTTAAACTCTTGATTGTGAAGATCAGGTCTGAAATAGGAAGCATCTCTGAGTTACCACAGAGCATCTGTTGCCCCAGAATCCCACACTGTCTAATTCCAAAAGCCTCGCCTCCACACGTCGTTAATGAGTCTAGGAACAGTAGCAGAGGACATAGAGGACAGCTTGAAAGTCTGCAAATTAACAGAAAACCGAAGTTGAAAACCCACAGCAGACATATTGCAGGGATTCTGCATCACATGTACAAAAAGAATAGGTGCCTGAGAAATGGTCTAAGGAGGAAAATGAGTAGATCCTGGAGTATGTCGAGAATAGCCTTTTGCCTACAAACATTTTTGAAGCGGAATGGTCCTAGTAGGGGGGATTTTTTTAATGGAGCCTCTTAAGTACAACACCTCCTAGGCTAATGAGGTTAGACTATCCATCCTGCAAGATGTCCTTAAGGAATAGATTAAACATCCAGAAGGAGGTCACACGTAGGGGAATCATTTTATCAAAACTCCATTCCTACTCTGTCCTGCATATGTTTTTGGGGAACTCTTTAAAAAAAGGAAGGATGTTGAGTAAAGGCTAAAAGTATTAGATGTATAAACATGAATATATGGATTATAGACTTAAATCCATCAGAATTGTGCATGGAGTGGCTACACCTGTATTTTATGAGTTCTGTCAGGTTTAATATTTAGCAATAAGTTTGGAGAGCTGTGATGCAAGGCATTATAAAAATTCATAATATTAACTTTTCTATTATAATTACTTCAGATAATATAATATATAAAGGCATTTAGAGGTGTAATGAACGCTGTGAAACAGACTGTGTATAAAAATATGGATTGAAAGTGACACCACATTTGCAGAAGTAACAGAAAGCCCTTTTACAAGGTGATAGAAATACATCATAGGAAAGGGATTGGACAGCAGCTGTTTGGTTGCTTACACATTCACAATGCATGTCTTGCTGATGGACAGCTTTATAGAGGACTGATCCTTCAAAAGTGTCTGAGCACGGGGTCCTGCTGCACTGAGAGAGAGAAAACCTCTCTTTTTTTTTTTTTAATGGGCAATGTCTCTGACAAGGACAGTCCAGAAATGTTTTTTCAGGAGGCCTGTATAAACAGTTGGGTACAAAGGCTGGGACAGAGGGAAGAATGGGTTTCATCTTGTTCCCCTCAGCTCAGTTCTACATGGGAGCTTTCAGATTTGCTGCCATCACTGCAGCAGAGCAGGAAACAGCTAAAATCATTTGGCTTCCATAAGAGTACGCAGCAGATGGCACTGTTGCTTTAGCAGTCCTGACTCAGTCTCTTTTTCCTTTTGTAGGAAGTCCTAGGTATGTTTTTCCTTCCTACCCTCTCTTTCTGCGGGATATTACCCCATTTTCTGTGATCAGGTCCATCCACACCTGAGTGCAATGCTGCAGCGTCAGGATCCCTCGGTGCGAGCATCGCCTCCTGGGCAGCCCTGTATCCACCCCGCTCATTGCTTGACACCACACCAACTCTTAGGCTTTGCTTTATGAGGGAGAACCTTGCATTTGCACAATAATATCTTCCCACTGGTTGCCCTGCATGTCCAATTTAATTAGTTTGTAGCATTTCGGTAGTTTTTTCTCTCAGACGGTAATAGCCTGTTGGGGATGTTGACCACATTTCTGCCATGTCTTTTCACTTGGAGCACACATGGACTTTTACCTCTTTCCATAACTTTGTCTCAGTGATTTTTTTTTCATTTGGTTTTTCATGCTGGATGGCTTGATGTTTATCTCCATTCCTTTTACAATTCTTATGTCAAACAATTTTTAAAAGGCTAATATTTCTGGGTTTTCCTTACCTCTTTATAACCTGTCATTTAGATGTTAAATTAGTTTAGACTTTCCTAGATGTGTTTTAATTAGAGACATACTTGTTTATTTACCACTAGCTGCATATGCATGAGCTGGCTTTTTAATGCAGTCCTATCCTGAAAGCTGCTAAAAGCTTCAACGAAAATCAACCAGCATCAAGGCAATTGGAATCCTATTGAAGATAAAGTCATTAAAAAAAAAAAGAAGGAATTGCAACTACTTTATGTCTGCCCTGGCAAATGTTTACCCAAACAAGACTCTGCACTATAAAAAACCATAGTCTCGGTACCAATATGTGTATTCCTGAGGTGCCTGGCCACTTGCATGGAAACTGAAACCCACTAGTTTCCACCATTCTTGCAGAAAAAATGATTTGATGTTTCAGATGAGGGAGATGAGCGTCCCACAAAGAGAATGGAAGGTACCTAGTGCAGCTTATAGGAAACCCTGGGCACAGAGGGGTGTCTGAATCACACTCCACAGCTCAGATTCTGTGTCCTGAACCAAAGCTGCAGGAAAGATCTGCTATGTCCCTGGATACAACAGGTAGAACTATTGTCTGAGGGTAGTGACCCATATACCTTCTTTCTTTGAGCTGGACATAGAGCACTGTTTCATTCTGGAACAGGGGAGGGAACATGGTATGTGTGGGTACTGGCACACAGCTCTTATTTGTCTGAGTAGTAGGAAACCTGTCCACCAGACTGAGATTTCTCATACCTGTTTTTACCTTTTCCTGTGGAAGTGGGGGAACAGTAAAGAAATAAAAGTGACCTCCATGGAAGATACAATTCAAAGCAAGCCTGACTTGAGATCTTGGATGTTAGCATCCCCCCAAGTGGTTGAGGCACTGCTCTTCTTTGCACCTCAGCTTCCCAGCGTGTCAGGCCACAAAGAAGGTACTCAGTAAAGGTGCCAGCAGGATTGGCTGCTGAGTGCCAGGGCCAAAGTTATAGATTTGAAATTAGGCATGAATCCTCTTTTGGTAACCAAAGTTATATCTATGCTGTGAAAGTCACGAGTTCTTCCCACCTTCTGTTCTCAATGAAAACCATAATCATGCAGTGCTGCCATTTTGAGACAAATGATGCTGTCCATCATCCTTTTGAGGGTCCCTTTGTGCCCTGAGTTTCACGCAGGGTGATGCAGTGTAATTCAGCATGTCACAGCCTAGATCAGGTGGGCATGAGGATTACTGAAAGTACTACCTCCCTCATCACTTTTGCCTTGTAGATTTGATCTAGAAGCATAATTGAGCCCCAACAATTTAAGACAGATTTTTGTGTCTGTCTGAAGACTACACATCTTCCAGAACTCTAAATCTCAATGAGCATTAAGCCATGATAAAACCTTGAGGATGCACATGGGAGCAATGGACTGGCTGAATTGGGAACACCCATGATTGTGAGTGAGGGAGCTTCCTGGCTGCTGGGACAATGGAAAGTATAGGAACTACTAATTTGGCATGAAATTCTAAAAGTCTGTGCTGCCCTTTTTGACTCCCTGTAAATGTTCGGTCCTTTTGTTTGTTACAGGAGTTAATTGACATTAAGGGATTTAGAAAATGGAGACCTATGGTTAGTTTTTCCCTTCAGTTTCCCTGGAAGCCAGGATTGTCCCTCACAGCACAGAAATCCTCTTTAGGCAAAACATTTTGCTCTTTAGGTTTGTTTCTAGCTGCATTTAGCTTAAAAATTAATCTTACTATAAAAGCAATCTCAAGAAAACACTGTATGTGTGTTTTCTAGGAGAATGAACATGGAAGAAAAATCAGGCAAAACAAAGTAAAATAGATGCAAAATCTGTAGATTGAATTATGTAATCCTTACTCATATGAATATTAACTGGAACTATCCACATGAGTAGATGTTGAAAAAGCAAATTAGTATCTCATAGGCTTTCTTTTGTTTGAAGACAGCTGGAAAACAATGTATTCTTTAATGACATATGCATGTTAATACAAATTGTATACTCTCCACTAATCTAATACTCATGAAATGAGCACATCCATCACGGAAATTAAAGAATAACTTCTTACTTGAACAAATTCTGCAATGAATAAGTTACAAAAATAATTAAGAATGAATGTCGATTGGTTAGAACTTTATCATAAGAGAATGGTCTCCATTTGTGAGATTAAAAAAGCCCAAGACAAATCATGGACAGTTATAAAATCAAATCCCAGACACAATTTAGCAAACTATGAGACATATTCTTTGACAATATTTTATTATATTGATATTGCTTTTATTAAATCAATTTATTGAAGGTTTCTTTAGACAGTTGAGTTATAACGGTCCTCTGTAACATTTTGGAAAATCTGGATCTTGATTAGCTACAAGAACATTTTTTTTTCTTCTAGCCAATAGTCAGCTCTATCAATAACATAATAATTTCTTATTAATGTGCTATATATATTTGAAAAGGAAGGCTATTCTATTTCTTTATATAGTTAATTAGACATTACAAGACATGTTTTGAATACATTATCACCCACTCATTTCTTCAGCAACGTCCATAAGAAAGGAATAAAAGAAGTATTTTCAAGCATCAAAAAACCTCTTGCTTATGTTTGGTTTCAAATATATGAAGAGGTAGGTTTGGTTCTTATTTAATCTCAAGCTTTTCCTTGGGGTAGAAAACATTGATATTTTCATTCCTCTTAGGTATACTGGATTTTGCCATATTTTCTTCATATTGGCTGCCTCATCTCCTGTGCCGCAAAGAAAGGCAATGTTCTGCAAAAATACAAAATGCCTAACAGCCTCTGGGAATCTGCTCAGAGCTGGAAGCCAGCATTTAACTCCCAATTCTGCCAAGACTTATGTATGTTTCCTAGTAGTTCCCAGCCTTTGTTTTAGACATACAGCTGCCATTCTAGGAAGCTATCAAATTTTACAAATAATTTAAGACAGAAGTTGCACAGATTTACTTCACATAGAGATGGAGCCAGAAATCTGTATTCAAATTGTCGAAAGACCTGATGTGATTAGAAAGTCTAACACCATGTGGAAGTTAGAGTTCTGGTTATGAGAAACACAAGTTCATTTCTCTGCTGTAGCCTGTGAAAATCAAATTATTGTTTTTCATATCACAGAAAATCCTGCTACATGTTCAGTTTAAGCTGATTGCCTGAAGTAGCTAAGGAGAAGCAAAGATGGAAAGCCTTAGACTTCTTGGTGAAGACATTTCATACTGAACACACACCTGTGAGAGCCATTAGCAAGAAACTTACTTTACCTCACTTATAGGTGACCATATAGATCTTCTGCATGTATGGGTGGGATCTTTTGTGCTCACTTTTCATGTCCTCATTTCTTTTTGTGTGTGGTGGAATTGCTTCAACAGCAAGTATATGGGTACCTTCCACCTCTGATTAGTTTATGAGCTAGGCCAGTCATTCCTTTATCAGAGTCACAACAGAGGAGAAAATTGAACCTCAGTTTCTAATTTTCAAGGTGAGAGCTTTCAGCCTTAAGTATGTCATAGAATCGTAGAATATCCCCAGCTGGAAGGGACCCACAGGAATCATTGAATTCTAACTCCTGGGCCTGCACAGGACAGTCCTAAGAATCACACTATATGCCTGAGAGCATTGTCCAAATGCTTCTTGAACTCTGGCAGGCTTGGTGCCATGACCACTTCCCTGAGGAGCCTGTTCCAGTGCCCAGCCACCCTCTGGGTGAAAAACCTTTTTCTAATATCCAACCTAAACCTCCCCTGACACAGCTTTGAGACGTTCTCTTGGGTTCTGTCACTGGTCACTAGAGAGACCAGTGCTTGCCTCTCCACTTCCCCTCATGAGGAAGTTGTAGACTGTGATGAGGTTCCCCCTCAGTCTCCTCTTCTCCAATGTCAGATGCTCCTCATATGGTTTCCCCTCAAGACCTGTCACCATCTTCATAACCCTCCTTTCACAGAATCGCAGAATATGCTGGAAGGGACCAACAAGGATCATAGAGTCCAACTCAGCCCTGCACAGGCCCATCCCCAAGAGTCACACCATGTGCCTGAGAGTATCATCCAAACACTTCTTGAACTCTGTCAGCCTTGGTGCTGTGACCGCTTTCCTGGGGAGCCTGTTCCAGCACCCAATGACCCTCTGGGTGAAGAACCTTTTTCTAATATCCAACCTAAACCTTCCCTGACACAACTTCAGGCCATTCCCTCACATCCTGTCACTGGTCACCGACACTTTCTTATAGCTTTATATCTTTCTTATATTGTGGTGTCCAAAAGCGCACACAGTATTCAAGGTGAGGCCTCACCAGTGCAGAGCGGAGCAGGACAATCATCTCCCTCAACTGGCTGCCGATGCTTTGCCTGATGACCCCAGGACATGGTTGGCCCTCCTGGCTGCCAGGGCACTGCTGACTCATATTCAACTTGCCATCGACCAGGACCCCCATATACCAAATATATACATATATATATGAGTGGAAAGGAATCAACAAAACGTCTGTTAAGGAGAACTGGTGAGTACTCTAGACTGTGTAGGCAGGCAGCACTGGCTAATGACAACTGGTGCTTTCAGAGACCATCTACTGCATCAAGCTCCTCACACATGGGGAGCTGGTAGGCCCAAGTCCCAGCAGCTTGCAGAGTTTTGATGTCTTGGAGATCTGATGAAGGTAAGGCCCTGCTAATTACTATCAGAACTTATATCCAAGATGAAGTTCAGAACCAAACTGAAGCAATCATTTCCTTCTCCAGATGTTGCAAATTGATGTTGCAAGCTGATTGATGATATAAATGCCATTATTAATAAGGATTTTTGGCTTGAGTGGGTTTTTTTAGATAGCAGTGACAGTTGTACACAATGAATTATTTGACTCATTATTTTTACTTTGACATTGTCATTAACTGTAGCTATAAAAAATGCATTTTACCTGGTTTAGACCTAACCTTGCTTTCATGTGAGATAATGGCTAAATTGCTATTGACTGTGGTGGGAGGAGCTCTATGCCCCTATATGTTAAACTGCTGTAACGTAATTGCTTCACTGTATGGATCAGTGTTTGTAATACAGGATTTAAGTTAATAATCTTTTTTATATTGCAATATATGTGAAAAACAAACTTATAATACAGAAATAACATAGTCAGTGTTGTCAATATGAAAGATTAAATCATAGAACTTACATTTTCCGTAATAAACATGCAGATTATAATTAGAATTAGAAATAAAGTGAGCATTGTCTGTGGATTTATCTTACTTCACAAGGATTATCTTCTGCTTTATCATATGAATGCAGTCTTTGTAAATTTAAAAGAAATAATGAACTTTCAGGTTGATTGAAGCTGACCGAGTAACTGGGGCAAGTTACAGCTTGAAACCCATTGGTGAAGCAGGTTTTAAAAATATATCCTTGCTTAACTTACATTCTGCCTCTTTTGATAGACTTGGGGCTTCACCTCTCTGAAGAAAAAGATGTGGTACATCATGTTTTGAAGAACATAAGCAGATTTGATAAAAGTCTGGAAGTAAGGACCTACTTTCATGAAAATGCAAATTTAAGACTGCATGGATTTCACTCCTATCTCTTAAGTAACCATCTTAGACCATTTTCTTTTGGGAAAAAACCCCCACTAATTGCAGGTAAATTCGTTGTTAACAGTTTAGATTTTGAGTTTTCTTGAAGCAATAAATACTTATGAATTTCTAACAAGCATGTGAAATATTTGGTAATGTTGCACAAGGGACAAATCAGTATTATTTGTGTAATCAGACCAAGCAGATATTTGATATCACAAACCTGAATTTATTATTGAGGTCATAGGGCAATAGTAGATGAAATGTGTGGTAACAGGGACATTTCTCTGTTTAGTTTCCCACATAAGTAAATATATTGTAGATAAAGTAGAATGAGACTATAATTTAGTCAGCACTGGAGCTAGGTATGTAGAAACTTACATATATAAAACTACCATTTCATGAGAAGGAACTAGCTCTGGTTTATGCTGCCACTGCCAAAATAGAAGACAGCCACACAACACTAAACTACTCATTTATATCATTAGCACAGGCAGCAGTTTCCCCAGCAAAGAAACTCTCACACATATTTACTAGGGAATATCAGGAGCTATTACTCCCACCCCTTTTCTCTATCACAGTCACTATTTCCTTGTTCAATCAGTGCTGCAGTTTCCCTTGTGCCCTGCACTGGGGAATACACCTGAAGAAGCAACCATGAAGAAAAAATTTGGCCGTACTTGTGAAATGAATGACCTCCTCCTCTTGCCCCTCATATAAATGAGAATGTGAAGGTGCCATGGGATCATGCAAGGATGAAGTTGATGGATCTGCAATATGCTTCCTGCATACTTGAGCTTGGGGATGCTGGTTTCTGTGAACATCCTTCTTAAAAGTGAAACACATCTTTAATGCTCTCTGTCTCGCATATGTGTCTTTGAGCAAGTAATTACCCAGTCAAAAACTGGCAAGAGCCACAGAGCCAGCCTTTATTAGAAGTATGTATGTATAATTGCAAAACATAAGGCTCTGAGATGTGATCCAACTCTCTCCCTTTAAAATAAAAATAAATTATTGCATTCTCATCAGTTGAAGAGCTCTCACAACAGAGTTGGGAATGCCTCCCTTTCAGTTCCTCCACTCTCACCAACTAGCAAATGTCCTGACACATAAGACACTCTTCAAGCTAGAGGGTGGGAGGGAATGTATTGCTTTTGAGCAAACTTTTGCTTCCACAAAGAGCTCACTTACTGCTGCTAACATATAAAGAGACAAATTAGTGTCCTCTGCCTTGCCTGGCTCTTTCAGAAACAAAGTCTGTCCATACCCACTTCCAGCTAGTGCCAGGCTGTAAATCCTGTGAGAAGAGAGGAATATGAGTGTTCTTTATTCACTTCTCCTGTCTCAAGAACCACAGACCAGAAAACTCTGCTTTGTCTCTTGGCATGGGCAGCTCTCTTCTCAGATGCCAGATTCACATGCTTATTCCACCGAGAGCCTAAAGGCAACTCCTCGCTGTATTTCAAAGACTAAGGTGGAATTAGGGCTCAAATTTTTCATGCCCCAAGCCAAACTGCCAGGATGCAAACCTGCTTTCAAACATAGCATTTAATCAATCTCCAGAGACTGAAAGGGCTGAAAACACAGATGTTCCCTGTCTCCTGATGCCTGGCCTGACCCACACCATAGAGTTGCATTAAACTTCCTTTCTGGATCTGGATCATTATCTACTAGTCTTTGGGGTGCTTGCATTAGCTAAATTAGATATATGGATACGAATAAGGAGTTTAGAGCAGTGATATAGAAACAGTTTTCTAATTCTAATTAGTCCTGCTCAGTTTTATAGGATTTTGTAAACTTTTGCTTTTCTTTCTTCCTGGTCAGATAAATTCCCCATGTAAATAAATAATTTCAAAGAAGTGTACTATCATAGAAAGGTTCTATCAGAAGGGACTTTTGGAGGTCAACCGGTCCAACTTCTTGCTACAAAGCAGAAGTGATTTCCAAGTCTGATTATGGTTGCTCAGGGCCTTTACCTGTCAAGCTTTAAAATCCTCAGTGGCGGAATTTCCACGAACTTACTTGCCTCTAAGACAAACATTTTTTCTGTAAAGAAAAACTTTTTTAATATCCAGTCCAAATTTCCCTGCATGCAACTTGTTATTCTATTTTCCTTTGTGCCTCTGAGAAGGGTTTGGTTTGCCTTCTCTGTAACTCCTCCTTAGGCAGTGGAAGGTAGTTAGCTCTGTCCTCTTCTGCAACAAAGGAGCTCCAACTCTCTTTCCTCATGTATTGTGTCCTCAAGCTGTCAAGCATCTTGATGGCCCTTCTCTGAACTTGGTCCCACTTGTCCATCTCTCTCTTGAACTAGATGGCTCTGGAACGGGTACAGTATTTCCTTTGCAGCCCCTCCAGTACCACGTAGAGGGGAATAATTATGTCTCCCAGCTTGCTGGCTACGCCTCTGCTGAAGCAGCCCAACAAGAGGTCCACCTGCACTGCTGCAAGGATACATTGCTGACTCCTGTGCAATTTGCTATCACCAAGGCCTCAAGACATTTTCTGCAGAAATGCCTTTTTGCCAGTCCCAAGCCTCTGCTACAGCACAGGAATCTTGGGGAAGGACTTTGCATCTTCCTTTGAACTTCAGAATGCTCTTCCTAAGCCATTTCTCCCGCTTGTGTAGCCTTGTATGAGTGTATCAACCCCACCCTTCAGTGCATTGATGTGTCACCCTAATTTAGCACAAGGTGTGAGCTTCCTGGTGGTATTGATCAGTCAGAATGGTGATGGACATCATTCAGGGCATGTAAAATGCTGTCAACTACAGTACTGCCAGTTTACTTCAGTTAGACTTTCTTACATGTCAACACTATGAAGCAAAATATGAATTTCTCTGGTTTCTTTTTTTTCTTTGGTTTGGTGGTGGGGTGGTGGTTGTTTTATCCAAACAGTTCTAGCAGGAAATCTACGGAAGTGTTTCTGCCATCTCTACGATTTATAAAAAGCAAATTTACTTCCACATGGCATTGGACCAGAATACCTGTTTAGCAGAAACATAGTAGTAACAGTAGCAGTGCTGATGCTACTAAATGATGTTTTCTTTATGATCTAAGCCTTAAACCAGCATATGCTTACGTACATTTTGGCGCCTTCCAAGAATGTAAGCATAAAAGTTCCCTCCTGACTAGAATGGAACATGAAGCATTTGTGGAGGAAAAGGCATTCAGTAGAAGCAGCTAAAATCTGACAACTCCTTTCCACCTGCCTTATCTATTGAGATTGCAGCAGTAGGGTCAGTTGTATATTGCATTTTTTGTGTATTACTAATTCATTCTGCAAGCACCCATACATGCATGCACCCATACATGCATGTGCATGTGTGCTCACACTTCTTTCTCATTGTCTCCCTCCCCCTGTATTTTCTCCTTCTTCTAACAGCCTTTAAATACGCTGAATTGTAAAAAGTATTCATTTGCTCTGTTCAGTGGAAAACTACTTTTCACTTAGTCTTTCTAGTCCATTCAAACCTTTCAGGTATGGATAAAGAGGGATTTTGAGTTTAGTTGATTTTTTTCAGTTTTTTTGTTGGTTAGGAGGGAAAAAGTTTCTTAGAAGCTACCATTTTCAGCTATTAACTATATAATAATAATAATAAAATTTACTTATTAAAAATCAAAAGCCTAAAGCTTTCTTCTGATTTTGCATAAAATAAGCTTACTGCTTTCTTCTCCCTCACAAAGTACAATTGAAGGACTCCAAAAGCAAGCTCAGCTGATATTGTTCTTGTTTTTAGATTTCCTCATTGAAAACCACTTACATTTGCAGACTTCAGCAACTTTATCACCCACATTTCAGAAAATCTTACTGTTGTCTCTAGAGGTTGTCCCCATTCTCACTGTGTGAGAGTTAAAAGGTATTAGAAATCATATACCATTAGCAACAACACAAACTCGTTTGCTGAACACTTAGATGACTGAGGAGGAGGATGCTGCTGCTCTCAGATGTTTCTGTAGATACCCAAAAGAAGAACAGAATTGCTCAGTGCAGGCTGCGTTCTTTGTGCACTGATCACACTGAGTGTACTAGGGCAGTGTGCAAGGCTTTATTTCCCACTTTTTATCACTCTGTGCAATAAACGACTTAAGGGTTTGTTTGTTTATTTGTTTCCAGGAGCAGGTTCAAGATCTTTGCTAAATTGGTAAAGTCAACAAGATTTCTAGGCAAGGATTTTCAACAACAGCTCCTGAGTACTGGTTGCTGACTATAACTGTCTTGGAGCCTCAGAGCTCCTCAACAGCTGCCTCTTCCCAGTGGACATGGATTCCTACTCTTTCCTAGTGCAGAAACGTGGCTTTTGCAACACTGAGAGAACTAAGTTACCCCTCCTCCTCTTGCCTCACTTAAAGGAATTTCACAATGAGGTATTTGAAAGCTGAGTGACACTCTCGTAACCTAGTGAACTGATTATTGTAGTGTTTTTAGTCTTTCAGATTGCTTTTGCAATGGAAAAGGCTGATGCTATTTTAGACTGAAAGATGAGACTTTCCAGTGTACCTTCAAACTGAGTGTGGGTGGTGCAGCCAGTGAGTTCAAGGGCATCAGGAATGCTAGCAGTAAAAAGATGGCATGCAACAACAAGTTTTTATAACCTCCAAAATCCTACCTTCTTTTCTATTTGCGTTCAGTTTACTAAGAATGGAAAAACATTACTGCTGTTCTAGTAAACACACATCAGTCAAACCATAAGGGCAAAACATCATCAAGTTAAAATACACCAAATTAAAAATTAAATAAATTATGTCACTCCCCTGAAGTCATAGCAAAGGCTGCACACTAAAAAAACCACCCCAAACGACAAAACACCCCTCTCCCAACAAACCAGCAGTGTCCAAGCAAGTTTGCTGTTAGAGCTGCTGTAGATATATGTGTTACTGCTCCATTTGACTTACATGTGGGACTGCAGCAAATTGAAAGGAAAATCGCATCAGGTTATGCCAAGTCAACCAGAGAAATGTATTGTGTCTCCTTAAATGCATCCTTTCTCCCTATTTCAGCTGAATAGTACCACAGCTGTTCCTATGCTGTTGGCAGTACTATATATGTGTTATACTTTGACTTCTGCGAGGTGAGTTACCTTGGAGGAGCTGCCCTTAGCCATGCTGATCTGTTGCTAAATACTGAGCCCCTCGAGGCACTTCTAAGTGATTGCCCTGAAGGTGGGAGACAAAACTGCAATAAATTCTGGAAATTCAGGGCAAGTATAGCACTGTCAAACTAGAGAGATTTAGCCAATTCAAAAGTATTAACTTGCCATATGTTTTGTGAGTGTATAAAGTAGTATCATTAGCACTAATAAAACTGTCATGGTTACAACATTTGTGATTATTTGCTATATGTGGTATTCATTTATGTACATTCTGGAGAGGTGTGGGAGTGTTTACAAAAGGACTCATATATTACCAGCAGTGACAGCTACACTGAAAATTGTCTATTATCAGATCCAAGTTTTCATTTGCTTTTAACTCTTTGATCTTTTCATGGGTTTTTATGCCTGAAGCTTGATTTTGGGGGTGGGAGGGAACAAATATCTTTGTTACTGAGCTCAGCTAATGACAAGAGAGATTTCTTTTCCCTAATTAAAACAATTTTTAAAATGAGTTAACCTCATTCAGAAAATAATAATTCTCTGGAGTACTCAAGGTTCAGACTGAGCAACACACAGGAGCATCAAATGAACGGTTGGATAAGAAAGATGCGCTGAATATTTATCCACTGGGTGGCCTTCCTTCAGTTGCCTTCACTGAGACAAGGAACCAAAGGGAAATGAGAGAATGCTTTTGTTAAAAACCCCTACCATGACACAAGCAGCAGTTTGCTCGCAGACTATCAGGTAATGGAGAAGCTGGTGCGTTGCCCCCCATATGCCATGAATATACAGTAGCCAACCATCAACATTGCAACAACAATCAACAAGAAGAAGAAACAGGAGTTGTGTGGTTAATAAAAAATTAAATTCTCCAGTGCTTTCAGACACACACAGAGAGGAATCCCAAGTCCTTGAAATATCTTGGTCAACGATATGTCAAACAATCACTGCTTCCAGAGGAGGGAATTGACAATTGTGTATTCTCTAAAAGATGTCCTTTGCTCTTGGTCTCTTGCATTTTTCAGTGCTTTCTCTTTTTATGTTCCTTTCAGTGTGTTGCTTGCCTAATAGCATTTCAGTCTTCAGAACTCAGTTGAAATATGACCCTACAAATGCCAGCATTTTCTGTAGTGACCTAAATGTCGTGTGTCCTTTCGTGTCCTTATGATTGCAAGAGGTTAAGTTGTAATTAAATAACTATGCCTTCACAACATCTCCAGGTGGTTGCTTTTGTTTCCTCCAAGCCTGCACTGCAGTCGGAAGAATCTTCTCAAGTCTTTTCTTAGTCCCATTAACTGGTGAGTGATAAAAAGGTATGCTCTGAAATATAATTTCTTACTTCATGAATGCTAAGCTCTTTCAGAAGCAGATGGAGGTTAATTCTCTGGGGAAAAAAAAAATAAAAGAAACAAAAAAAAGCACACCAGCAATTTTGTGATGCTCAGTGTAACAATTCTTGGAAGAAGCCTCCTCTCATATTTAAAATCATTTGCTATTTAAACAAGCTAGTTCATTTAGAATCACCCAACCAATGATGAACCACTTCTCTGGAGGTTCTGACTGCTTCTCAGACTGCCTGCTCCCTAAGCACACATAGCAGAGTCCTTGGCAAAATCTGTTAATATAAATTTACCTCTTTGCCAGAAAAAATGCTTATCCAGTCCTAGGAGCTCTATTAACTTTTGCTTCAGCTATAATATTGTCGATTTAAAAGGTGGTGGATTTTGGATCTCATAAGAAATCACATTGGATGGAGCACGAAATCTGGAAATCCAAGGATTTAAAAAAATTGGTTATAAAAAATTCACTTTGTTTTTTTTCTAAGGGATGTTAGCCTTCTGAGCAGCTGACATGAGCAAAAAAGCAGTCCGATAATGCTGTGAAAGGTAAAACTGTGTTCAAGTAGTAATGCTACATTTTCTACGCTTGGTACCCATTACTGGCCATAATACATATGTTTGCAATGTTTTCTGATTTCATTTACCCCAATGTAAACTCCAGAGTAAACGTGTTATGAACATGATTATTTTGGCTTTGTCCCAAAGTAAGTGAAAAAAGGATTTATCCTGCTATCTATTTTGCCCCTGTAACGACAACAAGGATTACTATCATAAAATGATGGAGTGCAATGTTTCCGATTATGCTAATAATAAACCCAAAAGAAATCCTTCAATCTTACATGCACATAAACAGCAGAACAAATTTTCTTGTATGCACATTAAACAGTAGTTTACTCCCTTTCTTTTCCAGACAGGTTTAGAAGGTAAGCTGATACAAGAAAATGACAGCTGAATTAGTAAAGTCTCTGTTATCCATATCTGCCAAGGTTCTCATCTACTGCAGCAATAGATACCTAGGATGTATTGCTATGTTCTTAATATTGTTGGTTTCATTACTTATCCAGTATCAAAAATATGCTTAATACTCTCATAAAAAACAAAACAGGATGTGATTCCAGCCCAAATATAAATAATTTATAACTACATACTAGAGATGAACAAAATTCTTCTTTCATGTTCACAGAGGAGCTATTCTTGCACAAGCAGCAATGAATGTGCTTTTAGCTGGTCATCTCAAATACTTTAACCAGCAATAGTTTATTTTATACTGGATTTTAACACAGCGTACCGCTGCTGGGTCATAGCATTCCCCATCACATTCCTCAGTCTTTGCATAAGCAATTACAAACATATCAGACAATGCTCTGATGATACCTTGTGCAGGAAGGACTAATTATTCATATACATTTCCTGTGTACAAATGTGATAGAACAAAATTAAATTCAATCCTGCAGTTAAATCTTAATGCAGCTTGGTTTTTTCCTCTTTTTTTTTTTTCCGCTTTAGGAACGATGCCTCAGGCAAGGCAAGTATACTTCGGTAAGGAAAAGGATTAACATTTTCTAAAATTTCCAGTGTTTTTATCTACTACCTTTTCCTAAATTGCTAATGCTTCTTCAACTATTAAAGCTGCAATGCCTTCTGTAAATCCACTTTCTGATTATGTGAGTTAAGCTATGCATTTGGGACCAAAAAATAAAAAAGCCCGAGTGAGTTATGTCACAAATTGCCTTTAATGCTTCAAATTTAGACTATCAAATACACAGGCACATTGTTCAGAATTGTTCCAGCATTAAAATAAATAGTAGTCTGAGGCCTTTAGAGCTGTAAATGAATTACAATCTTTTTGCAGGTGAGATAAGATTTGTGAGTGCGAGCAGCATCTTTTATTAGACCAACCCTTATAGTTGGAAAAAGTAGACAGGAAGGGCTTGTAAGCCAGGAAGATTATCTCCTTTTTCCCATTGTATTACTTTTTCCAGTAAAGACCTGCAAATTTTAGCTCACCCATGTCCTTTGACCATCACAGTTAAAACCATAGCAACCTGCAAACTAAAAATAAATAAAAATAGGAAAAAAACTAGAGGACATCTTCAGCCTGCAATGTTTTTGAACTTTTTCAGCTTTGGCAGGTACACTGAGGTTACAGTAGGACTATTCAGAACAAGTCTTCATAAATTAAGGCCTGTGTACTGCACTGCCAAGAACAAAAAAAAAAGCAGCTTTTTTCCAGGTTTTCTTCTTCTTCTAGTAACACCAGAGGACAGGAGGGGAGAAAACTGGTCTCTGCAGAGCAGGCTTTTGTGAGGCTGCCTGCATAATTTTGCCCTGGATGGATAGATCTTTTTAGGAAAGGCAATATTGGCAGACATTTCTATACCCTTCACGCTTCTGTACAGGATTTAGAAAGTGTTCATTGTTCATACATGTCATGCATGGTATTTGACAATAACGTTTTTCCATTACAAGTTAAGAAGCCACACTATATCCTTCATTTCTTCCATGTTGCTGTGTTCTTTCTTTAACTCTGTTTCTTTTCTTTTTGTAGTCTCTGTCTCCAGATTTCACAATTTTTGCTGCTTTCCCATGAGCAAAGTTGCTACTGTATTGGTTAATATATCTTTAAAAGTGTCAGGGATTCTTGTCTCCAGGACCATCTTCTCATTTCTCCTGAATATATTTTGCCTTTTGTCCCAGAAGCATAGAAAGTAAAACAAAATTGAAATGCAGTAGCGTAATTAGGCCAAAATTTTATTAATAAAAACCATCTGGGAACAACTGTTAATAGCTTGTGCAGGATAGGTCATAGTCTCTTCCCTAATTGTTTTCACCTGCTGGAGGGCTGTTTCCTCTTTCCCTTCCACCCTACTCCCTGCCATCTCCCTGCCGTGCAGAGATCTCCTCCCTTGCTCCTTTCTATAGCTACTCCCCAGCCCAGTATTGGGGATCTCTGATAGTGCAAGGATTGAGGCCTAGGAAAAGTAGATTTTTTTCCCTTTTATTGTTCTCTGACGTGATTTGGCTTTGTCAAGCAAGGTATGAGGTTGTCATCAGATAAGTGTCTGAAGCGGTTTTCTGTCGCCTCCTGAAATGGGCCAGTCTGAATTTACTCTGAAGTAACTGAGCCAGGTTCCTTGGAAAAGCAGAAAAATTCACCTCGTCTCAATCAATCCACTGATGGAGGAAAATTACCCAAGGCCTCAAGATGTGGTAATGACTGCAGCAGGCTAAAAGCCTATCTGGATACAAATCCCAGTGTAATCTAGGCACAAGGGGCCTTCACAACTACTCTGTTTTCTACCTTCCTTGTAATTCTTCCACCAAATTCCTGTTTGAGTTATGTCGGAGCCAAGTAAGCAGTGTTTTCTTGAAGTCAGGTGAGGGAACTCCCCTCTTGGTTGTGGTGAGGTAAGCCCAGTACAGGGAAGTATCTTGGGGAGGAGTAGGCATGAGCTGCTGCCGGCAGCTCTTTCCAGCTGCCCAGCATCCCTGTCTACACACATCTTGCTGCAGCCACAGCTCCACAGGAAAGAGGAAGTGGACTCAAACCCCAGAAAATGACTTTTTCTCAGAACAAAAATATACAGTTTCAGCAGCTGATGTTCTGAATCCTCATCCCTAAAAAAGCCCCAACAAGCTCCCTGACAACATAGGACTGGTGAAGTTAATGGGAGAGAAAGCTTGCCTGGTTTTGTAAATATGCCCTTTCTTAGATGGAATTGCACTGTGCTTCAGTCTGTGCAAACTGATATGGAAAGCTTGCAACTTAAGTAGCAAGAACAGGGGAAGAGAAACGTGAGAAAAAAGCAGTTTGACCAAAGTTGTGTAGGCAGTCAGTGGTAGAACAAGAACTAATACCCTCAGATTCCTAATTCCCAGTCCTTTTCTCCTGTCATCTGAAACTGCTTTATTTCAGGCACTTGCTATTTGCTGGTCTCAATGGGTCAAATTGGCCCAGAACATTTCAATGAAAAACAATCATTTTTATGTTCCAAGAATCACACTGAACAATCTTGCAGTTGAGGTTTCTTAGGTAATACGTAGCTGTTATATGGAATGAAAGTTTGCTGTAAGTGCTTGCTGCTGAAATGTAAGAATGAAAGATGACTTTGGAGAGCCTCAGGAGTAGCTCAGGCAATGTATGTCCTCCCACAGATAGAACAAGGAAATTACATAGTCAGGGACAAGGCAAAAATCATAACTGTTTTTTATTGGGCTCTGTCCTCTATTTGTTAGGATTATTGCCTTCACTGTCGTCAAACCGTAAATCTGTTTTTTCTCCTTTACACTGTAATTACAATCTTGTTTGGGGAAGTAATATTGTTGGGGCTGAAAAAATATCCTCAAACCCTCCCAGCACCAGTAGCTTAAAGGGAAGAGATACCTTCTTTAACTAACCTTAATAATATATTTTGCTCCTAATAATATAGCACAGCAGAACAATCTAAAATGTATGGCTGCAGTCTTTCTGTAATAAAAACAAGAGATTTAATTGAACATCTATCCTGGAGCATTCTTTCATTCTCTGATAGAACATTACACGTAAAAATACCAGGATGCTATTTCAATAATAAGATGATGTTTCATTCAGGCTGTGGGGTTTTCTCCATGCTGTATGTATTCCAAGGTCTGCATATGTTGGCATGATTGTAAAAGTATCATTATGATGAACAGATTGTGTTAATTGGTATTAAAGAATATTTATGCTGGATTGACTAAGTTAAAAACTGTAATTGGTCAGAGACACTTGGGTGATGACACCCAGGGAGTCCTATTAGCACTGAATTGATGGAGTAGCTTATCCTTGCAGTTGATAGCAATCCCCATAGTAAAGAAAGCTGAGAGATAAAACTCCCACTTTGGATTTATGATCCTAAGTGGTACAAGCCACACTCAATTCTGCATGGTCTGAATTACAGATCTCTATTTAACAGGACAACATAGACCTGCTGTTACGATTGTGTCTATGATTACAACGCTCTAGAGTGTGTATTGCATTGTAATGAAGTGATTTATGCCATACCTTTTTGCTTAAGGCAATAATAGATCAGTACATATATGAAAGTCAAAGGAAATTGTTGTGTCTTATTGCTTGAGAGAACTTTCCTTAAGAGATGCAAGTGAAACTTGGAGAAGTTTCTCCCTACATTCGGTGGTAACTTGCATGCCAATCTTCAGAGAAGATTTTCTTTGGGCAGAATGTGTTATTCCTGCACTAGGTAGCTCTGTGCTATTCGGTATCTCTGGAATCTTCAACCACGTTTAGGTGCACATAGCTTCAAACTGCACCAAGCAGCAGAGTGAATTGCATCTCACAGAGACTGGGCAGTGCAGCCACCTTGAACACTGCTTCCTTCTTGGCACTCCTCTAGTCCAGGTTTATGTAGATCTGGGTTTATAAATACAGTCTCACACATGCTGAAGCACTACACATTCCATTAAGAGCCCTTTACCCCTGTCCTTACCCCAGATATGTCCAGCAGCAACAAGTGCTGGGACTATGGAAGGGATGTGGAGCGACAGAATTTCCAATACGTTTCCGGAGTCTTTCCAGGGGAGACTTTTCAAAAGCAGAGCATGTGCCCCACACTTTCTGAAAATAAATACATAAATGGCATCTGAGCCCTTTGGTTACCTTAGAAAAGTTACCATAAAAGTCAACTTACCCTTCCACAGCACTGAGTAACTTCCTTTAAAGGTGACCTCTACCATTACAAGCCAGGTGACACTGAAAGCTACAGGGTTCTCAGGACAGACGCTCAGTCACCATTTCCCACACTGTTTCTCTTAATACCTCAGCAGTTAAAAGCTACTAGTTCGATATGACTGTTGGTAAGAATTTTTTGTTCAGCCTCTTGTGCTGGCTTGCCTGCTGAATACAAGACCAGACATTTTGGGAACACTACACCAATTCCCACCACTGACAGTCATGTCAAAGCATGGAAAGCTTATTAGGCTGCACCATTCTAGGTTGGATGGGCATTTGCAGGGCATGAAGTAGCCCTACTAGTGACACCTTAAATGAATACACTATACAGGCTTGCAAAATTTCTCTGCAAGGTCATTCCATCTCGATCACTACAGCAAAAGTGTTTGGCAATATTTTGCTAAAATATAACAAAGGAAATTTTGGTTTAAAGTTGCTTTATTCACTGCTAATATCTCATTAACTCTGGCCAAAAGCAGAGTTCCTTGTTTCCTTGTTATATTTGACAAAAGCAGCTGCAGGATACCTCCTCAAGTCCACTCATGCTTATCATCACTGTTAGGACTATTAATTCACTGTAGAATACTTTAATGTACTATAACATTTAGAAATGGCATTTGGATGTGCAGTAATACTATTTTGCACAATTAACCTCTGGTTCCCTTCCATATAAGCCTGTTCTAAAGAAATATCAGTTATGCTGTGTTATTTTCAAATTACATTGGGTTTTGTGCCTTTTTCCTAATAGGTTGCCCTTTCCTTAGAGAGTAGTAGCACACACTGAATTGTAATAACACTTTATTGTCCTTGCAACAAAACAGTGTAGATCACAGAGATAAAAGGAGATGAACCCATTCACCAGCCCTAGATCAGACAACTCCTGACCACAGTTTTTAAAATCCAGTTCTAGATCCACATATTAGTTTTGCAAAAAACAAAACAAGACAATATAAAGAAAGAAATCTTTCTCCTTGAAAATGAAATAAATTCTAAATAACTCCACCTTAAAACCTGTGACAAAGACTAAATCACTCAGTTCAGGGTCATTGTAAAACAGTACTACATTTCATTTTTGTTGCTCAAGAAATGGGAACTAGAAGGTTCTGTCAGAGTGTAGAACAGAGGAAAAGTACACAAGACATTTGATAAATTTAATCTTGAGTTATTGAAAATTTTTCTAAAATTGATACTTTTCTAGAGACTTATAGAGCTAGAAGAGTATGGGGCGGTTTAAAAATCTTAGAGAAACAAGCTTTTTAAATTTCATAAGAATAGAGGTGTGTCACTAGAACAGTAAACTCCAGCTCCATTACAGAGGGTGGAGGCCAGCACTTAAACGCAAGAATTTTTCAGAGGAGGAATATACCATTTTAGTTTATTCAGGGTATGGTGGGTGAAAATTTTAATCTCATTTACTAATCTCACTAGCGAGGAGCAGCAACAGAGTCATATACCAATTTTAGCTGATCTCACAGATTCATCCTCCTGGTGGAGTGAACAAGAAAAAGTAGTTTTTGAGACCCCTTATGATTTACTGTTTTGCAGTCAAAATGCACAAAACGCTTTACGTAGGTAAGTATTTAATTTTTTTAACATAGGTGTTAATGTTTCCTTTGAAGAGCCAGCACCTCATCAAGGAGAAACTCTCTATTAGACTCTACAACAAACAGCTCTAATTCTGCTCTTTTTTGCTAGCATATTTTTAAATTAGAATAACATAGCTGGCTGTGTTATTATCTCAATTATAATAATGCATCTGAGATCAGAGTTTAGCCCAACTTATTTTTCCAATGTTTTATGCTACTAAAAAGTATGGATTTTATTTAGTCAAATTATGCATTCTGTTTTTTCATGCAAAGCCTCAACTGAAAACTGTCAGAGTTATATTTGTGCATCTCATTGCAGAATTTGGCCCAAGGGTTTAGAGCTCCTAATATTTACAAAACACACTATGTACAATTTGCTGACACAAATATATAGCTTTAATACTGCAAGGCTTTAAAAATTTATATTCATGCCTAGATGCAGGATAAGAGTGAAAGTGAAATGAGTAAAATCTTCTTTTTACGTTGCTTATTTTGTGGCAGGATGATACAATTCGGCAAACTGGTCTCATCTGGTTACCTCACTGCCTTGACTTTCATCCAAAGGTATGAAGTTTTTCATGAGGCCATGGTTTTAATCCCCCCTGCTTCTTGCTAGATTTTCTAATCTTGGACTGTTATGTTCAATCACATGTGAACACATTTCTCTGGCATTTGAGCTGCACAAAATCTTTTGTGTGTGGTTTCAAACAAGCTTTAATGCGCCGCCAAGTTGTTCAGCTTATTCAGTATTTCCAAATGGTGAAAAAGAAGTTTATAAAGCAAGGAAGAAGTGTTCTAAGGGCATTGTTTGTAGCAAAAGACAGAGGTTCAAAAAACTGTCAACAAAGTTTTGCCCTCTGATATACCTGAGAGAACATTTGGATTTGCTTCAAGTAACCAAGAGAAGAATCTGGGCTAATTCAACCATGATTAAGAAAGCTGTCTAAGGTTTTGATTTTGCAGAGCACAGATGTGAACTGCTGCACAAAGGCAAGATTAAAAGAAATGCATAGGATGGTCAGTGTGGGAAAACCCAGTCCAGCAGGAGAGGATGTATGCTGGATGGCTGCCATGCCTCTGTTGCCTAGCAGAAAAACTATGAGCAGGTCAAATACCTTTGTTATACTGAGCAGCGGACTGAAGCTCACGTGGCATTATAAATGCCCATTGCTTGCCTGTTCATATGATTTCAGCCCTCAGTACTCCTGAATAAAAGCAACTGGTGATGGAAAGTCTTACTTTGTTTTCTCACGTGGGACATTGCACAGCAGCTCACTCTGGTCCTCTGGTCCTTCCGACCATCTACTCACATGAGAACAGGGCAACTTTGTGCACCATATGGCTCTGGGAGAGGAAGGCTGTTTCTGAGGTTCAGACTCAGAAATGAGGCTTGAGAAATTGGGTGAAGGCTGCACCATGGGCATGGTGGACAGCCTTGGGCAGGATACTTTGTGCAGTTATCTACTCCACCACAAAGCAGATATTGCCTGATGCTGAACCTCACAGGCAGTGTTTCACACTGATGCAGATGAGGAGATGCAGTACAAGATGGCAGCAAGGGGAAACCCCAACTGCTTTGAGGCTTCAGTACCTGTTCTCTGTAATGGCATCATAAATTCACACAGATACGGGAAACAACATCCTAACAGCTGGATAATGTGAATTCCAGAGTAATATAGTCCATTCAAATAGATGCATTTTTTTTCTCTGGACTTATCCACAGGGAAAAGAGAAAAAAAAAAAAAGTCTGGCATCTTTTCATTCCCTAAAACACTCTTTGTATTAATTTTTTTTTCCAAGGCTCATTAGAGCTACTTCTCTCTCTTATTTCTCTCCCCCCTTACTCACCCTTTTATCACCCACTCTACCCACCTATCTTGCTTTTCACATTCCTCTTCCATTTTCAGACATCCTCTCTTCCCATGGCTTTGGCTATCACTTCTGAAGAGCCTGGAGTGTGTCCCCGGGGCTGGCTTCTGAGCAGGGAGCTCCAGTGCTCCAGTAAGGTGACCTGCCAGTAGTTTTAGGTTTGACTGGAAAATCAGCAAGACACGTGAACATGATAAGATTTTTGCTTTGCACCTTTATACACATGCTCTGGGACTTGAATCCTTGGTGGTAATGCAAAACAAAGATTGAGTGCATGTGCAGAGAAAAACAGAGAATTTATCTTCAGATACATTAACCCACACAGAAGAAATAAACACAACTTTTGCGCTATTTTCTGGAAAGAAAATAGACTGAAAAGAATATCAACACAAAAGAGATGAGTTAGGCACAGAGAATAATCTGTGGACTGTTGCAACTGTGGAGCTGAGCTCAGTTGGCTTATTGGAAAGAAAGAAGAAGGAAAAAAATAGAACTTGTTCTGGTATAGAAGAGTCTCTCATGCTGCTAATCAATTCAGTAGCCAAATTTGCTATTGTGATCTGATGGTTTAGCTCTGCCAACTCTTGTAATTATCTCTATTCCCAATCTCCATTAGTGGCCTTTTCAAAGGATATGAGTTTTCACAGTGTCAGACTATGCCATGCAGTGAATACCACACCATCAGTGCGTTACAAACATAGTACAGCATAAATGATTTACAAATATAGCCTCTTGCGACAGTAGCTGGAACACAACAGCTATGTGTTCCTAGGCCTCGGGGTTGTGGTTTCCTAATGGGTGACCTTTCCTCCCTTCATACTGTTTTCCTTACAGATTACGGTGTGGCAGTTCCATACTATCTCATTAGTTATGGGAAAATTAGAGCATATGAAAAGATGAGGAGGTCATTCAGAAATCTAGAGCTGATAGGTAGCACAAAAGTGCTGGAATAGCCAGGGGACTCCAGCCAACCATTTACTCTGCTTACTATTCCTCCAAACACCATTTCACAAGGTGCTGTTGCAAAGAAGGGCATCACAGTAGCCCAGAAGCACACCACAGTCTTTGGTATGGCTCTAACAAGTGCTGCCACATAGGAGCAATATTTTCAGATGTAAACAAAACTTACAGAAACTGCATGACAGAGCTGTTGAAAGAGCTGCTGTGGCTGAGGGTGAGCAGGTGGTATAATGATTGAAGGAAAAATGAAATGTCTGCTTTGACTAAAGGGATATGTGCTGTTTTCCCAGGAACTAAAATGTGGCTCGGAGACCTTTTAAGTGCATGCACACTTGCCAAGAACAGTGTTTAAGAACTGCAACATCACATATAATATTAAATAATTAAACATAACATTTGAGAAAATAAGAAACACCACACTAAAAATTCAAAGCAACTTCTTTTTTTAAAAAAAGAAACACAAGACTGAACGACCAGATGATACCCAAGAGAATCTGATGATTAACTGGCTAAATCAGGACATCTGCAGGATGTAAGAATAATAGAAGGAAGCGGGAGTTTTGGCTACCACTTTTATAATTAGCAATTGTAATGATCTTAGCGGTGTCCTCCTGAAAGAACTTGAATATTCATGTTGAGGCACAGCATTCTGTTTCAGCACTTTTGGTAACTGTAGCCACTTGCACAGAGTCAAGCACACACTCAAATCAGGAAGTCAAAATGAGTGCTCCAAATACTTTCTGTCGGAAATTGTAAGGAAAGCTGTTATTTGCATGCAGTAAGATGAGGAAGAGAAGCATAGCATCCAAGAGCTCCCTTAGTATTTTTAGTTTCATAAATAATCATGCTTTTTTTTCCCCTGCAGACTAAATTCAGAGTTGACCCAAGGAAATGCAAAATACATCTCAATCTGTAAAGTTAGATTTCATAATGTCAGACCAGACAGTAGCCAAAGGCACCCAAAGTAGCCGTTACTATCTATAGAAAGCCAGGCATCCATTCACTCTTCCTGAATGGGTGCTAAAATTTCATAACAACCTAAGCTGAGCCTGTAGGTCATACAGGGTTCTTTGCGGTCATACTTAATTAGTAGTTCAGTGGATACTTCGACTGCTTCTCAGTTTTATCACCTTCTTGAATAAATCAGATATATGCCTGACCAATTTCCTCTATTTTTTCTCTGTTTTCATGCCACAAAGAAACAAAGACATATGAGATGCCTCATCTTCGCAGAGAACCATTTAGATCAGTCACATCTCTGAGAAGTTGTAGAAATAGGGACCCCCATCTGTCCGCTGATTGATTTGGAACCCTGTAAAGATTGCATATGTCCAGGCAAATTGGGGTGACCTGGGGAGAAATCACTTTCTTTGCTTTGTTTAATAACTGGAATATGAAAGCTCAAACAGGCTCATGTCCATTTGAGTGTGTGCACCTGTGTGCTTTGACTGTGGGCACTAGGCAAAATGAGCAAACCCCAGTTAATGACTGACACACACTAACAAGCATCATTACGCTTGTGAATTGCTCTTGGGCAACTGAACTGTTTAGGTCTATCCAGGACAAGAATGAATTAATTAGCTGAGATCCAAAAGGCAGTGATCCAGGTGTATCCCACGTCCAGACAAGCGGGCTAGCAGCTGCAGTGGGGTATCTAGGGCAGAACCAGCTTGCTAGGCTGCCTCCTAGAGAGTTTTGTAGGCTGGTCAGGTCAGATCCAGGCTTTCTATCAGTCAGGGATTAAACTGATTTATCTTCCTGTGCTCAAGCAATGCAGTGGCTACCAACAGAAAGGCTCTTATTATCATCAAAATCCTACATTGACAATGAATATATACTTTTTCTTTTCCTCTGCCTAATATGAAATTATGTGGGCATACAGCTTCTCCTGGGACTCCATTTTTCACTTCATCTATGGTTTCTGTTGGTTCCTTGCACATGAAATTGTTTCAGATAGAATGCATTCTTCAGATAGCACCATGCCCTATGAGGTGCACTTTGAGGAGACAGGTCAGCTTTCAAACACAGCGAAGATTTCCATGGATGCATGTTTCCGTGAGTGCATGTTTCTTGTCCAAGCATCTGTTTGCCAGAATGGAAGTGGTACTGCTCATGGTTTGCCTTCACAAGCAATCTGAGTTGTGACGCAGTTGGCTCCAGCCATGCTCTGAACTTTGGATAGCTGTTGCATTAATTTAACCGCTTGTCTCCGCTTCAGCTTTCAGTCTAGGGTTCATTTCCGTCACTGTCAAGATGCTCCTCAAGTTCCATCAGTGTGAAGTTCAAGTACCTAGAGGTCTCACTCTTCCCCTGGGCTGGCCTCCAAATCTTCCAGGTGCTGAAATGCTTTAATGCTAGTACATGACATGTCTTTTCAAAATTCCTCTATCCGGATCAAGGGAGTGCTTTAGTATCACAGCAAATACCCCTGATGGTCTTCTCTCATTTGTGCACCCAGCATATTATACTGGGTTCATTTAGCAGAGCATTTAAAATCAGCCTATGTAGCCAAATACATCCAAAGTAAAGAAAGCTTACCATGTATTTAAAAAAGTTAATATAAATAGGACAGAAGTATACTCAGCAAGTTCAAAAAATTAATGCTTTATTGAAGGCTTTCATGTCACAAGCCATTGCAGACCATTCTTCATATCAGGATCACAAGAACCCTTTTGGGCCCTGGTGTGTGTACCTGTATGTATGAAGTCTAGCTAAGGTGCCTTGCCTGGCAGGGAAGAGTTTTTGCTTTAGTTCCTTAATCTTTGGCATCAACGCTGTTGAATTTTGGACAAAACTTTTATAGATAATGACTCATTATCTACGTTTATTAGCTGTTCATGATGCAACTTAATACTCAGCCTCAAAAATCTACTTTTTAAAGTCCAGACACATATGCGGAGAGGAAATGTATGCAAAACAGACAAATGTCAGAGGTAGAAACTGCATGAAAATCCCTTTTCCAAGCATATTAAACCCAAAATTTTTATTTGCTCATATTTTCAGATCCACACTTTTCATTTTTTGTTTGTTGAAGACTTAGTTTTAATTATACAGTAAATGGAGTTTAATGTTTAGGTCTAACTTGTACATTTTGGACTGCATTCATCTACACATATTTGCAAACAGCAGCAGTTGGACTCCTGAATACTGATGTGCTGATAGTGGAAGAACTAGCTCAGGGACCACATTGCCAGTTCCTGTATTACATGACAGTCAATGAATAAACAAATTAGCAAGAAGGGGGGTTGTTGGTTTTTTGTTGTTGTTTTTTTTTGGCAGGGTGGGGTTTAGTTTTTTTGGGTTTGTTGTTGTTTTTTTAAACTGAATATTTATGCAGAGGAGGAAATAATCCAGAATTTGCATGGATGGCAAAAAATCTATGACATATCCTACTTTCTTTTAGATGGACTATAAAGGCCATCTGAACAGCAACCACAATATTCACTGAGGCTTCTTGTCCCCAGACAGCTGCTGGCTTGGAGATCAGAGGGAAGGAAAAGGAGGTGCATCCTGTCTGCACACATTTCCCCAGAAGAGAAGGTTTGCCGGCAAAGCCAGGAAAGATGCTTTTCAGCGATAGCTCCAGTGTTTATTGTTTCGTACAATACAGCCAGGCTTCTGGAAAGCAATATCTAGGTAGAAAGGTATTGTCTTATAGCAATGGATAATGAATGGATCTGAGCTGACAAATGGTTTTTCCTTTGTGCAGGAAGATGAAATAATTCCCAGAATACGCTCCCAAATAACATCTTTATGCATTGAATACTTGCAAGGAGATTGTGTTATAAAGCTGCAACAAAGTACCACCAGTCTCTTGGATTATTTAATTTGGGAATGCTGGGAGTGTTCACAATTCCACACATGTAAAGATGCAGCAAGCAAAGACTGATGTTTAGAAGGTAGCTCTCCAAATAATAAGGTACTATCAGTTTTTAGTACAGGATTTTGTTGCAGAATTTTTTTGTATATCTATTTGTCTGCTCTCCTCTTAGCTCAAATATTACAAGACAAAAATGCAAGAGAAGTGACAGCAAAGACAGATTTTTGTAAGTGTTATGACACTGATTCATGAACAATCTTGATATTACACAGCTCAGGGGTAGACATAAAGGCAAGGGAGACATAAGCCCTGAATCTGAATTTCAATAGAGAGTTACTATTACATGTAAGGTATTGATAACGTAAAAAAAAGTAAAAAAAGCCAGGTGATATGATAGGATTACTATACTTATGCACCAAAAAGGATATGGGGTGACCCAAAGTATAACAAGATTCCTCAACCCACTTACAGCTCATGGTGTAAAAAATATAAGAAAGCTGATCAAACAGTCCCTTATCTGAACAACTGCTCTCAGATCTCAAGGTGCATAAAGTGAGCTTATCTCCTACTGCAGGGCCACCTGAATCACTGGGGACCTCTGCCTCAGCTCAGAGCTGCCATGAGGGTTAAGGTGAGGATTCAGAGACCCAGAAAGGCTACAGCTCCTGGGACACTGGCATAGCAAAAGTCATGCCAAGGACAGTATGGCACTGCACCAGCATTGTTCCATCCACACATAACTCATCTGGGCCAAAGATGGTTTCAGGGACACCAGCATATGTAGGGTAGGCTGGTACAGAGGACATCAGGTTTATGTTAGGACACAGGGACACTCCCTTGACACATTTCACATCTGGGTAAACCATGGTACTGAGGATCTCAGTCTCAGAACTAAGGTGCCTATAGAGTTCAGGTTAGGGTTCAGAGACTCCCAAAGCCAGTATCTCCAGATTTGGGGCTAAAAAAGGCATGCCAAGGGTAGCATGGCACTGCACCAACATTACTGCCTCCACACCTTTCTAATCTGGGCCACCCGTGGTGCTGGGGACCTCAGCTGCAGCCCAGAGTTGCTATTAGGATTAGGGTGAGGGTTAAGAGAGCCACAAAGCCTACAGCTCCTGGGACACTGGCTCTGTAAACACATGCTGAAGGGAATGCTGTACCAATGTTTTTCCCTCTGCACCATTCTCCTATGGGCCAAACCTGATGCTTACTTGGCTTGCACTGCTTCCAGCCATGCCATTTGGTGTTCCATAATCCTGGAAATTACCGTTCCTGTCGTAGAACACAGGATTTTTTCTTGGTTGTCTTCTTTTTTCTAAAAAAAACCCAAACATGATCTGAAGAGGTCTTTAAACCCCTTGCTACTTGACAGATGCTTTTCCCCTTTCCTTGCATGTATAGTATCTTTTTCTGTGAGTCATCTCACCTATTCCCATGCCTGCTGGCATTTTGACCTCTTTGAGATACAGCTTTCTTGATTCTCTCACTATGATTCCTGTCTTTTACACCTGTTTCTCAGTCAGCACTGCCAAGCAGGGAAAGTAAATGACTTGCCTGATTGCCCAAAGCAGCCCGGTATCCCTTCCCTTATCTCACTAACAGGTCTGCAGTGCCTTAGCCTCCTTTTCTCCAGGAGGACTTTTCTAGATTGTGTCTGTCTTGAGGTCACCAAGCATGAGCTGGCTCCTCTCCAACTCTCCCACTGCAGCTGGCAGATGGACTGGCACGCCCCAGGACCTCCAGCAGTACACTCCCTTGCATCGTCTCGGGGAGCCTACCCCATTAAACAGTGTCTCTAAGTGCATATTAAATGGCTCAAACTGCATTGCATGCCCAAGCTGCTGAACAACCTGCAAGGTTTCTTACTTCTTATACTGGACTTTCCCTTTCTCTCCCAGGAGAGGAATAAAGCAGTGCTGGTTCATCTGGGCATTGCCTTTTTTCCCACTGACTGTGTTTCGTAAAACCTTCTTCCGTAGGAAAAGACTGTTTTTTTCTTGCTGGTGACCACTCTAGTAAATTGTATTGGGTTTGCGTGGCCAGATTTTGGTAATGGCAGGGGCAGTCTACAGGGGTGGTTTCTCTGAGAAACTGCCAGAAACTTTCTCAATGTCCAGTAGAGCCTATGACAGCCAGCTCCAAGACAGACATGCTGCTGGCCATGCCTGGGCCAAACAGAAATGGTGGTAACATATTTAAGAAGGAAAAAACCGTTACGGAGCAGATATAATTGTGGCCAGGGAAGAACAAATGGGAACATGAGAGAGGAACAACCCTGCAGACCCCAAGGTCAGTGAAGAAGGAGGAGTAGAAGGGGTTCCAGGCTCTGGAGCACAGACATTCCCCATGCCCCTGCACCACTGACAGAGGAGAAGTTAGAGATTGGGAAGGAGGAAGGAGAGAAGGGAATGTGTTCTTAAGATTTATTTTACTTCTCTTATTAATAAATTCATTTAACACTTCAAGTTTGAGTCTGTTTTGCCTGTGACAGTATTTTGTGAATGATCTCTCCCAGACCTTATCTCAACTCATGAACCTTTGTTATATTTTCTCTCTCCTGCCCTACTGAGAAAGAGAGTGATAGAGTGGTTTTGGTGGGTGTCAGGCATTCAGGCAGGGTCAACCCACTACGTACATACAGTGGCTTCCTTGTAATGTCTTGATAAAGGGTATTTTAGCTCTGGGAATGTTCATTTACTGGAGCAGAAATACAAATAAGGCATCACCTTGGGTAATGATCATAGCAATATAGGTCAGTGGGTGAAGCAAGAATACTTGTGGATAATTTAACTCCCTATATGGGCACACTTTGGCCAGGCAGTGAAAGACTACTTTAACTAAGGAGAGTCCATTGACTCTAAGGTAGTTTTCTGCACAGACAAGCAGAAGATTGACATGCCAGGGTCACTGGAATAATCATTTGCTCCTCAAATTGGCATAATTTAAGAGCAAGGGAATGCTAAGGGAAAGCATCATGCTGACAGTAACTTATCTAAGAGCACAGCTGGGACAATATACTTTTTTCAATGCATTTCCTCTTTTCCATTTGGAAATTGTCTGTAAACAAGTCTATTTGTCATTCAGAATGATTTACATTGAGTGAAACTTAAGTCTAGGCCCATTCACAGGCAGCTTATTGTAGGTTTTCAGAAAAAGAAATTCAGTCTGATCCAATTTAACACAGAGATCACAAGGCGTGTCTTCTTGCCTCAATTGGATAATTCTTTGATTTAGTTTTTTGATGTGAATATCAATTATTCATTTGAATATTAACATTCTGGTAGTACTTGATGCTATTATAGTGGTATATACTGTTTCTGCAAATATTTCTGTACTGATATTACTTGTGAGAAAATTTATGGTGTGAAAATTAAAACCACGGAAATGCAGTGTTCCTTTCAAAATACTGATGAATATTCATATAAGCATTACAGTGTTTGCCTCTCTCTGATGTTTAGTGTTGTTCATTCATCCAAAGTTGGAAGGATATAAGCTGAGACATGATACTTCAAGTGAGTAGTTAAATGAGGAACTGGGGAGATTAAGTTATAAGATGATTGTAAAACTCCTGGACATTTTGGGGCCGCAAAGCCTTTTTCAAAACTGAGAGAATATACTACTGGGTGTAATGCAAGTAAAAGGTAGAAAACTGACTCAGAAAACAGGACTTTCAGATGCAAATTACTTAAAGATCCCTGGTCCAAAAGTACCTTGCAAACAGCAGTATATGGAGCATACTGAGAAAACAGAAATTTCAGTGAGCCTAATTTTTCATCAACTGTGAGGGCCTACTACTAAGGTGACAACACGCAGAAGTCTACATTGGAGTCTGATACAACAATGCTTTATAGGAAAAAAAATTTTGGGGAGAAAACAATATGTCCAAATCTCTCAGTATACTGCTTTCACTGGAGGTGATTAAGTTGACCAACCAGGCAAAGCCACTGAAGAATGTATTGACCTTAATGTTTTGAAATATTTGGTGGTTTTCTGGTTGCTGATTTTTGTTTTGCTCTTCTTTGTTTTCTTCTGCCCAGGATAAACTGTTTGGGGCAGTCTCACAAATCCAAAGGGGTTATGTGAACCCCATAGAAAGCTGAAGAGTTTTAACAAAGTCAAATGCAATAAGACTTTACCAGGGTTGCACTCTGGAATTGTCAGCATTTTGAACCCCAAGTGATAAAGGTGAAATAACTGTGTAATTAAACATTTGATTAAACACCTTTGAAACCAGCAGCTAGATGAATGTCTAATCACAGTTCTCCTCTTCCATATAGTTGCAAGAAAACCAGTGGGTGGCTCTGATTTCTCTTACATATGGGGGAATTGATACCATAGCATTTTCACCTCTACACCCCAAAGATGGAGCATAGGCAGGAAGGAGCAGAGATACCTTACCCCTTGTTCTGCTGGAAATCTTATGTATCTGCAGGAGAAACTGCTGCAAGGACAGAGATGCTGAAAAAAAGGAGGAAGCAAACAACAGACTAACAAAGAAAATATATGATAGGTATAGAAGGACGGGTAGAACAGCTTCAGAGAAAAAGCTCTGAGAACTTTTGTGTTGGGTGCTAGTTCAAAGAGATTAATTTCTCACTGCCCTGTGCCTTTTGTTGTTGCTGTTGTTTGAATCCTGCTGTAGCCAGGGAAAGCAGATTAGAATGCATAACAGCTATCTAGTTTCAACACAAATTTCCATTCCTACCAAACAGCACTTTAGTTGACTGTTTGGATGAGCATGCAAGTTAACCTCTTTGGAAATTCAGGGAATTGCAACTGCTGTCCTCCACAGAAAAGAGTCATAAGAAGCCATTACTCTCCTTTATGTAACCAGGCAGGTGATATGAAAATTTCCAGATGGTGTGTTTGGACATCATTCTGCATTGAATTTAGGATGAAAGTGCCCCAGGGCTCTCGTTCACTTGGTGTTTCATCAGCTGACATTTTGCTAACTGCTTTTTCACCACACTGAGTTAAATTTTCAATAAACTAGTCATTCTTCAGGAGATCATTAAAAATAAAAATAAGGATCTTCTGAGATCCAAAGATGTAGGCATTTTTTTCATCCTATGGATTTGTACCTGTATCTCTTCTCTGTCCTTTCCCTGGGGTTTCTATTTCTCACCCCTCTATTTAAGTCTGAGGGGTGCAGGGAAAGCTACCCCTTCATATTGTCTCTTCACACAAAAAACACTGGATGAAGTTCATACTGCAAACGTTGGCAGTAGAAGCTCTCCCCCCCCCAGCAAAAGAGATTAAAAGTGTCTCTTGGCACATCCCATCAGGGGACTTCTTTTATCTCTTGAATCAACAGAAGCTTTGGATCAACTAAAAGAATGGAAGCAAGTGTCTCTTTTACCTCATGCCAATCTATTCTATCCTCCATCTCCAGAAAATTGTTCTTTAGCTTTCTGAAGGGTAGTCAGCACTTGGGTAACCATTTGTTTCTGCTTTATCTTGACAATACAAACCAGAATAACAACAACCCTAGGATGCAGAAGAACTCAAAACCACCTATGCTTTTATTATTATTTTCATGTACATGATATATTGTATTAAAAATCCACATGCTATGTCATGTTATCAGATATGAAGCAGTACCCTTCTTCAAGGTCATGCTTAGCACCTCTCAAATGCAGCTTTTAGTCAGAAACTTCTGGCTGTCCAGAAAAAAATATCTCTTTGGTAGATACTCTCTTATCTTTACAGAAGGTCTTTCTTCAACCATAGTTTCACACATACTCTAAGACTTGAAAGAGTGCTTTAACCTTCTGTCCCTTCCCACAGTTGCTCATTTACACTTGTTACACTTTAAAGCCTATGTTGGCAGGGCTGTTTGGGGATTTTTCACTGAACTAGGAAGCACACGACGGAACTGCTTTTTTCATTAGCAATGCTAACTGCTGAAATTGTATATGGGATTATGGCTACAGTATATTTCCTTGGGCTGGCATAAAGACAAAATTGTAGCTTGCTCCTGCCACGCTCTAGTCTTATCTGACATGAATAAGCACTGCTCCAAACCCATATGGTGCTTCCACATTAATGATACCCTGTTGAAAGACAGGATATGGGATCTGCACTGCTGCAGAGTGGGAGTAGTTCCTCTGGGTTTTTTTTGTTTTGTTTTTTTTGTTTGTTTGTTTGTTTTTTGGTTTTTTTATTAAAACCTTTTGTCGAGCAAAGCAGCAATTACCTGCCCTACTCTCTCAAAAGAGAGGCTTTTGAAGCAGCAAAGAGTCGGCTGTTGTCACAGATTTGTGCTCTCCCCTTTTCTGGTTTCTCTTTCACTTATGTATTTTTCTTCCTGTTCCCTAACCTGCCATAACCTACTTCCACACTTCTGCAATCTCTTAAGAAAGAGCGATCTCCCTCCCACTCCTACCCAGTGACTACCTCACCAACATGTTGCTGGAATCTCAAATCTTCAAGCATTAAAAGAGAACAGGCTTTTTTGTCCCAGCTAAATTAACACCAATCTGCTCTTGTTAGCTTGATGTTCTCCTGAGAGCAACCATGCAACCTCTTCATTTCATTTCCCCTTCTCTTGCTGCTTAAGAAGTAGCACATCCTCACACCAGAGACACTTGTGTGAATCAATTTACAGTGACCAGCTTAAATGTCTCCTGGGCCACTCAAGCTTCTTTCATTTGGAGCTGTACAGTGAAGAAATAGCTACCCTGTAATGGCTGTAAAGGAAACCTGACAAGGGACAGAGGTGAAGTGCTTGTGTTGGTGTACCGTGCTTGCTCCTCAATTCAGCTCCAACAGCCTCAGTGGGAGCATCATCAGCTCTGCTAAGCATGTCTAAAACATTAGTCTTTTTTATGATCCTTTCATTTTTTGCAGTACTCATTGGACATTTGGGCATTTGTGTAGAAAAGTGGCCTGATTCTTTCCCTCAGGATCAGTTTCATTCCAGTAATCCTTGTCAAACTTGACACAAGCAATGGGTGAAATCCTGGCCCAGCTAAAGTCAATAGCAAATCTCCTGTGAGAGAGTGTCCAGATCATACTGTCAGCTTTTTGCACAAGAACCAGCCTTCTCATGCCTCCTTGTGTGTGGGGATGTCTGTCGAAAGAGATATTCTTCTCTCATGGAGAAGAAAGCTGGAAGGCAAGTAAAACAAGCCCAGTGTGGAGAGGATCTCAAATGTGATGTTAGGGCTTTTAAAGATGGTCTTTCTTTCTCTTTGAAAGGTGTGTTATAGCAGACAGGTGCAAAGCTACCCCAGGTATCCCCATCACCCCTAGAATGACAAAAAATGCCGTAAAAAGCAATCCGTGCATTTTCTCCCTCTGCCTTCTGTTCTGAAAATCACACCTACAGGGTAGGAGCTATCTAACCTCCTGGGTGATTATTCTTAAAAAAAAAAAAAAAAAGAAGCTTTTTGGGTTTTTCTAACTGTAGCATTCATGGATAAAGCAGCTCCTGACTGACCTTACTGTCAAGCTGCTGCACCAGCAGCTATCCAATTATGCACTAAATGTCTGCAAATAGTTTGGTCTGTTAGAGGTGATTTGCAGTAGGTTGCAGACTCCAAGTTACTACGTCTTGCTGGAAAAATAAAAGTCTTTGTTGCCATAGTTTTGCTGACTTTTTTTCATCATTGCGTTTTGTCATTTCATTACACCCCAAAGATGCAAGTAAAACACAAAATAACATCTTCTAAGATTTTAGTGTCTTCTTGGCTCTAAAATGTCCTGAGGGCAGGGGAAGGGGAACCTCAATGCAGTCACAGTAGCCTTTCCAGGATAGAAACTATGGCGGTTTTAAAGGCAATAGAGAAGGTCGATGCTGCTAGTAACATTGATCTCCTTTACTTGTAGTTTTGAGTGAGCTGAAGACACTGTCCTATGGCTGGACAATCCTCTTCGTTCCCAGAGAAGTTAATAGGGAGCATGAGATTTTCAAGCCCAATCCTCACTCTGGTAGGAATAAACAGCAGTAGCTATTTCCTTGTTCTTTGTCTAGGCTATGCAATCACATCTAAAAAGCTTATACACTCTGCACTTGCTGTAATTTAAACTTCTGGGGCTGCTGGTTTTGTTTGAAGCCACATATTCCCACTAACTGTAATCAGAAATATATCCGCTATCAAAGGCAGAATATTCCCCTCTCTGTCCAGCAGATTGGTTACTGCATGAAAACTACCTACACAAGCAAATATCCCAGACATGTCAGACTTCTAACAGAGCTATGAATTCTCGTAACAGTCAGAGGTAGAACATTAATAACCAGAACCATAAAACAAATCTAAAAAATGCAGAATAATAATAAAAAAGATATTTATAGAGGCAATGCAGGAGATGCAACAGTAAAAGAGCCTCCCTTTGGATCATCAATTCATGAGTTCTGTGATCCTGAATAATGGGCATGCTTCCAAACGATAAAATAAAACACATCAACTATTCAAAATCACTAACTTTCCTCTTGCGTTCCTTAAAGGTGAATTGCGGCAAATGTATAAATTTTAGTGTGCTGTAACTTGTGTGCCTTTTATTACCATAGGAAGTGAATTTCACAGTATTTATTGGAAATCATTATCCTCCTCTGCTTTTTAAAATTTAATTTAAAATTTGTCACAGCAGGAGCAAAGCTGACACAGCCTAATACTTGTGATAGTGATACTCTCTGAAAGAACTCCATGGGAAGATCTGCCATGATTTGCCAATAACAGCATATGCAATGATATTTGCTTATCAAAAATCAGTAGAGTGTCCAAAATAAAATAATTAAATATTTGTGTCTAAAAATGATTTACGGACAGAGATCATGAGATCATGACCAATAACAGAAGACCTTTAATTGCTTTAAGCAGCAACATCAAAAAAATCAAGCCTCCTTGGAAGCAAAATACTCTGCCCTATTTAAGTCCTTATTGGTTAATTAATTCTTTAATTCTTTATAATAATTTCACTTGGGACTCTAAGAGCAGATGTAACCACTTGTTCAATTATGGAGTGTTTCACAGCTGCTCTACCCAGACAGAAGAGGCAAGCAGGTGAAAATCAAGCTTCTGCCTATTCTAATCAAAGCACTTTTTGACAGAACGAGCATTTTTTATTGTTCCAAAACACTCCTGCAGGCAAAAATCCGTTACCATATGAAGTAATACATACGTAACTTATTGTGGGGAAATCAAGCCTTTACTGTTAGAACTGTGTCAAACACCTAAGGGTCATAACTGTAATGTATTATATGTAAACTCAGGATATGATTGATTAAAAGAAAACTAACAATCAAAAAGGGATGTAGTAAAACGCACATGAAATATAAATCTGAGTTTTTGGGTATGCACATGTGTTTACCCGTTTCATTGTAGGTGGATAGGCAAATATCAAGTGTCTTTATTTGACCACCATTAACCAACAGATTTTCAGTAGGTGTTGTGATAGAAATGCTTATTAATAAGTTGAATACCGTTTTCATTTCAGCCTAAACAGTGGTGAGGTTCTTCTTTTCTGACCTCTTTCACATGATCTCATGCTGATTTGAGTAAATAGAATTTCACCATGAGTTTCATGAGGTCCCTAATATCTTTCCAAGGGCTTTCTGATGAGTGCTTCTTTTGATGTTATCAGATCTGTCTCCTGCAATCCACGTCTGGTTTGGGGTTAAGTTCACCAGAGAATTGATTATTACTTCATACATGCTTAATGAAAAGGGCTGGATTCAAACACTCTGTATTTGCAGTGCCTTCAGATCAGGGTTTAGGACTGTGGACCTCTGACATAACTGCAAATAAAGTTAAGGAAAAGCCAAAAAATAATGTTATTAAATGCAGGAAAACTTCAAAAACAGCAACATATGGTACATATGTAACTACTAAGTACCTACCAAGAAATCCTTGGTCTAGCACCATAAATCCTTAATCCAGAGATACCCCTGAAAGAGAGCCCCTAAATAACCTTGTAATAAGAACCACACACTAAGGACTGGGTTCTACAGTCTCTAATCCATTTGAAGCCTTTTTCAGTGTTTGCTTCTAACTAGCAGGAGCAGTAAGACACAGTGCCAAACTGTATACGCAACTGTTTGGTCTCTTAAAATCTTTAAGCGTTAATGGCACCACAATTAACAAATAGAGGCATTCAGCCTCAGATCCAGGTAGGTAAGACTGAATGTGATCTGATTTAGACGGCTTACTTGTATGTTCATATCCAATGTATAAGTATCCCCATCTATGATTTTCCACAAGAACGTGTAAAAGGCAAGCTATGTCTGCTGAGTTGTCATAGTTTGTGTTTTAAGGAAGTAGACATAGGTTAGGCATCTAACAGAGGAAATGAAAGATTATTTATCATTTGATGTTTTATAAACTATTCTATAACAACCTGTAAAAATGTCAAACACAGAAAACTCTTCATTTGGCATTTCCTTGGTGTGCTCTTGTGAGGAATCCAACTCAGCAGGGGCTTGAGCCTGACACCTTTAGATCCCCTAAGTTTTGGCTCCCTCTATTACCACAAAAAAAGGAGCGCAGTCAGTTAATGGTGGTAGAAAGTGTTGTCATTTTTTCAAACATCAGACCTCAAGAAAGAAAATATCATAACAACCTCCCCCAGTTCCTAACTAGAACAGCAAAAGATGTGAACCCTTTTGTGTGTTTCATGTAGGTTATTTCTTCAGGGCTCCAGAAGCTGTTTCCTTCCTTTGGTTTATTTTACATGAACACTACAATTTTGTGAGCAAGTGCTCATGTGTAAAATAAAAGGGTAGCACAGGCCCTTGCTTTGCTGCTGAAACTGGTGAGAAACAGTAATAGGAGTGGCAGATTCCATAACAAGTATCAAATGTATTTCACTACAAAAAAAAAATTGGCTTCCCTTTAATTGTGGGTGACGATAGAGCCTACATGATGGTGTCTCAAGAATTTCACCAAACACTTAAAGTCCCTAAAGCTCTCCACAGAGATGTGTTGGGTAGGGATTTTGTTTATTGTGGGAAGGTTATAGAAGTAGTACACAAAGTTTTTTTGCAGATGGGTTCAAAGTAGCAAAGTGATTTCACTGATGGAATGTTTTTTCTGTGTATGTATCTTAAGTACCTCAACTTTCCTTTCAAAGACAGAATTTGTTTATTTCAGGCAAAAAACAGAACTTCTTCAAGAAGGGTAAAAGATAACATTAATTTTTTAAAATTGTGCTTTTACTTTTAGAAATTATGTCGTCTGAAAGCAACTGTCTGTTGCCTTGCTTTATATAAAGGTGCCTGTCCCATCCTTTAACTGATGTAAACTGGCTTTGAGTCAGACTACAACAAAGGGGTGTACAGAGAGACATTTTCAGAAGCAAAGATGGTCACAGGACATCTGTACCTGGGATGGAGAAACCCTGGATGTACGTACAGACTAGGGAATGAGAGGCTGGAGAGTCGTGCCACGGAAAGCAACCTGGGGGTCCTGGTGAACAGTGTACTGAATATGAGTCAGCAGTGCCCTGGCAGCCGGGAGGGCCAACCATGTCCTGGGGGGCATCAGGCAAAGCATTGCCAGCTGGCCGAGGGAGACGATTGTCCTGCTCTGCTCTGCACTGGTGCGGCCTCACCTTGAATCCTGTGTGCAGTTTTGGACACCTCAATGTAAGAAATACATAAAGTTATTAGAAAGCATCCAAAGGAGGGAAACGAAGACGGTGAATGGCTCGGAGGGGAAGCCGTACAAGTCACTTGTCTTGTTCAGCCTGGAGAAGAAGAGACCTTATCACAGTCTACAACTTCCTCATGAAGGGAAAGTGGAGAGGCAGGCACTGATCTTTTCTCTCAGGTGACCAGTGATAGGACCTGAGGGAATGGCATGAAACTGTGTCAGGGGAGGTTAGGTTTAGATATTAGGAAAAGGTTTTTCACCCAGAGGGTGGTTGGGTGCTGGAACAGGCTCCCCTGGAAAGTGGTCATGGCACCAAGCCTGCCAGAGTTCAAATAGCATTTGGACAATGCTCTCAGGCACATTTTGGGGCTGTCCTGTGCAGGGCCAGGACTTGGACTTAATGATTCTAGTGGGTCCCTTCCAACTCAGAATATTCTGTGATTTTCAAGCATGCTAAATTGGGTGGGAAATTGTTTCTGCTATGACTGTCAGTTTCATCTAGTTCCACTTCTGACAGGAAACCCAAAAAGTGACATGGCCGATCTCCACAGCTTGTGAAAATGCAGGTACTTTCAATATGAGTCACCTGAATTAATGGCTCAAGCACTTCCAGCTGCTCAGCTGCTTAGTATGCCATTAGGCAGCTTATCGCCCCAGCAGGCCCACCTAGAAATCCTACCTGCAGGCATTTCTGCAGACTGCTCCTGAGGTCTCCTGTCAAATGGGATGGGATAGGGACACATCAGTCTTCCAGCCCCTGTGGAGACTGCTGCCTTAAAAGCGAGGGTGGACTCAGACAACAATTCACATTGAGGGAAATGGAGGGAAAGCATCAAAACCACTTGTTGTCTTTTGTATAATAAGAGAACCTTGAAAATTTGCCAGTTCTAGCCCAACAGTGCTGCTGTCAAGTCTACTGCATCTGTTGGCTAGTGAAACACCATACTCCAATGGGAAACAAGAGATGCCAAACCAAAACTACTTATGTAGGTAACCTCTACCTAAGGTTACTTTGAAATTTTCCCAGAGGATGGCTCTGGGTCTTATAGCCTATTCACATCCTGTTTATTTTGGGCTGTGGAAAGAAATGAGCTTAGAATTTGTTATTTGGATCTAGAAACCTGACAAATGCTGCAGAGGAGAATCAGACCTCTGAAACAGTGCTGCAAACCCCACAAGTATCAGGTACTAACTAGAACCTCAGTTTGAGCAGCAAAAGAATAGAGGAATAATAGGAATCCTATTTTGTTTTGTCCCCTTCCCCCCAAAAATTTAAAGAATAATTTTCAAAGGTCATCTGCCATGGAAATCAGATGGCAATCCCCTGAGGGTTGGCTTGGGAGGCTACCCAGGATATGGTGATCATTAATTATCTGCATTTGAAGCTTACTAGAGTAAGGCTACACTGACACAAGCATGATGATGTGCAGCAACTAACCTTTTTCAGTGTTTGGCTCTTAAATATCTAACTTTCTCTACACTTTCCAACATCTTGATTCAGTTCTGGCTTTGGTCTTAGTCACTTCAGTGTATACATAAATACAGCTGTTGAGCTATGACTCTAAGGAATTTTACTGAATTATGCAGTATTGTTAACCAAGTTATCAAATTCCTTTCCAAAAGTTTGTGTGGTGTTAACCTCTCCTTTAGATGGTTATTCTCTATTAAAGCTGTGCCATAAACTAACTTTTATGATAGCCAGTTGTAAATACCGTAATGGATTTCTTTTGTGAGCTTAGCAGTCTAACTATCCCAGAAATAAAACCAGAAGGCATTGTAGTTTACTCTCACGTAATTGTGTTTAACTAATTTTCAGTCTTGTATCTAATTAAATAATGCAAAGCAGTTATCCCAATAAATAACACTCTCTCTCCTGTTCTGCTAGAAAATGACTAACATATGTATACAGATATATAGGGTACTTATATGGGATGAACAGTAGAAACTCTTCTTGTAAAGACAGATACAGAACCTGAGTGAGTAGCCCTGTATAAAATGAAGAATTTGATGTTACCTACTTGTCCTTCAGAGCACTGGATAAATGTATTAAACTGGACTTCAACATCCTCCTTAATAGTATTCTTGTTGCTAGGAAACAGTTATCAGGACCCCATCTATAAGCCTTGTCTTTGGGACTGCTTTCATACTTTACTCAAAGCCCTAGCTCTGACATCCTTGAAATTGTGTTTTCATTTTTCATCGTCTTTTCTGATACTTTTCTCCATTTGTTTTTGCTTACAAAATCCAGTTGTGCAAATGTGCAGATACATATCATGTAACTAGCCAGCAGTGTAAAACAGAGATCTCCTTCAAATTGTATCTTCTTGGTATACACCAAAAGTATTCCTGCAGTAGCTTTTTACCCTCACTATTTGCCCTGGGATAAGTGTTAGTGTGGATGGGACTACTCATAGAAAATCATTACTTTCCAAGTATTTACTGAAACATCTGTATGTCTGCGTAAAATGCAAAGCTTTCTTTTCCTTCATTGGTGAGGTATTTATTGAACCCACCTACTGCAAGATTATGCTTAATTAGAAGTCTTGTTTTGTTTGATGCTCTTTTATATGATTTCATTCTGCATGAGGCTTCCCATGGATTTACTAGAAGGAAAGGGCACTAGGTCCTCCTGCTTATCAAGCTTATAAATAGATTGCACAGTTTATCTTTCAAAAATCCTAGCAAAGCCAAAATGATAATTATAGCTGTATAATTATTAAAATGTGTTCCTAGCTGAGCTTGTTATCGCCTCTCAAGAATCAATGAAGGAATAGATGCCATGGATTTGATGATAGGGTTGTTTTAGTGGTTCTTATTTTACAAAGCACAAATAAGGAGGTGGTGAAAAGGTCACCGAAGGTGGCAAAAAGGGTAAATTCAGCATTCTGCTACAGAAGGCACTCTTTAGTATCCTCCAAGGATGTTTCTAAAAAGCTAGTCTGAGATATAAAAAAGCCCAAAGCTTCTAGACTTACCCTATTTAACCTCTTACATATCCCTGATTCAACACAATCTTCACATATACATTGCCAGGACACTTTTCCCTCAGTGTATCAAACTTCTGACCTTGCAGCTGTTGTAAGTCAGTCACAGCAACACGTCCTGCTTGTACCATGTTATAAATAAAGGTAACTTGCTCATCAAATGCCAAAGACCAGCCAGTGCTATACAGCCTGATCCTGCAGTTCTCACATAGGCAAGACTGCCACTGAACTAAGACTGTATTTATACCACTGATGGCCTCAACTCCCTTTTATTCATAGAGGTATAAATCAGGAGTCACCTAAATTAAATCCTGGGTTTAGACAGAAAATCTAGTGTGAGTGGAATGCCAAAAGGACAAATTCCTGTATGCACTAATCCTTCAGGGTTCCGTGCAATCCTTGAAACCTTGCTCCACGGAGAGCTTGTCCCCCCCGGCTACCTGAAGCCACTGGGAACCTTGTCTCTGTGGAAAGTTTTACTTCAATGTTACTGAGAACAATTTCTGAATCATTTTCAGTGCTCATTTCTTACACTGCCCTCTTATGGAGTTGGGTTGCTTTAGCCAGGCTGTAAGGTCTTCCTTTTGCTTCTCACATACAGCAGTGTATTGCAAACGCTCTCATTTAGCCCTGCTATTTTGCATTTCCAAACAGAAATTCAGCTGCAAAACAGAGAAAAAAAAAAAGTTGGAGTTGGAGACAAGGTGCTGCAAGAATCATCTTGTTGTGCTGAAAGGAGGATCCTGATTTTCCCTTTTCTGGTTATGAGCCTCAGATTTGCCATTAATAACATGTTGGAACACTTGATTTATATCACTAATAAGTGATATAAAATTTGTCTTTCTGCCAATGCAGGCTGCTCAGAATGCAGGATACGAAATGATAAATACATACTGTAAATCACAGTGAGACCAAAAAGAGACAACATTGTAAAACAAATCTTTCCTACATAGCACGGTCTTGCCATGCAAATCCCAGTATTGGTGATAACTACTCCTCAGTGAATTCAGAAATTGCCCAGTGAATCTCTAGCATCAAAAAGACAATGATATTGTCCTTGGATTTTACATCCAAATCACAGCACCTGCTGAAAGCCCTGATTTCAGAAAAACAAATTGTTCCAGTTTTAAGGCTGCCTTTGGGTGAGGTTATTGATAGGACAATATATTTATAGTCCAAACCAAATACAGGTTTAGTCAAAATCTTGTTTTACTGTGGAAGACCTGATTACAGCTTCATCACTTGAATTTGCCTCACTGTCATTCATTAAAACATGAGTACCAGCTATTTCACTTCAGGCCCAGTGACAAGGTTAAATAGTGCTACAGTAAAGATATGCTCCAGCTGTCCCCTACAACTCCTGCATCCTAAATATATCTCTTCAGTGGTTTGGCTGGCTTAGTTTCCAGGAAGACTAGCAAAGGTTTAGCTTTACATGTGGCTCAAAAACTGAATGGGCAATAAATAAAACAGGGTTTCTCAGGAAAGGTTTGTTCTCACAATGCAACACAGAGTACAAGACTTAAAGAGTAGCTTTGCTGTCCCTGTGTTTTGTTTTAAAAAGAAATTTTGAAAAAGCATGATTATCTAGAATATGGTTCTTGTTTTATTTTGTATTATCCTCTTTCAAAACCTCAGTAAAACTCTCCTTTTTCAGCATACCTAAGAACAGCATCTATCATGCTGGTGGGGAAGGTCTTACTGCCTCCTTACACTCCCCTTCTCCATCTGCTGCCTAATACATAGCATTTATAGCTCTTGTGATGTCTCGCCATTGTGGGTTTGTGCAGGAGGTGCTGGGGAGGAATAGCCTTCAGGAAGTCAAAACTGTACCTTTATCTGCTTTGGAAGGCTGTGAGTAAGACTCTGAGAAAGAAAGCAAGCTGGACAGAGGGTGTTGGTCAGACACATGAGAAAATTGATTTGATTCCCTAGGGTATGTCAGGAATTATAAGAAAACTTTGGGATCTCATCGCCTTCATAATGATGAAAGTCTTTGGGCTGATGGCTCTGAGGCCTCAGGCTTTAAGGACCCCTCTAGGCAGGAGAATTCAGACACCACCTGTCAGAGGAAACATACACGTAAGCCATTTTCATAGTCATGGTGGATTGAAACTAGGGAGCTTAGCATGATTTGTGTGTATTGCAACCCTGCCTCTCACTAAGATTTGCTATTATGAATTTTCCTACCCCGGCATTTCCTTCTCACTTTGCAGAGGAGCTGGAGCAGGGCTGAGTCTGCTTTTCAGCCAACCCTGCAGGTGTTTGTGTGCCACTGTCAGTATAGCAGGGCCAAGGGAGTCTTGCCTGTGGATCTGCACCTCCCATCACTTTTGCATGCTGTTTTTTTGGACTCGATGTCCTGAGAAGCACAGTGTCTGCTGGGCACTTTGCCACAAATCCTCGCTCATGAAAACGCAGGTGGAAAGCAGCAATGAATTCTGCTCAGCAGAACGCTCATTTAGGCAGCATGGCTGCTGGGATGATCACTGAAGAGGAGGGCACTTTTTTGTGTTGTCCCTCGAGGCCAGAAAAGCCCCAAGTCATCTGTGATAATCCTGAAGGAGGTATGTTGAAATAGCTAGTTGAAAAAGATTTTTTTTTCCTGATTCTCTTCCCCTATTGAGCATTCAGGTCAACAAGGGGAAGCTCATGCAGTTGTGGGAGCAGAGGTGGCCTCTGGACTCCTGTGAGCTTCTTCTGCCCAGATGAACTTGTTTAGTGAGACAGTTTCCCAAACCTGAAACTTATTCCTTTGAACTTCTGCACTTTGTTGGCCAGTAATTAAAGATATTAAAGGGAGAGGTTGAGGGAGGGCACAATTGCTTCATTTTGTTTGCTTGGTTGTTTGCTTGGAGTTCAGCCACTGGAAGTGTGATACCTCTGATGTTTAAAAGAAATCAGACTATAAAATACCTTATTGCTTTTTTCTCTTGGCTTTCTTGGTTGCAAAGCATATTACTCAGCAGGAGAAAAGGAAGCCATGGCTTTTATCTTGGCATCTAGCTGCTGGCACTTATGCTTATGTAATCAGCCTTTAGGAGAGACTATTGCATTTTAACCATTTTCCCAATTGCTCAATTATCAATCTGTCATTTCATCCAAATTTCAGGGGGACTTGACCAGCTCTGTTTTCACCACAGATTCAAAGCTGATTATCTCTCTGGGATCCTTATAAACTCCATCTCTGAATCTAGTGTTTTCCTGCAGAATGGTCTTGGTTTTGTTTTTTTTTCTTGGAGGCCCTTTGTCTGTGGTTATTACTTTGGCTGCCTTAATAAGTAAGAGCCATCTGGAGGCATGGTTGACCGAGTTTGCACCTGCGTCTACATCTGCACTGTCTGGCCACGTCAGGTGGATGTTCACTTAAAAGATCCATCTCAGTGTGAGAAAAAAGAAAAGAAAAGGGAGGGAGGGTGTAAAACTGTTATTCCTGCCTCACTGTAACAGCAGGTGCACCAGATGGCTCACAAAGTAATTAGGGTGAAGAAACAGTGTCAAGACTTCATGTGGTGTGGTCTGTAAATGATCATCAAATCAAATTCTTTATCAAAGACGGCGTTTTCTCTCTCCCCATTGGCAAATCGATACACATTTGAACCAGCGCATGTAATCTGCTTCCTTACATGCAGGCACCTGGAATGCAGACAGAGAAACCTGGTCAAGAGACCATTCTTGTTAAGCGGCCATCTGTCCTAGCAGACTGTCCCAAAGCATTCCCAGCCTGTTGAGTAGTTATGCTTTGCTTTATTTGAAGACAATCTTTCCTAAAAAATATTTTTCTTCACCTCCTTAAGTGGTCACCTAGAAGAAATTTTGCCATGCAGTATGTAAGGTAAACAGCACAAAGCTTCCTCATAGAGTTATGCTTTGGAAGCAGAACAAGGACCTTGCACTGGTCTCATCTACAGATATAATTATTTTTAAAGCTTCTTGTATTTTTCCCCTTTTCTTAACTTTTCACTGTGTTAGCTCTCTTACACACAGGGAGATGCTGATTTCTGCCTGAGTCTGCTGGATAGTTCTACTACAAATACAATTAGCATGTTGGATATCTATTAGGATATGATAACCTACTATCCCTGTGTCTCAGCTAGGGTGCCTCAGTAGAGGACCACTGCTTCCCTGCACAGTCTATCATTTTGAAAAGGGCTACTGCTGCACAGCTGTCTGCTGCCCTTCTCTTCATCTAGCCCCTAAGTCATCTGAAATAACCACTCTAACTACCAGTGAGTTCTCTCCTATTTTTTATGTGTTTGTCCCCCATTTCAAATCCCTCATTGTGTCCATGGAACTCTGCACCATCCTGACACCCATGGGAGCAACACTGATGGAGACCACAACCATTGGTGAGCAGTTTAATGATAAACCTGTGATTACATTAAAGTAAATAGTTTTACAAAGGTATTTCTGTTTATGTTCTGAAACACATTTCTGTCATACACAGCATTTAATCAAATAACTGCAGTAAAGCAATACCACATGGAAAAGGAGAAACCTAAAACTGAGCTTTCAGCTGGCTTCTCAGATAATCACAGAGCAGTGAGGGAGCAGCTGTACAAGGCTTGGATACTCCAGGATAAATTCTGTAGAAAAGCTTACACATAGAAAGAAGTTTTAACAATGTGCATAACACTAGCCTAGAATGCGAGTCTAAGAAAGGCTGCCTGTTGTCCTGCTGGTATATTTACCACAAACTGATTTATTTTGATTTGACTGTCAGCATGTTTGGGATTTCTTTCCAAATTATATTCTGCTATGCTTAAAATTGACAGATTTACCTTTCCAAATCTGATTTTTTTTTTTGAAAGCCGGTCGGTAGATGAATGTTCTCTATTAAAGGAAGTTATGACAGAGTTAAAGGGACACAGAGTCCCTGTGGCAAACATGTGCCACATGCAGAAGAAACTTCATGCGGGTTGCAGTGCAGGGGACTGTAGTGGACTCCTGTACTGTAGTGGCTTGTAATCTGGCAGTACACTGCAAAACATGGGGTGCTGAACTCCACAACTGCATTTGCAGTGTTTATGTATATAAATCTGAAACTATGATTTTTTATTTTTTAAACATGCTCAGCAGCTGGCCATCTAACTGGCTGAAAGCTCAGGATTCTCTGGACAAGCTGAGTGTTAGTTTCTGCTCAGTGAACTGAGTGTTTTCTGTTTTGGGCAGAGCAGGGCCTAATTTGTGGACTTACAAATACTTTTTTACTTCTAACTCTCAGTAATATAGAGTCAGCAGTTCAACTCTTTTGATTTCTGCACTCTGTTCAAACCTAGATAACTATCTATCCCTGCAATTACAGTGGTGAGCAGTGTGTCAGTACCCTAAACGTGCATTCTTGGTTACTCTTCTCCATACTTTTCTTCTCCACTCTAGTAAAAAAGAGCCAAATTTCCCCATTGGTATTGCTAAAATCACCTTTGCAACTCAAACCCAAGCAAATAAAGCAGCTCTTGTATATTCACTCTGACCTTACCTGTTTCCAGAGCAGATAAAGTATTCTGGATCACTTTAGCACAAATCTGGAGTTTACCCCATCAAATATGTCTTCACTGAAATGTGAAAAAAAAAAAAAAATCTGTTTGTAAAAAGCCTAGGTCTTTATTTTCCTGTAAGAGGCAGTCTAGCAGCTGTCCACAGTTTGCATTTTTGCCTTTGTTTCTGTAATATTTTCATATGTACCAGAAAATGCAGTTAATTTCCCTACTGCTTTTGATTACTCCTGATTGGCAAACAATGAAGATTAATTGTTTTCTGATGCAGCAGAAAACGATTCTTATTCACAAGTAACCTTGGCAGTGTCAAGAGGAGCACACACAGCTCTGGGAACAATGTTCTTAGCCAGCTGCACTTACAGAGGCACAAAGCAAGCTCATTTTGTTGCTATTCGTTAGACAGATAAAACTATGGCAGAAAACTAAGATACAATCCAAGTCTCATATTCAAATTAATAGGTAACTAAGCTGAAATGAATTTCAAAATTTATTTCCCTGTGGTTTTTTAAATATATTTCCTTATTTCACAGCTCTTAATTTTTCATGGAACATTTGAGGCTCTGCTTGTTTTCCTGTTGTATCACCTTAGCTTCCATATCTTGCTGAAAGACCTGTAGCAGGAACATGAAAGCAGTGATGGGACTGCTCTTGGGGTAGGCTTGCATGGAAAAGAAGAATAGGAAGCAGCCCAGCCCTATCACAGTCTGGGTCCCAGTCCAGTTGCTGAGAGGGGAGGTTTTACTTGTGTAGGTACAGTGCTGTGTTTTAGAACTTCCTTTGCTTCCACTTTTTGTTAGTAGCAGGGCTCTGTATAGCAGTGTATGGACATACAAACTGGGATGAAACCTACCTCAGGCATCATGCTGTATCCCTATGCCAAACACAAACATGCCTTTAGTGATGAGTAGAAGAGGGGGCATGTAAATCTTAAGGTAGATGTCTTTTTTCACAGAAGTGTATAAGGAGTCAGAGTAATTTAACTGCTTATAAAATGAAGTAAATGGATATATTTGCACTGGTAGATGATGGAATAAAAAAAGTTATCATTCCACAAATGGTATCTTTTATATCTTTGCAAACAGAGAAAGAAAATAAATAGCAAAATTATACCATTAATCTATTCATTTTGCTCTGTGTTAATGTTTCCTCAAATTAAATTATTCCATAATGACCTATTCAGTGTTTTGCATTATCTTTGAAACAAATAGTCTATTATTTTGGTACTTCTCTGTCCCTTAAAAATGTGTCTCAGCTCTTCAAACATTGATGTAGGAAAGTAATATTTATTTCTGATTCACGATTAGGAAACCTGTACTGTAATTCCAAAAATCTTAGTTACTAGTGGGAGTGGTCCCAACAAATTTCTGTGCATTGTTTTGCAATGGCAGAACCTAACAGGGAACCAAGATCAAACAAAAATTAGGAGAAGACTCTGACTGAGGCTCAAGTCACATTGAGCTCACACTGCAATCACCTCACACTAAACTTGGACTATTCTTCCTTAGTTGCAGGAGTTTTGCCCAAATAAGAACTAGAAAATTAGGTCTCTGCATGTTAAGAATTTAATAAAACTTCTGCTCATAAGTCATAAAAGTCAAATTTTCAGTGTGTACTAGTCTAGTATACCTGTGGTCCACTTGAGTTCAAACAGCCTTTCAGTCACCTAATTCTGCACTGTGAGGATGCCATGCCAAAATACTGATCTTGTTCTGATCAAAAAGCCAACTGTGCTCAGTTCAAGTCTGTACTGAAAACATTGTAGGACTAAGCCCTCTGTGGCAGCTATAACATTAGAATTAAGAGACACAGTAGAATATTTTACAGCTTTTCTAATTAAAATAATAATTATGTAGTGTCTATCAGCATGGAATTCCAAATGTGAGCCTCAGGGTCCAATGGCTTAGAAAAATGAAATTCTGTTCCCCTCTGTAGGAAAAAAAAGCAGATGAGGCATTTCTGGGCAGTTCCATTTACATAAACTACAAATACTGTTTATTAATAATACCATCTACTGTGTTCTGCTCTTCATTAATCCAAAAAAATTATTTCTTATGCACCACAATAGCATGCACCCCTGAACTGGTACATAACTCTCATCAACAGGTAGTGATTTTAAGTTTGATAGTACAGTAGAGAGAGGTGGTTTAAAGGGTGAATGCCATTTTTATGAGCACAGATAGTGTTCGTTGGTCTGGTGCTCTACAGTATGGCAGGTAAAAGCTCATATAACCTGGTTAGTTTTGGGACTGAAGAGAACACACGGTCAATATAGTGAGGAGGCCTTTTTGGGAAGACAATACCAAACCTGCAGAATTAGAATTGAAATCACAGAACTGAGCCCAATTAGCTGCACATCAGAGTAGATGCTGGTGAAGTGATTTTCCTTGAACTGAAGCTGCATGGTGGAGAATCAATCAATCAATTTATGAACACCTCGGGGGTAATAATAGTCTAGTGAATGTGAATTTGTCAAGGACAAATTGTATCAAACCAATCTAATTTCTTTCTTTGACAAGTTAAGTGAATAAGGGGGAAGCAGTAGATGTGATATATCTTGACTTGAGTAAGGCTCTTGAGTCTCCTACAGAGCCTTCTCATAAGCAAATTAAGGTATATGATTAAATCACTGCAGAGAAGGCTCACGGCTGGTTGAGAAAACAAAATCAAAGAGAAACTATCACTGCTTTGTTGTCAAACTGGGAGGACATTTAAAATGGGGTATTTCTGAGCCCAGTTCTCTTCAATCCTTTGCTGATCAATGATCTGGATGATGAAATTATGAGGATGCTTTTAAATTTTGAAGGAGTTTCAGAAACTAGAAAGTTGTTAAAAATCAGCTGATGGAAATTTGATAGAGACAAATAGAAGTGCTTTGCATATATAAAATGGGAAAAACACAGTTAGGAAGCAGTACAACGCAGAGAAGAAGTTAGGGGGACAACGACAGTGGCAACAGCGTGACACTACTATGTTAAAAAAGGTTCTTCTTTTTCTTGGATATATTAATTTTCATTTGTAAAGGGTAAGAGGATCTAGGTGGCTCTAAGTGACCTTGCTTGAGCAAGGAAGTTGAACCAGATGACCTCCAGAGGTTGTCTCCAGCCTCAACCCTTCCATGTTTCTAAATCAATTTAGCTATTGAGACCAGTGATACCTCAGTTAGACTGCAGTTTCAGGCTTCAGACTATGGGAAAGACATAAACAAACACTGAAAGGGCAAAAGGAAGATAAGATAAATGATAGAGGCTTGAAAAACTTGACATCTGAGTCCAACTTCTTAGTGTCATTAAAACACATAACTAATATTTGAAACCTTAGGCTTCAACAGACTTCTGATGCATGCTTGATTTTGTGTAATTTTGTTGTGTATTTAAAAGAGTAGATGTTCTTTATTTCTTTCTCTCCAATTGAAAATCCTCAAGTTTATCAAGTTTTCTTGTTTGCCTTTTTGATGCTTTTTGTGTTTAGAAATATCCCTAGACAGATGAAACTCTGTTCTTGATGTTAGCAATCAAGGTTTACAGAAAAAACATAATTTCAGCTCTGTATATTTAGGGCTTTGTAAATTTTATAGTATTATACCACTTTCTTCTGCATCTCTGTTGTACTGATTGGAGCAACACAGGTGAAGTAAATGAGTAATGTTAGTCAAGAAAACACTGTGGCTTTATAGAGTAACTATTCATGAAGAAAAAGCCTTGAAACATTTCCAGAACTGGAGGCAGAGAATTTATTGTTCCTCCTGGAACCCAGAGTAACTACTGCTTTGTGTCATCATTTTATAATCCTTGTCTGTCAATAAACATAACTGTAGCTAGCAATAAAAATGATACAGGCTCAGCCAGGCAACGCTACCCTGGTAAAACAAATTTATGAGCCAGTTAATATTTTTAATCCTGTTACAGAGATGACCTCAAAACCCAGACCATTTATCTAAGCCTCTATCCCCTAAAGGAGCACATGTGGATGTCAGATAAATGAAACCTGCTTTTGAATCATGTTGATCTTGGGCTGAGGTTGGGCAACAAGAGGGAGAAAGGGTGGAATGGTAGACATCTGTCTGCAAAAACAAACCAGCCCCATTAGTGTCTGTCTCCTGCCCAGTGCAGAGTTGGTCAAACACTCTTGCAAACTCAAATGAAGCCGTTCATCTGATAACACAAAATTCAGTATGTTGTATTTTTCCCTTCTTCACATCAGTTACATGCCAGCGATTATTCCAGTTCTACCATTGATCCAAGATGACTTATCACAACAGGGAGTCGTTCTGTTTACACTGCTTCAGAAATCTCTAAGATGTTATTTGATCTACACCATCCATTAGACACACAGAATACATTTCCTTCTCTATTGTTTCATCTTATTAGCAAGATATGGCAATGACACTGTCTGCTAATTGCTATCCAACTAGTGCTTTCTGCCTTGTTAATTTTGACTAAGACTCTTTTCCTGCATAGCACAGTGCAGATATTAGCAATAGGAGAAAGACAGGTAGTTAATTGGTGTCTTGAGTGTTACACAGACAAACGAAAAATTGACTGATAATCAGTTTTTCTCTGATAGAAGGGTCAGCTCTTGTCACTAGTTTCTACACTGTCCTTTCTCTCTATGCTGCAATGTATAGAGTTGTACGCTTGTAGTGGCTACCAGAAGAATATATGCGGCTGTCCATGACTTATAATGAATTAATATGAGGAATGGTCACTTTTTAAACCTTGGTCAGGTGAAAGTGAAAGCCAGGGAGAGTCCTAGATCCCAGTGTATTTTTGCACTGATTATCTGAGTTTCCTGGAAAGTCTGCAACATACTGAGGCAAGACACCTGGTCTTAACTACATAGTTACAGGTTATATCCACTAAATATAAAGTGAGAGGGGCTATAAAGATATGCATAGTTCTTGTTCAGGAAGTCAGATGAGTCAGTCTGGCAACAAAGGTTCTACTTCTAATCTGTCATATAAGGGAGGAATTTTTGATGGCTCCAGACAGTGATCTTTTGAGTCCCGAAAGAAAATAAGTGAAAGTGCAAGGAAAAGACTCTTCTCTCACACAAGCTGATTACAAATTCTCTTTTTTCTTGGACTCAGACTCAAACCCAAACCTTCTGCACTACCTCATCAAAAATACAGGTTGATGTTTCACTTCCTATGTCTTGTGTATGCCAATGTTCTCTACTGCACACACAGACATATATTTCAGGAAAAACAATTGATGGCCTCTTGTAGAGTGTGAGCTAATTGTTGAGATAGGTGGACAGAAACAACATTCAAATATAGTACAACGGGAGATAACAGAAGCTTTCTGGTTGTGAGCAAATACATTTACATATCTGGTCTTGTAGAAAAGATGGATTGGATGTAAGTTATCTTTCTGCAAGTTGGTGGTTTGTAGAGAATTGGTGTTCTGCAGCCCACACTAAAGGCAGAACTGTGAGTATGCAGCATCTCTGAAATAATGCCAAAACTTTTAGATATATATGCCTGCATTAAAGACAAATTCAGTAACCATGTGGAATGCTACATATCATTTTCAGTTCACTACAAAGGTTTACTTGTGAGAAAATGTTCTGGTTTCACAGTTAATTTTATTCAAATTTCTGTCTGAAGAACCACCTTTAGACAAATAAGCAGTAGTAGCTGAAAACAAACCCTAGCAAGACTATAGTATCAATTAATTTCTTAGACATTGGAATGGCTCTCTGGATAACAATCAGAAGCTGCCAGACAAGAAAAATCAAGTGGTGAGTGCAACAGAAATGCCCACTAAATTTAATACAGTCTGGTGACAGTCAAACTCTAGATATATCTTCCAACAGAACTGCAAGAAGGCTACATGTGATATTAATCAGGTGCAATGATATGGATGAGCACAGATCAGCACAGCACCTCTGCACTCTTCATTCTGCCTAACGTGCCAGGGCTCCAGCACACAGAAGCGGATGAGTGCAAACTTCTCAACCACTGTTTGAACTTACAGACATTATCAATTTAAAAATAACACCTCCATGGGAAAATATTTTACCTATATTGTTATAATAACACTCATGATTAGAGAGGGAGAAAAAGAAACCTATCAGTTTTTATCTCTTCTCTCATGGTTTCGTTTTTTTGTGTATTTGAAAGCAATCTGTAGGTTGTCTGTCTCAATGTTTGCTCAGTCTAGTCACTGTTATTCTGGGGGCAGGGAGCTAAGGGAGGGGCCGGAGAAGGAGAGAGACAAAAGCATCACATAGCAAAAAAAGAAATAGAATAATATGATTTTTAAATCTGAAAAAAAGAAATTTACGCAAGCTTTTGTGGATGCATCTAGAGAAGGATAGGGAAAGTGTTTTAATTGACTAGATTTTGAGCTTGGAGAAAGGAAGGGCTGTGTCAATATTCTCCCTGCAGGGAAGGCAGAGAGAGTAGGGAAAGAAAAACAGTTGAGAATCCTCCACCCTCCTGTGGCTGCCATTCTGTGCCTGTTTTGAGATGTGCATGTGTTACACACGGCCTGGGCAAAAGGACTGATGTACTTCTCTCACAAGTCTGTCTACGAAAGAGCAAACATTCTCCCAATCAGTTCGTTTCTCCTCTGTGTCTCAGTGCAATTGTCAAGTTCGAAAATTACAGACATTGCATGTGCTTAAGGAATTGCTAACTCACCCTCTTGATTTCCTCCTTCCCTTCTTTTCACCGGGTGGGCAGTTTTCATTTTTCACATTCAATATCACTCCTTGTTTTCTCCTTTCAATTCTAACAGTGACGCAGGAAGAAAAAATAAAGACATCAATAGTATAAAGAATATCTCATTAGTTTTGATTTATTACTTTTTCCCTTCCCTTGCAGAGAAAACTGTAGATTTAATTTGAGGAGGACCCAACTGGTAAACTGCAACTGAGCAGGAATTCAGCTGGAGAAAAATGCAACTCAACATGAGCAGTTTTGATAAGCTTACTTAAATCCCTTATACATGAGCTCTTTCTTTTCCTCTCCTACACAATGTGTGTCACATTGGCTCTTGTAATTCTGACTACCCTAAAAGGCCACCTTGAAATTAATTTCACAAAATATCATTTCCAAAACATGTTTTCAAAACTTTATTTATGATTAAAGAGGGGAGGTGAAAATTTAACCTTTGATCTAGACAAAATAACTTTTTGCCAGTTCACCCTGAACTGTCATTTCCACTGAATGGACTAAAAGAGGCAGAACATCTGAGAATCAAAAATCTGTTCTCTGAAAATGTAATGGTTCTGCCCGTGTCTCACAGAGAAGTTGGAACTAGTCTATATGAAATTGCTTTAAAAAAATAATATTTGTACAATTGCAATATTTCTTTTTTGAAAATAGATAATTTAATGATGGATTTATAAGTGATGGAGGCTGCCACTCCCCCACTCCCTTTGCCACCATGCACAGGAGCCTTTACCCATTGCTATATCTAGGTAGAAATGATTCCAGATATCTGTTTAGCCCTTGATATGGCCAAAGGGGTTTTCTACTCACCATGCAACCAGAGGGGACTGATCCCACAGTCTGCTGTTAATCTCCATTCCATTTGCAAAGGATTTGGGTGTTTTCAAAACTCAGATGCTGAGACAAATTTTAGTTTCCTAAAACTAAATATGTGTTCTGATTTTCCAAGTGACTAGAGAGGTAAAACAGTCCAGGGAAACAGGAACAGGAGGGAAGGAGGGAGAGGGAGGAGTGGTAGGTTTGGTCACTGTGTCTAAAATCGACACTGACATGTGAGCTTTGTGGGATAGAGGCCTGGCTTGCCCTATATCTCTGTAAAGTGCTTAGCACCTTTTGGACCCTGAGAGATGTTGCATTAATAATGACCTTGGCTCACACATAACAAGCAGCCTTAAGCTCAGTCCAGTCAATATTTAACCTGGGCTGTGAAGGAAAAGAAGGTGGCACCCCAAGTACCATCCATCTGAGTTCCCAAGCTGCAAGGTAAAGCTCTCAGCTGTCGGGCAGATGTTCACATTATGCTCACGTCTGATGTCACTTTTTTTCATCAGCACTGAAATGGTTAACAGTGAAAATTATCTAAAATACTGTATTTGGCTCCTGATCTTTTCTTCGTTGTTCTCTGCAGACCCAGGCCAATGCCAAATTCTTGTTTATGGCAAGAGTATGGCATAAGTGTGGCAGTCTTTTTGTAACAGAGCAAGATCATTGGGCCATATATGTCAAAACTACATGCTATTTAATAAGGTCCTGTTAATCTGACATACATTTCATTTAATGGAAGAAGTTATTCAAGAAAAATAATACAAAAAAAAGGAATAAAATTAAGTCCAAAATAGTAATCTGTATTCTGGGCTTTTACACTGCTAATGTAAAGTCATAGGAAAAGGATATGATATACAGACTTTATGAGCCACTGGAAACAATGTGAAATAGTGCAATGATGCTAGCAATAACAATTTGGATCTTTGCAGTGTTCACTGCAAAAAGATCACAGAAAAAGAATGTTCTACAGTTTAACAATCAATGATCTCTAAAATATAATACTACTGAGAGGGTTTTTCCTGAGAGGATTTTACCCATGATGGCAGAGAATAAGGGAGAGAGAAATTCTCTGTATTAGTTTTAGGTTTGTAAAGCAGTTTCCACTTTCCAAGGAAAATGCTACTGAAATTAAAAAAAAAGAGTAACATTTATTCACCATTTTGTAATTATTAAATACAGATGCATCATAAGAACATAAAATCTTTAATTTCTAATTATAAAATGTATGAGTTATAAATACGTTAAGCTCCTTTGTTGTTATGGGTCAGCACAGACTAAAAAAAATTGATTGCTAAACAAGCTGTAGTCAATATTTACTTTGGTACTTCCAAAGTTTTTAGCCAATGATTACATATTTGTGAATATGCATTTTGAAATTTATTTCTGCTAGCAAATCCTGTTTCTACAAATAAAGATTATTTAGTTCCTCTTTAGGGAGAAAGTCCAGATAAACAGAGCCATGTAAGAAGGTTTGGGAGCATTTGTTGGGGGGAGGTTGTGTTTGGAGAGGGGGAGTGAAAGTGTAAGGCAGTTGTGAGTACCAACTAAAAGCAAAATGTCTCTAAAGAGACTTCATTTATGTTTTTTTTCCTGTAGTGAGAGAACTTTCTAATGAAGGAAACGTCCTTTAAATTAAATGCTAAGTGATAGATTGAAGTGTGCATTATAGCACCAATCTAAAAGAGTAACAAGTGTTTTAACTTCTGTTAAAAGATAAACCACAATTTTTTTTGTTTGAGACTGGTGGTGTTAGTGGGTGCTTGTTTACAGCTGGAATCCTTAAGGAAAGAAAACTTTAACCTTGACACAATGATAGAAGCTGGAAAATAGGTGATTGGCTGAACAAGTCCATTTCCTTTCAAGGACCCAGTGCAGCTGCACAAGACATCATCCGGTGTGACATGCAGTCTTTAACAATAGCACATGTGGAAAACTGTTTAATTTTTTAAAAATAGTCAGTGATGAATTTCTGGAACAATGAATGTTCAGATCTAACTTCCTTCAGCATTCTCACTCTGTGCTCCTCATCACCTCAGTAAATTTATATAAGATCTTTATATCAGCTGGAGATTCAGCATTTATAAAATAAATTCGTAATATGATACATTAAGTGTCAATAGGAATGTGAAGGGTTGGTGGGGAAGTTAGAGATTTTGTTTAATTTTAAGTAGTTTTGCTTAATGGCACAAACTAGCTGATGAAAATAAATCTCTAGTGTGTGCCTTTTCCTGGAAACAAAGTTTTGCAGAACAAGGAGAACTGAAACAGCTGAAGAACTGAGACTTCTCTCTCTCTCCACCACCTCCGTTACCATAAAACTTATAGCTATAGTTCGGTGGCAGAAAGTCCACCTATATTTGTGTTGTTGGTTGGGTTGTTTTTTCCCAGTAACTTAACATGAATCTGCAGCCTGCAGTAAAAGCTCAAGTTAGTGATAATTTCCTTGGGTCATATCCATTGCACAGTGTTTTTGAAGAGCATGGAAGTGATGTAGGGGCTCAGTTACGCTTTTCATTTTTACACGAACTGCTGCTGAAAACAATATTCAGTGAGGAAAGCAAGACTGTGCCCCAGAGCATGAAGAGCATATCCTACTTCCACCGACCATATGTAGATGACAAAGGAAACAGGATTTGGCTGAAATGGCACAGCTAGTAACTACAGCAATACAAATACATATAACAGCAGTATGGTTAAAACATAAAGCCATGTTTTGGTACTATTGTGAGTGAAGGGGACTGGTCTCTTCTACTGTGCCTGCAGTGAGACTAGAGGAAATGGCCTTAAGCTGAGATAGGGAAGATTCAGATTAGATATAAGAAAATACTTTTTCACTGTCAGGGTGGTCAGGCATTGGAACAGGGGGAGGTGGTGGAGTCACCATCCCTGAAAGTTTTTGAGAGATGTCTGGATCTGGGTGATATGGCGCTGGATGATATGGTTTAGTGGTTATGGTGATAATGCTGGGTTGACAGTTGGACTTGATGATCTTAAAGGTCTCTTACAACATTGATGATTTTATGATTTTAAGGATTTCCCAAACAGGAATATCAGCTGATCAACCTGAGAACTATGTCAGTTCAATGTTCAGTGTTTTGCATGATCGCCTTAGTTTTTCATTTTAAAAGGAAAAGCAATAAAACATTTATTGTGAGCCATGTTTTTCTCTTAAACCATTCTAATAAAAATGCTTGAAAATGTTTTTCCTCAAAGTCTAAGAACAGAAGAGCTGTTAGCTGAGGTTTTGCTTGTTTCCAGTTACACCTCCCTGTTTTTTGTGTTTCCTGTAATGGCTCTTTATGACTGTGTAATGAAGCTAAAATGTTCCTTTGCAATTTGTGACCTCCACGACTTTTCTAAACAAGGGCATGGGACACTTCAGAGGCAGCAAGTCTGGAGTTCCTGTATGTTAATTGACTCATTAGCTTTCACAAAAACAATGACCTCTAATAACATCTCCTTTAACATGGCCCCCTTCAAATTGAATTCTTCCTCTGACCTGAAGGGTTACTTCATCCAGTGTACGTCAGCATGCTTCCTCCCTAATTACTTCTTTAATTCCCATTTGGTGCTGAGCATGGACTAGATTTCTATTCAACTCTTTAGTCTACTCTCTTCTGGTTTTCCAGGTCTTCTTGTTTGTTCTGGGGCATCTTTTGCTTTCTGTGCCTCTGCAGCTTCTGTTCTTTTCAGAAATATCACTGGAGTGACAGTGGTTAACACAAACACTTCACAGAAATTCTTGATGCCAGAATTATGAAAATCTCCTCTTGATGGTATTTTTCCATTATTCACTATACAAAGTGCTGAAGCAATACCTCAAGGAATGTTGTTTCTTTATTTTTCCTTGCATCATCCCCAGTTTCAGCTGATCATTGATTTCTTCTGAGCTGGGATTCAAATATGCTGGACTCTGTTCCTTCTGGCTCCTGCAGATCTTTTGACTGCCATCTGACCAGGGCCCCCATGGCTTTCATCTGTTTTCACTCCAAATCCTTCTTCTAAAATGTAAAATGATGGCCTCTAGCCAGCATGTTGCCTTTTACTTTTCCTGTGGTCCAGACCTCAGTTAAGGATTTAACAAAAGCAAAAAAGCTCTGTTTCAAGCCAAATAAAGGAATAAAATCCAAAAGTTTTTCCAGATGAGAATGTTGGACATTTCACAGGCTGCTCACATGCTCTTTTGCAACTAAAATCTAGCACAAGCTTTGCTCACATAATACAAAATGGGGGGGGGGTGTTATACAAACTATTTCTGGAGCTCCCAATTGTTGCCTTTTTCTTTTAACACATCTTATTTTATAAAATCTACGTGAAAGATGAATGCAAGCGAAACTTTGCATCTGTGGAGGCAGACTTCCTGGGCTATCACCTCTGGTACTGTGCCAGAAGTGCAGGGTGACAACAGCTGCTTGTACTTCAGTGGCCATCATTCTATGCAGCTCCCATTTGCTGCGGGTAATCAGTCCCAAAAGGGTACACAGCACTGTCCTGAGTTTTCCCATACCTGTGGATGACCCCATTTTTGCAAGGACTGACAAGCCCAGCGGAACATCTGAGTCTTGTAGATGATGAATATACCTGTAGAACAGCATTTGTCCTTGAACACCAACAGCAGGACCCCCATTTTAGCAAAGCATTCTGACCAAACTCTGCTACGCTGAGGGGATTCTGCTATTTAAAATCCAGTGGAAGTGGGGGCATTAAAAGCTGATAATCTTCATGGTTATTGCACTGTGAGCTTTTGCTTGCTATTGAAATGACTTTACAAAGAGAAACTCATATGAGGGATGGGTTGGAGGAGAGGATAAACTCCTTCCCTCCCACTTTCCAAATGACAGGCCTGCTGCAATGGAGTTACATATCATATTATGCTAAGCTTTTTCACAATACAAAGTACTATTCAAACACAATGTGTGATTACTACAATTTCCCCTCTTTGGTTCACATACATTATATCTGTAGGCATCTCTTAATTTGCTGTTTGTGATTCTAAGTGCTGGACAGGATTTTTCTTGTGCCATTTATGTTCCCAGCAGAATTTCTTGTTGCTGTACAGTTCTCATCAGTGCAGCATGAGTGTATGTGTGGGTTGGGGCAACCCAAACAGGCTGGGCTGCTCTCAGCCTGCTGGAGAAGATAATCCTGGATGTACTACTGGAAGAGATGATTCAAAAAGATTCATGACATTAAAACACTTCCGACCAAATATATGACACATTTGGAATGTGTGACACTTAAAAACCAATCCAGCTGGAGAGTGATTTTAAACAGAAGATGGTGAATCTTCTATTTCTCAGATGTTTTTGAGAGAGAGAATAGATTTTCTCCTCTCAAACCAGACTTTCCTTCCTCTTTAATTCTCAGAACATCTGACTTGGCATAGGTGTTTGTGAGACAGTGGGGCAAAACTAAGTTTAGCTCATGAAAACAAAATCCCAACAATTACTGGTTATATTTTAAGACTTAGTTTCACATAGCAAAGCATATGCAGTAGGTTATTTTTTTCCTGTTCCTATTAATGAAAAAAATATTATTTCTGTTTTTCTGGGGTGTTGTTTTGTATGGGTTCTGGCAGCCACTTTGGAAATCTTAGCACCAGCAGCATTAATGCACTGAATTTTATCAAAAAATTCCCTTGCTGTTCCAAGCGCAGCTAGAGTCCTATGGTTCCAAATACAAATATTTCCTGTGAACATAAAGGATTGTCTTTAATTAAACAGAGGAAAAGGCTGCCAGCTGCTGCTTGAAGCTTAATATTGCAATGGCAGGTAAGAAAGAAAGTGGATGTGCAGGTAGCTTTCAAAAGTGGTGGTGAGACAGAAGGTTGAAAAAGTGGGGGATGTTGAGATGAGCAGAAGGAGGGAGGCAGGCAGGAATATAGAGGCACCAATGTGAAATATACGAGACAAAAGGATTAAGAGGAATATGGAACCAAGAAAAAAAATGAAAAGGCACTGTGAAAGAAGAACTCTTTTTACAAAGGAAACATAGATGATGTGGCATGCACAGCTTAGTCAAATGAAGACTGTGTGCGTCTTGTTGTCTGTGTTTTTACTGTAAGGATACATACCAATAGGGGAAGAGAGTTTCTTAACTAAAGAGCTGAACTTACCTAAGAGGGAGAAACTTAATTATAGATAAAATCAGAGTGGCAACTGGATTTCTATTTCTAAGAAAAGGAGGTTTCCTAACAATTAGACTCTGTGGGATCACTTAGGTAAAGTCACCACCTTTGTTAAAGGTGGTACTGGATGACTCCATGGAAGCAATTATATGGCATGAATCTTCCCAGGCCCCTGTTTCTACAATATATCAAATTTACACACACACAGGTATAGAACTAGATGAAACATGAAATGAGCAATATGAAGGTTTATATGACCTTCATTGGTTTTATTGTGGAAACTGTGATAGTACCACCATAGCAGTAAAAGCTCATTTCATTTGTGTTAGGGGAATTTGTTTTTTGAAAACATTTATTGTCATGGTGTATTTCACCTAAGACATTTTCAATAAGAAACAAAATGTTCTATAAGCACAATGGCTTTAATACAGCATTTCTCTTTGAAACTGAAACACCTTAGAAAAGATTGTTTCTATAGTAATGAGTTGCACAAGAAAAAATGGCCTGAGAATGTTGGGGGACGAGGAAGCAGGAGTTGCTGTTAGGTTTCCTAGTCAAATTCAATGAACTGCTGAGTGGTGTTGACATGGAAATTAATGGAGTGAATATTGTTTTTTAGAAGATATACTCATAAATATGAGAAACTCTCTGCAAGTGGAAGTCTCTGGTCTTTACATGTGCCAGTGACTGTCTCTTTTTATGTTTCACTGCACAAATTAGTGATGCTTCCCTGGGTTTTGGAAACAATTCCAGAATTTTGGCAACTTCACCATTAGAACAGTGCAGCATGTTGGGATAAACAAAAATTAATTCAAATAATGAAGATTTCATTTGTACTGTGGTCACCTTACCTTCCTGCTCTTTATTTTTGTTCTCTTCATTCTCTGATTCATTATTCCAACATTACTTCTTTCCTTTATAAGACATTAATTTTCATTGTCTTGGAGACTAGCATATGCTGTCTCACTTTCCGCTTCAGCTCTGCTTTGTTATTCTTGTACAGCTTATTTAAAATAGGCTGCACTAAAAGGAGTCCTTAACTTAGTGAGGAGAGCAGGGGAAGCAGCAAACACTGTATAAAAAGGCCTTAACAACAACATTACTAATCTTTCCCTAACTTGGACAGCGCATGAAACACATATAAAAAGTTTATGACAAGTAAAATAAAATAAAAAATAAATAAATAAAAAAAAACCCCAAACAAACCAAAAAACAACAAAGAAACAGCAGCTTTAGAAAAAGAAGACTGCTTAGGACAGTCATGGCAAAATAAATGTAGTTTTAAAAACAGATACATTTTGTACTCAGGGACCCCTGGTGGCCTAGTGGTTAGCATGCAGGACTCTCACTGCTGCGACCCCGGTTCGATTCCTCGGTCCCCCGGGCAGATGGTAGCTCGTTAGCCCTGTGAGGCCATCCATCTATGAGAAGGTCACTCTAAACAAACCTACGTCCTGAGGACCTCACTGCCATTGTCCAAGCTTGCTTGGCCCCGGCAGATGAACCTTAGGATTAAAGGGTGGGCTCAGTTCAGCGCAGGCTGTGTCTCACCTAAAAAATCCATTGCGCAGGCTGGAAAGGTAAAAGACCTTTCCCCAAATCTTCGTTCGCGAAGATGGGCCATTATATTATTATATATATACATTTTGTACTCATCAAGGGAGATGGTAAAATAAATACTTTTCAAAGTGTTTCAACAGTTTCTTACAATTAGTCTTCCCAGTGCTTTAAAGCTTCTCTCTCCCCTCCACAGATAAGTAGAAAAGTATCTCTAATGCCTTGTCTTTGTGAACAAAAATTAATATGTCTTAGATAGCTAGACCTTTCAAATATCATGAATAAGCACTTAAAAATGTCTCACCAGCTGAGAAGAAAGAAAAGTAACCTAGATTAGGAATGGATCATTTTCAGAAGTTGTAGTGATTAACACCACAGTAAATCTTAAGAAAAACATCTGTGAGAAAGAGTCTGCCACCTTTATTCAAGATTAATAATAACTTACTCTAAAAAAGAAATCCCAACTGGAATTTAGTGAAGAAAGATACTTTGCAGAGTGTTTGAGTGTGTCCAAGTCTGATCCAATAGTAGCAGAAATTCTGAGGTGCTATTTTTGGCTGTCTTAAATATTCATTCAGTTTGGAAGAGAACAATTTAATAAGCATGAGTCATTGTGGATTTGTGAAAGGTAAATCGTCTCAGACAAATTATAGTACTTAATGAAATAACTGTTGGTATAGACAGAGCCAGCAGCTTTAACATATTTGGATTTTCACAAACCTGTAGTTAACTTTAGACATGATGGATTATTGTGTCATGATCTTTTCATATATAGGACAGGTAATAAAGTAAAGCAAAATAAAGTAGCTATGGAACATCAGGGAGGTGGAAAGCAAATGGCTGAGATTACAAAGGCCTTAGCATTGTCAGAAAAGCAAGGACCCAGAGGCATCTCTACTGAGATCAATGCCTTTTAATACTAGCTTACATAATATTTAAAAACTGATGTCTTTTCATGGAGGTTCATTAGATTTCTGCCAATAGCTTTAGGTTGTGTTCTGATCTCATAATCAATTTATAGAGTATATGAAATTACATCTTATCTGTTTTAGGATAATCTTGCAGGTATGGCCAAACCAGAAACACAACAGAAAGAGATGAAAAGAAACTTAATGTGTAAAATTATGCATTTGTATAGAAATGAGGCATTTGAAGTAATATTCACATTTGCTAATATGATTGAGACAAAGGCTTCATGTTTGATAGCACAGCAAGTATTTCCAGGCATACATGTATACAAGAGCAGCTGCAACAGCCAAGAGGATTTGCTTTAGCCATCCATATGTGAACTGTCACTTTTCAGTGCTGTTACCTGTGCTTGAGGGTGTAAAGGCAATTCCTTTCAGAACTGTGAACAGAATGGTGGTGATGGAAAAGGCCCTTTGGAAGAAAACTAATTTACAACTTAAGTCTGAATATTTCTAAGACCTCCAGCATGAGGTTCACACTGTATATTTTTAGCTGCAGGTGACCTGAATGTCTGCTGACATCTCTAGTATAGAGAGGCTGGACTGTTCTACTCAACATGCTCTGTACTGCATGAAATAGATAGTATGAACAACGCTTTACACCATTCAATGCTGATTAGTAGGAAAATTAAGATTCCTAAAGCGTTATGAAAGTAGAGCATATATCCAGCAAATAAAATGAAATTTGATTGTAGAGATTTTTAGACAAATGAAAACTTGAGACGGTTTCTATAAATTCAGAAGAAAGAAATGTAGAAAATACTTCTATGAGTTATGGTATTTTACTAGTGCTGATGTACTGAAATCAGGAAATTTGAGCATGCTTTAGAAGACATTATTTAATTATTAATTGTAACACTTTAAAAATTTACTGATCAATCTATCATCTTGTAAATTTAACCATTGACTTATTTTGCTTTGATTGATTTCAGTAGGCAAGTAATAAAATTGTCTGCATTTAAATATCAAGTACTTAAATTTTTTTCTTTGGGATAGTCACCACTGAACCTGTTTTTAACAATGAGAGTGGTAAAACACTGGAACAGGTTGCCCAGAGGGGTGGTGGATGCCCCATCCCTGGAATCATTCAAGGTCAGGTTGGACAGGGCTCTGAGCAAAGTGATCTAGTTGAAGATGTCTCTGCCTATGGCAGGAGAGTTGGACTAGATGACCTTTAAAGGTTCCTTCCAACTCAATGATTCTATGATTTTTTTGGTTGGTAGAAATTTGCTTTCTCTTGAAAAGTTTCATCTTCTAAAATTTGATGATGGCGTATCATATACACAAGACTTATAGTATCACCTTGCATTACAAACATTTAGGTATTGATGGTATTATATTAGTAAATTTTTTACAGGGTTTTTTGTTGTTTTTTTTTTAAGATTAAATACTGTTCTGCACAGTTCCACACTGACCTGTTCCACACAGCTCCCACGAACTTTTTACAGTTAATATGGCAGGATTCTGGATAGCACATCGGGCCGACAACTCAAAAAGTGAATGTGCATATTTAACTCTGTTTACTAGGATAGCACAACAAGCATAAAACTCCATTTTAAGTGTGGTATTTTGTTTAAATTCAAGATCTATAAAAACGTGTCTAGCAAACACTGTTTGTGTGATATTTCACAGGAAATGTCAATAAACATCAACTTACAGGAATTTTCCTCAAAATCTTGCCTCTGGGAATCCCACAGTTACTACAGGGTAAAAGTCAGACTAAGTGGACAAGATCTGTGTATGCTCGAAGGAGAGCAAAGTTGCACTTCGATCAATTTATAGCAGGGTCATCAACTATAAACACTCTCTCCTCTGCTTCAGATTCTGTGTATGGACTCCCTGCATCAAAAGCAGGTCTCTGAGCTGCAGTCCTGGCACACTGGGAGAGGCTGTGCTTTTCCTACAGCTTTACTGTGGGGGCACTGAAGTTCCAGAGAGCAACATGCACTTCAAGCTGCCTAGCAAGTAGTCAGGGCTGCCAGACACTGACTCCTTCCGTGATCAGTGGACAACAGTTGTGATGCCTATGTTAGCTATTTGTATGGTTTAAATATACTTAGTTTGCAGACAGGACACTAACAAGCTCTGTTCACACTCCAAGCTCTACTTCAAATCACACTTCATTCAACTGTGCCTGATACAATTGTGCTGAGACTGCCCACAATGCCTGCTGATTTTCAGAGTCTGTAAAGAACTAATAATTGATAATGGGAGAACCTAAATCTATAAATGCTAGAAAAGTATAAATCCCTCTACTTATGTAAGTAGATGAAGTAGCTATAAAAATAAGAGGTAGGCATCTCTACCTCTTACATCAGAGGTAGGCAACACTGAATATGAATTTTCTGCTAATTTCTGTCAGTATTTTAGAATTGGACAATAACTCATTCAAGAAGCCTTCTACTACCACACTACTTCCTTTTGCTTTCTGCATTTATTTTTTCAAACTTACACTTGGAAACAGCTAATCGTAATTTTTCATTGGTGTGTTCTCTCTAAGGAAAACTTTCACTGTTTGCAGCAGTTAGCATTGAATTCTTTGAGTCCTCTGGAGATTTGCATTCATTTCCCCAGTAAAACCTTATGCTGTCAATATTGCCCCTTGGTTCCTTAGAAAAATGTGCCTAGAATGTTCCTATTTGTTTATAGTGAATATTTGATTATGTTGTAATTTCCTAATATAGTCTTCTGTTAGGAATAAATCTGGGTTATATTGGCTCTATTTCTTACGATTTTGTGGGTAATATATTTCCTACAGTCTAAGAAAACAAACCAAACCAAAACACAATTCATATTTTTCTTGCAATTCTATGAAATATTTTAGCCACTTCACACATATTTAATCTTTTACTCGTATTTCAATGATTTCCTTTCTGAAATTAGTATATGGAGAATGTAAATTGTGTAAAGAAAAGACAGATACTGGACTTATTTCAATTATTTTTGACCACATCCAATGAATTGGTTTTACTCATCTTTTATATGCTATAGAATTTGTTGGTGAGAACAGATGAGGAACATGGAACAACCACTTCAGATACATCCTCAAGCTACTTAAGGAAAGGTACAGTAAAAGAAACAAATGAAAATTAATTCATATATTTGTAGGTACTAAAATACATTACTGCTTCAATTCTAATATATTGCTTTGCACATCTACTGCCTTTTTCTATATTTATATATAAAAATGTTGCTAAGATGGTTTTCTTTAAAAAATAACAAAACTACTGTTTTATTTTTTGAAATATCTACATTCAGAGAAACAATCCATTAATCTAACTTCGGTGCTGATTGAAATGCAGCACTGCTCCCTCTGCTTTGAACATAAAGCATACTCATTATGGTGTAACCACTTTTTAAATAGCTTTATCTCTTATTATACTGTGAATGAAATACACTAGTTTTGATTCACAAAAACATTTCATTATCTGATTATAGATCTTGCTGCTTCAGGGAAGAAATTGAGAGGTGCCCTTCTCTACAGCTCCACCATAGAGACTAGGCAACATTTCAAGTCTTACTCTTCCAGGTGAAAGCCACTCAGATGAGAGGTACATTGCCACCTCTGTATTAAAGACAACTTTTCTGTCTAGTCCTTTTAAATGATGAAAATAACGGGATCTTGGCAGTTTACTCCCTGCCATTGCGAGAAGTTGTACTCACATTTAGATTGCTAGGTAGGTGCAAAACGCCTACTCAGGTGTACTCTCCAGGCAGCTGGTGAGCGCAGGTCTGCACGGATGACTCTCAGTAGTCCTTTTGTAACCCCAAACAGAACACATGTTTAATACCACAAGTTAGATCAGACATTTAGATCAGTGAACAAGAGATCAGAGGTAGCAGAACAGGGGCAGCCCCAAGAGGCCTCGAGTGTTACAGGTATCTCTTGATGATGCAGTTCTTACTCCATAGACATGTACTGGTGTGCAGAAGCTGAAGTCAATCACTGTCTCTCTGAATATTGCTACTGTCACACTTGCTTCAAGGCAAGACTCAAGAAGCCTAGGCAGAAGTAGAGGATACGTTGCCCTTTTCACTTCTCACCTAGATGATGTTCCCTAGATGCAACAGATCCTAGATCTGTCCTAGGAACTGTATCCAACTTAAGCCATGTGTAGTGCTCAGATCACTGCAGAGTCCAGCTTTCAGTATGATCTGTTGGTTAAGGAGCTGACAAAACTAGCTTAACACATCAATGTAACACAAAGAGTCAGGATCACTCTTGTTAATTTTCTGTTCCGTGACTCCAGATGAGATGTGACTTTAAGAGAATAAACTGCAAGTAAAGGAGCAGATCTTTTAGTTTTGAGTAATCAAAGCTGATTTATAACACTGTTTAAAATTATCAGTTCTATTTAAAACTTCCTTCCTGATATACACTAAAAGCTGGACGACATTTGCTTACATAAATCCATTATGTCAGAGGAATTGTATCTGTTTGATGAGAGGAGAATATAATCTTTTGGTTACTCGGTATCTTAGTGAAATAAATAGATGAAAATGCATGGGTTTTTTCCTCCCTGTTTTTTAGAGCCAAACCATCTTAAAAGTGGAATAAATTCTTGTTAACTTGGGTCTTAGAGGCAGTCATGTCGAAGTAAATTATTATGACCTTGAAAAAAGTTCAATGAAACCACAAGGAGTCAGACTATTCATTCTGTTTCAGTTCCCAGACAAACACCATCCAAATATTGCAGCACTAAATAAATGAAAAAAATAAATATTGAACAGAAGGCAAAACTTGAACCAGCCAAAAGTTAAGCACAGAGCTTATTCCATGCAAGTAAGTACCAACTACTGTTTTTTGAACCTGAATCAAATAAGGACTTCTTTTGTATGTCTCATGCCAAGAGTTAAATAGGATTCTCTCTGCCACAGGGTCCCATAGGCATAGTCCCACGGAAATGCTTTTGTTCACAAAAAAAGGGACAGTCTGGTTTAAACTCTGAATACATGATGAAAAGAAGCTCTTGGGGAAAAAAAGAATATACACAGAATAGACATTAGGCTTAACTTCTCTTAAACAAACTGTAGAATTAAATGCTAGTAATTAAGGATGGAGACCAGTGGTTACATATGATAAATTATGTGGCAGTCATTACTTGCTTTAAAATATATCCCCTTAAGGGGATATTTATTGTTCTTGAAAGCTCATCTAGGAAAAAGGGGAGACTCTGGATGCAGTAAATGAAACAACTTGCTAAATGATTTACTATGTAAAACTTGCGTACAACTTTAAATGTGCACAGTTACATCAATTTTGCAAAGCAATTGCTCTGTGCAGTTATTTTTTTTCACTGTTACTTTTTAGTTATGACTAAATAATTTTAACTTCACCATTTCTATTTTTTAAAGCAGATTGCCACTACATAGAGTGGAAGAATTTTTCATAATAACAAAAATAAGGAAAAAATCAGATTAATTTTTTGGCTACCTGTTAATGAAATTTGGCATGCTTTGGAACTGAGTCAGCAATGACACATGAAGCAGACCAGTTAATTCATATTCAGCTGCCAAAATGGTCCACCTATTGAGCTGATACCTGGCATTCATAACACACCAGAAGCATTTCTTTGTATCTAACAACAAATAGTATTCTACTTAAAAAACATATCAAAGGTTGCCTTTTTTATTGATATTGCAAAGAAAACTTGTAGAACTTAGGAATGAAAATTATCTAAAGTTCAGAACAACTTCTTAACAGACATAGCCCTACATTTTTTCCTTCCCTGCACCAATCCCACAATTCTTGAGAAAATTGTGTCACAGTGAGTGCAGAATCAGTCTTAGTCATTTGAAGGGAAATGATATACTTGTTATTACTTAACATACAGAGGCTCAGACTAGCCTTTCCACAGGCCTTCTTGACTGACAGCAGCCTTGCTTACAGCCCTTCCATGATAGCTGGAGCAGAAGCCAGCTAAGCTAGTAGCTGGCTGAAGCAGGTACAGTAATCCTAAGATTTTAGGAGGAGAACAAAAAAGGATGTAACTCCATCTTCTATACTAAAAATAGTTATATTAAAAAATATTTCTCCAATGTCGTACTCCATTCAAGACATGGCATGGTTTTAACAGCAGAATGAAACCCAAACAGCTTTTAAATTATTTTATTATACCTGGGAATGCAGATGTTGCCTTAATTCTCCTCTGAAACATATTAGTGAGATCAACTTCCAAGCAAGCTCTCACAGGCTCTTAATAGCCCATGATTTCCTTCTTCATGTTTGCTTACCACAGAATGGTGGCAACACAGACCACTCAAAGTGTTTGTCTCTGTATGTGTCTTTGGAATTTGAGTAAGTGTGAGCTGTAGATTTTGGGGGACAAGACACCCTACATTTTTTTTTCCACAATAGGGATTCATTTCCTTACTGAATAAAATTTTTACCATTTTCTCTCACCGTAAAATATGATTTAGTGACAGGTCTGAACTCATATTCTCTAGGTCTGTTAAGGCTTCTTACAAAACAAATATAAACTCCTAGAAATCTGAATTTGAAATCTGTGAGTCATTTCAAACATTCTGTTATTGACTGAAGTAAAAAGAATAATTTTCTACTCTCCTTCTTGAAGAAGAACAATAAGTGTTTATGATCTTTAAAATACAACAATGCAGCCATGCTGATTTTACAAGTAAGGAAGCTGTTGGGAAGAATCAAACACCAAAGCAGTTTTTACTTAAAATAGTCTGTTTATGGAACAGACTTTTTTTTTTAAGGAAAACTAATGAATTGTTGAAATGTCTACTTTCAACTTTTTATAGAAGAAAAATCTCTAAATCCCTATGGTAAAATTGCTTGTAAAAAAGAGAAAGAAAATAAGAAAAGGATCATTTGATAAGCTAGTTGTTAGGGTATCTTTTTAACCTATAGCAAATTTGGGTTCCAATCCTTTCTCCATAAAATGTCTAAAGATGAAATACTGATATGGGAATTGCAAATGCGAGGATTCCCTTTTGCTCGCTCAATTTAGTTGTGTCTCCAGATGACTATGTAAAGCTTTCTTTGAAGTCCCTTGAGAGGTTGTGTTTAAATCCAAAGATTAGACTTGTCTCTGAGGGCAAGTTAATGTTCTGTGTCCTCTTTATTTGTCTTTTCTTCATGTTATTTTTAAAAAAGTGAAACAGCGAACCAATTGGCGGAATAGCCATAATGTCCATAAAAGTGCTTTAGATGCAAGTTCCTTAAATGCAGACATCTAATTGGCATATTATACATCCTATGATAATTCTTTTATTGGTTTTTCTCTCAGTAGCAGAAAAAGAAGAACAGCTGCTAATTATTTTTCCAATAGCTGAAATAACTCAATCCTTTTCTTTGTTGGTTAAACTGGATCCTCCCCCACCTGCAGTGATATATTTATTTTTACAAAATATACATAAAAAGGGGTACATGTCAAGTCACATGTTATAACTACGTACCTATGTAAGAATATACCAAGCAAAGTAAGTCTTTAAGTAAAGTCAAGACTTAGGTAAATGATGATACCTCTACAAGAGTGCAGAAAAACACCAGTATTTTAGGTCTTTCAATGTTCAGGAAAATAGGTGGCTTCTATCTTTTCTCTGTGGTTTTCTCTTAGTTCCAAACCATGACCAACTTGCTGTGTAATGGGTAGTAACATACACACTGTATACTAACAGAATACGACTATCCCATTAGCATTACACCTTAGGTGACCTTTTAAACTCCCACCTTGCATGTTTGTTCAGAAGAGGTTCAGAGGAGATGAATCTCAAGGAGTGTGAAAAATGTCAGCAGTGGCTTGCTGGCACTTGGGTTCTAACCCAAATGGAGTTGAGCTCATTTAGGAAATAGTGGGATGTTATTAGAAACCTTTTCTTAGAGAAGACAGAATCACAGCTACAAGAAGTAAAGAGAGAGAAAAATGAGATGACAGGGTAAGGAGGAAAGAAAGCTAATGAAAAAGTAAAGTTAATATAACGCTATAGCCTTATAGCCTTAAAGAAAGTTAATAAAGCCTTACATAAAGTAGCCTTTTGGACAAAAAGATGGAAAGTGCAGTAGCTGAAGTCAATCACTGTCTCTCTGGTTATGTCTAAACTGCTGGTCTCATGAGCATGTGCATCATCCTGTTCTGTCATGTGAGCCCCAGTCATAATCACTCACTAGCTATGCACTTTTCCTATCAAAATAAGAAAAGTTTGTACAGGCAGAAATGGCATTGTATCACACCCTGGTTTGCTGCTGAGGGACCAAGAGGCTGGAGTATGTCATGACCTCACTGTTCAGCAAGTTTAGTCCTATTACAAATGATACACACCTGGAGAGATGAAATGTACTGCACATTCCTACACATTATTTATGTGGTGGTAGTAGACAGCAAGATAATCTCCCCACCCCCACTATCAAAAAGTAATGTACTGCAACAGTACCAGAGGTAAAAAAAAAAAAAGATCCAAAGACTGTTGATGTTGATTGAACTGGAAAACAGGCCTCAAAATGTAAAATCTTATTATCCCTATCACGAAGAGTGGTTCAATGCTGTGAGTCATCATGACTCTAGAGCAATTCTTTTAACATTTCTGACAATGGTGTTTTGTCTCTGAAAGAGCAGAACAGGAGAAAATAAACTATTTTTAGTTTCTGACCTGAGAACAGTTGGGACAAAAAGAAGGCGCATCTCATAGAAGCTCTTTCGTGTTTTTTTTCCTACAGTTGAAGAGGTCAATCCTCTCTTAATGTGGCAGTGGTTCCCCTCCCTGACCAGCTATTCCTACAGGAATGTATGAAGCTCCTTTCAAGTGCTAGCACACCATACCAAGAGGATAAAGACAGATTTCTTTATCTAAGGATGGAGCTGAATGTTTAATCTGTGATCTTCAGGACTTCCCAAAACATAAGTTTTTATAAACATAGCTTTAGAAAACCCTTTGTACATTGATTGGTTAAATAAAACACCAAGACTCCAATACTAAAAACGCCAAACAGAAAAAGGCTTAATCCTAACTTTTGCCCTGCTCCTAATAAAAACCATCAAGTTCTGATCAGAGGATGATTCCTTGGTTCCCCTATTAATGCCCAATTTGGAGGGAGGGGAAGGAACCATACTTCCAAAAGCACAGCAGAGAGCCAAGGGTGCAGCTGGAGGCAGACATGGGTGCAAGGTCTGCAGCAGGCAAAACAGCTTGGCAGAGTACTACAGTCAAACAGGTACACGGAAATTTAGCAAATACTCAAATGGTCCAACTACTTTGGCCCTGTGAACCCTGACAAACAAAATAGCCAAAACACATCTAGAAAGAGTAAAGAAGCCCCTGGTTTCACAACTGCCACTTTCATACTAGCAGAGGAGTGCATGTGAGATCCTGCCAGCCTGGTCCTGGGGATGAATATTGCTACTGGAGTTCCTGCTCCTTTAGCAGTCAGATCCCCACCATTGTATCCTGCCTAGCGCCTCTGTAAAAACAGTGAGCTCCTTTCAGTGTACCACTGTTGCTAAATATTCAAGCTGTGATGCACAATGAGCTTGTTCCACCAATCAAACTGAAACACACACTTGGCCCATAGAGCTCGGGGCTAGATGGCCATTTAAAGGAAAGTATGCATAATTAAATTCTCTCCCATTTTATGCCTTATCCTCTCTCTCCCCTTTTATCTTCAGCTACTATTAACAGGCTCCTTTTCATTTTCCCCTTCTTATCCTTTTTCCTTCTTTCCCTTTCATCCTTGTTTATGTCTTTTTCATTTTCCCTTAGTTTAATTTTTTTCCAAATCCTTTTGATCATTTGCCTCCTCTGCTCCCCAGTTCTTTACCCAGCTGTGTTCATGGGCTTTTCCATTTATATCAGCTTCTCCCTCTCTTCTTTCTTACTATGTTCTTACTTCTTCAGTTGAATGAAACCTTACTCCAGCAAGCCCAGGACCTGATCTTCGGCATTGTGTGTAACAAATGTTAGTCACTGTTACTTAATGAGCAGATTTGGATGGAAAAAAAGCATATGGCTAGAAGGAACAATGTGAAAATGAGGTGATAAAATCAGCAGTATGAAAATGAATTCAATTACACTATTCTTATCATTGTATCATCCAAATGCTCATTTGCTTTGACAATAATTTTTGTTCAGCATGTGTGACATTTTAGCCATATATTTAATGTACAGCATTGTCTCTCATTTGTTATTAAAAAGCTGTGAAAGGTTTGTCTAAGTGAAATTAGATCTGCCTTCTACCAGCAGAAATGTAATCTTCGGAACAAATGATCTTTCCAAGAATGTCTGTGCAGGTCATGCATACATATATCTATTTTAATTATTCCCATATAAATATGCTTGTTTTCTGTAGCTGTACATAAACACATACACAGAGCAAGGTAGACCAGAATATGGAGTAAATTATCCAGTTACAAATTAACCTAATTATCCGTTAAACTGGTGCAAATAGAGTAATTCATTCACTTTCACATGCCTTCAGACAAAGTGGCTCTGCTTCAAGTCCTCTCGTGGTTTCTCAGGTGTATAGTTTGAAATTAACACTCTTGAACTAAAGATTTTTTGTCTAGCAGTCCAGCATCCTTTTTTTTTTTTGTTAAAAAAAAGTGATTCTCCTCCAGTCTTTACTGCAGCATCTACAGCCCTCTGGTCACGCACTGTGACAGAATGATTTGCAGAGCAAGTTGATACCCTTCAGACTCCACATGCCAGAAAAATCTGGAATTCAAGTTCAGGAAAGAAATCCCTTTGAGTTTACCTTAGGAGATTCTGTGAAATCTACAGGTGCTTTGGCACACTTCCTCCTAAACTAAACTGATCTCTCCTATAAATCTAGGTGCTTTTTGTTTTTGCTTCTGTTTGGTTGGTTTTTTGTTTTGGTTTTGGTTTTTTTGTCAGCAACTGAGGCTGATAAGTCTCCTCTTTCCTCCCCGATCTCTTCTTGTGCAACAACGCCCTCTCTTCTGCAGAGCTGAATCCCATATGAACCTCTCTCAGTTCAATGATGATGAAAACATCACCACTCACACTAATCTATCATTCTTCCACTTAAATCTGTCCAGAACTGCTCCTTGAGGGTGAACCAGAAGTCCCGTGTCAAGTAAAGTTACTAGTCAGAACTGGTGGTTCTTGGTACTGTTTTGTTTCTTAACTGCACCTTTCCTTTCTTTGTTTCTTTGCTATCCTTCATCTCCTTTCCTTCCCCTGACTTTTGTGTTTTTCCTAGAGTCTCTGCTTTGAAACTGAATCACAGAGAAGAATTAAGAAAAATGAGAAAAATTGTTCTTAAGGCCATCAGGAGCAGCCCAGAAATGTTTGCTTCTCAGTAAAGCCTAAAATATACCATGAATATGAGAGACATTTTCACTTACATCTGCTATTAGTGAAGAAAATCTTGTGACCAAGTGAGCTGCAAAAGAAGCTGCAGCACATTTATGTCAAAACGGTATTTATAACGGTCAAAATATAACTTACGGTGATTGCAGACTTAAGCACTGGTTTTGGAGAAAGTAACCTTAAGTGGGTAAAAATACCATTATTACAGGAGGAATTCTATGTAATTCTTGGTTCTTTATTTCTTTTTTGCAATGTGCAGAGTGACAGCTTTCTAACAATCATTATGAGCGTTACAAATCTGTGACATTGTTTACATTATCTTCTTGTGCAATCACTGTTTTTAATATTAACAGAAATATTGACATGCCATGGAAGTTAGATTAATGTCATTCATCTTTACAGTTTCGATCCCTCCCAGCTCCTGTAAGATTTAATTTTTAAATCAAATTTATTATTTTACCAGTGCACTTGGTGACTCTTAGCAGAACCAAACACACAAAGTTCAAAACTGGACCAAGAAAAAGGTAAGAATAAAACCAGCTATTTCCTTCCGGCATCTTTAACAGCTACCTCTGTGCTATCTTGTATGAGCATCTTCAGAGGCAGCCTTAAGGCCAAATGCACTGTAAAGACCACTCATGCTGAATAACTTCACAACATTTTCAGACTATTAATCCCCAAACTCATGACAGAATAATGCAAAAAGCTTCCAGATCATCCCAGAGAACATAGCTTCCAGATCATCCCCTAACAGAGAACATAATCCATGGTACCACAAATCCACTCTACTGCAGCTGCAGGAATACTGCTCACTCTGCATCGATCCAAGTCTCCCCAGACATCCTCCTTGGGCCAAGGTTTACACAACCTGGCTTTGTATCATTAGGCAAAGCCACTAACAGCTTCAGTCCTGCCAGGCAGAGGACCTACTCTTGACAGGGGCATGCCTTTGCCCATACCATCAAATACAAATTAATAAGAGAACTCTTCTGACAAACCCCTCCGGGGGTTCTGCAGGGCTCTATTTTAGGTCCGGTTCTCTTCAATTTCTTAGTAAATGACTTGGACACAGGACTTGAGGGTATACTAAATAAGTTTGCTAAGTATACAACATTTGGAGGAGGTGTTGACTCCCTTGAAGGCAGGGAGGCCCTGCAGAGAGACCTCAACAAATTAGAGGACTGGCAATCATGAAACATATGAAGTTTAACAAAGACAAGTGCCAGATTCTGTACCTGGGAAGGGATACTCTGGATGTACGTACAGACTGGGGAATGAGATGATGGAAAACAGTGCCACTGAAAGGGACCTGGGGGTCCTGGTGAACAGAATATTGAATATGATTCACCAGTGCCCTGGCAGCCAGGAGGGCCAACCCTGTCCTGAGGTGCATCAGGCACATAATCACCAGCCGGCCGAGGGAGGGGACCGTCCCGCTCTGCTCTGCACTGGTGCGGCCTCACCTCGAATATTGTCTGCAGGTTTGGGCATCACAATGTAAGAAAAGATATTAAGCTATTAGAGAGTGTCCAAAGGAGGGCAACGAAGATGGTGAAGGGCCTTGAGGGGAAGCCATATGAGGAATGGCTGAGGTAATTTGGCTTGTTCAGCCTGGAGAAAAGGAGATTGATGGGCGGTTAACACAGCAGTCTACCTCACAGCAGTCTACAGCTGCCTCATGAGGGGAAGTGGAGGGGCAGGCACTGATCCTTTCCCTCTGACAACCAGTCACAGGTCCCGAGGGAATGGCATGAAGTTGTGTCAGGGGAGGTTTAGGTTGGATATAAGGAAAAGGTTCTTCCCCTAGAGGGTGGCTGGGCACTGGAACTGGATCCCCTGGGAAGTGGTCATGGCACCAAATCTGAGAGAGTTCAAGTGTTCGGACAATGCTATCAGGCACATGGTGTGATTGTCGGGGATGTCCTGTGCAGGGCCAAGAGCTGGACTTTCAATAATCTCTTTAGGATATTCTATGATTCTATGAAGCCCTCATGGATGCTGCTGAAGGATGGGAAACAAGACCAAAAGAATTTCTTCCTCGGACTTCTAATTCCAAAACAACCAGAATAGACCATAGCAAGGTATCTTCTGTGGTTCAGCTGCACAATTCTGAGGCTGAAGGGAGACAAAAGAAAGCAGAAATAAGAAGGTACAGGAGCTGTTGAAAGGGAGACCTATGACTATCACAGTAGCTAGCATCCACACTCCTTCACTTTAACCCTGTTCATTGATGGAGACCACTTTTCACAACTATATTTTCTTCTCGAAGTGGCTCTAGAATAACAGAATCACCAGACATTTGCCTTGTGAATCTGATCCCTTGCATTTAAGCCCAGGATGCTTCCAGCCAGACCAGTGGTCCAATGTACTCTCCACTGCTTCCTCTTGTCTATCCCATCTCCTCAGTCCTCTTTCTAGCACAGGGGAGGTCAGTAAAAAACGGGTCTTATTTCCTTGTCTTTTCAAGCTAGGGTGCAAAAATACAAAGCTATGCCTACTTAAAAAAGCCTGGTGATTTCTTTTCCTGTCTGTCAGGATGGAACACCTATGGCTTCTTTTTCTCAAGAACCCTCTTTCCATACAGTGTCACCCATACAGGCATGATGCAGCGTCTGCCAGCAGCTGCTATGACACAGGCATTTCCAGATTTGCTTTATAATTTTGCTGGGATTTCCTCCACATCCACAGCAAGTTCAGAGTGAGCACTACTGAGAACCAACTGGTTGAGATGGAGCTGTAAAGTGTCCAGACAGTGCCATTCATCCTAGCAAATATTGTCCTAGGCACAATTATTCTGGGAGATTCTCGAGTGGGATCAAAGGAGAAACAGCTCTCCTAAAAGAAGTCCTGCTATAGGTAAAAGGCACACATGAAAAGTCACACAATGGCACTTTCTCAAAGTGACATGCTAGAAAATGCTTTTTCTCTAGATAGGAGACAACACACACTACTCAGTAGGGAGGGTTTCTTACCCTGTTCAAACTTGGTGGGAATAAAAATCCAGGATTAATGAATGTTTATCAAAATGGGAGACAGGAGAACAATTTTTCTGGAGACCGGTCAGGAACCTACAGCATTAACAAGCACATTCCTGGAATTGTGGCAACAGACAACCAAACAAAAACCATGGCCCTTCTGACAGTGAACTATTACACAAAGATATTTGAATGAATATCGCCACCATCATCCATTAGTGGATATCCATGGTTTGGGGAATGACCTTAGGACAGAGCCATGCCTTTTAGTGTTCATAAGTGGGCAGCCTATTGCTCCATATTCACATCTTGATGTTCAACCAAAGCACACAGGTTATCTACTTCAAGTAGCTTCTTAGTCACCAAAATGTGATGGCTCCCATGAGTCATGATGGTGAACTCACACATTCAGGAGTCCCATGTGTTCTCCATACGAAGAGAACAAACAGGCCTCACTCTTGCCTTTTACTGTCATCTTCACCTCATCTCTGCACAGCTGCATAGCAGAATCAGTATGGACAACGGGGAGCTGTCACAAGGATAGGATGGTGCTGTAGTATCTGAAGTGCAGCGTAAGTACTGAGGGAGAGACTCTGCTACTACTGGTTTCACTGGGAACAGGACTGCTGTTCAAAAAGCAACAGCACTATTGGTGAGAGTGTAAAAGCAGATAAATCAGCCACGAGCTTGTTCTTCTACTAGTGATCATGAAAATGCAGAAGTATTTCAATTTCTCCTTTTGAGTTTTTCCACAGTTACTCTGTTCCAGAAGCTGCATGTCCCTGGTTTTGAGGCATTTCAGAGATTTTAGTATTTAATTCCAGTAACAGAAGAAGTTACTTTCAGTTATGATATGGATTATTCCAAAGCATTTGGTGCTTAGAAGGGAGGAATTCTAATCTAGGAAACTTTTAGCTCATATCTCCAATGCTTGTGACCACAAAGGTTATTGTACTTCATTCATTCAGAGCTCTGTCAATTCATTGTTTGCACCTGAACTTTTGAACTTGGAAGAGGTATAGCCCTGATGTTACAGAATTGTTTTAATCTAGGTGTTTTATAACTTGTTGTGCTTCATCTTAAGTAGTATTCCTTTAATATTTTTTGTTTGCACTGTAAAAACAATAGGGATTTTTGATGAAAACTTACTGCCTCTGATTTACATCTGTGTCTCCAGAAACAATACATCATTAGCTTATAGCTCCACACAATATCTGATCAGTTCCTCAACATGAAAAAATTTTCCTCAGCAATGCTCACATCTGATCATTGTGTAGGAGACAGGAGAGAACAACATTTCCTCATTTGCCACAGAGATTCACCTTTTTGAGACCTGTAACTGATACTACTGTGTAGCCCTTTGAATATGACCAGACTTTTTTTATATGGGTAGTGGTTTTGCCCCAAACCACACCTGTAATTCCCGTTAATAGTGGTGTGAGGGTAAAAAAAACCCCCAGAACTTCCACAATGCAGCTTTCCCGCACATATAATTCCCATTAACTTTAATTTAAGCTCTGCACAATAACAGCAGGATCAGCACTGATTTTGAAAAATAAAGTAATATGTAATGACTCACCACATCTGCAAATCTTTCCTGAGTTTTACTTATCATGCTTTTATTTTGGCAATCGCTCTTGTCTCATCAGATTGGTTATTTAACTTGTGAGAGGAATCCATTTCAGCATTACGTTTTAGCACACATTTGTATCCATCATAATTCTTAATTTATATTTAATAAAATAATTTAACAGTATAAAATAAAATATTACAAAATTGATTTTTTAGCACAATACTGCATGAAGCAGGAGAATGAATAGCATCCATGGCCACACCAAAAATGCTTTTGACAAATCAACGGGTAGTTGAATTCCTACTCATTTTATTATGTGTAACATGCTAAAAAATTACACGGCATGCAAATAAAGTCATTCTTTGACTGAATACATTTCTGCTCTTATTCTCTTCTGTGCTTGCTCCCCACTTTGTCTCCTCGGGGCTACGCTATTTAAATAAGCTCCCATTATTTTCAGTGGAATGACTTCCTAAAGGGAAATATTTGTGTCCCTTCACTGGACATCTGCTGTTGGTATGAAAGCAATCAAGAGGAAAAAATGATGGTATGAAGCACATTTAACTTTCACGCCTCTTCATCATTCTGCACAAGTGAACACCAACAAGAATTCAATCATAAGTATATAAAAATATATTCCTCCTCTTTCTAAAAAAGCAGAAATATTTAAAAAAAGAAAATAAAGAATAAGAAAAAACTACTAAATAAGAATAGATTCTACACATGAATCTCTCAAATTTGTAGTACCACCCCTGACCCTCTATTATCATTTAAAAAAAAAATTCAAATCCTTCCAAATACACAAATATGAAATAAATTCTACAAATTACTAACACAAATGGTGCAATTTAGAGATGTCATCATTATAACATACAATTTACTTATCAGCAACTTTTTAACATATTAAGGTAAAAACCTCCAGTCAGCACAGGTGTTGGTGTGAGAGGTGGTACTTACATCTATGCTCATATGCTGCCTCTTTGATGGATTCTGCATCACTGACTACTGTGCCTGCCTGCTCAGAAATGCCTCTGATGAGAAGGTACCACAGTGTTTTGCAACACTATAAATTGTTGTTAAAGTAGATTTCATTGGAAAAAAAATAATTTTTTTTGTTGTTGAAAGACAAGATTTAAAGTGTTTTCAACTACTGTTCAACTACAACTGTAGGAAAATAAGAATCTTGACTTCATGTTCCAATAGGATCCAATTTAATAACGTCTCATGCATCTCATGCGACAATTGCATGAAATAGTAGGGAGTTGTCTAGAGGTGCTGCTGACAACATGAACGCTACATTGCTAAATCAGAGTTAGTAATAAAGACGTAGAAGGAACTCTAATTCCATCCATCAATGACTGTTTTTACAAGAGCCACAAAAAGAAACAAAGAGGCTGCATATTTCACTTCTTCTGTTTCACAAACTCCTAATTAACTGTAAAAGAACTTTTGGAAAAGTTATCTTATGCCAAGGCACAGCTCCTCTTATCTGATGCTAATTCAAAGCTATTGAAGAAAAATGAGAAAAATATCTGTGATTGAAGAAACTCAAGAGAAGTTCACATGCAGAAAGAAAACTAACCTTATATTGAATGTGGCTTTTCAGTTGGCTTTTGCTTTTATGTATTTTTGATGGAATGCACCCAAGAAGTCAGAAATATGTTTTCCTAACTGTAAACATCATCTGAAGGGCTCTCACAGATATGATTCGCCAGTGTTAGCACTGATGGCATCAGACATAGTATTTTAGTTGTCTGCTTCAGTTTTTCCTTTTAAGAAAACATCTGAAAACCAAACTGTTGTCAAGCATTTCTAGGGATTACTCCTAAAGGGAATGTTCCATCTAACAGGAGCCTGCAGAAAAAATACCCCTAGAAAAGGGTTTATCTGTGGAGAGGGGTGGACTAGAATATTTTTAGCAGAAAAAATATAACACTATAACTCTGTCGGTGAAACTCAATGTATGTTCCTTCTATTATGTAATAAGGACTAATTTATTTTGGAACAATTACTCTGGCTTGGAAGACTGAGAAGTTAGCTTACTTCACAGTGCTCATCTAAATTTCGATTCTTTTGGTCTATCTCCTTGACACGGTTGATTATAGAAGCACTGAATAGAAAGAATAGCAACTTGAAGTTCAAATGAGTAGGGAGAGGTGGAACAGTATAGAACTTTGAAGACAATGAAATTAAGCCTAAATTTGTAATAGAAAAGGATGTTAGCCCAAATGAATGACAAGATCAAAGCAACGAGTGACAAAGATGATATTACAGTCTGTATTTGTACAGACTTTGAAGACTGAATATATGAATATTTGCAAGTATTTGCATTTGATCAATTCAGTGTTTCTGTTTCTTTCTGCTCCTGACCAATCCCATTCAACCTTACACAAATCTGAAGGTTGTACACTCTTGGCAGGTGTTTGTTTAACAATATTAGGCATTTGGACTATATTGCTCTTGTCTCCTGTATGTACCTCCTGAAAATGTGGACAGAGACACAGCTAAGGACATACACATTTTGGGAGAAGCTAAGAACAAGTAGTAAAAGAAAATCAGTGTATATACTTTCCTTTACAAGGTATGGGAATTATTAAAAATTATTAAAAGCCATGTAATATATTTGAAGATGCAAAGGGGAAAGTGAGGTGATTTTGAGTTCAGTAATGACTCTGATCAGCCTCACTTAGGGCCCTCACCCACACCCTCTGCCCCACAAGCACCATAGTCCCATAAGCACCATTTCAGCTCACTATGGGGCCTTCAATCTCTGCTGGAGCTATGGTGTAGGAACACTGGTCTCCACATATCTGGTCACAGGCCCTGCTGACCCAGGCCCCAACCTGTGGGTTCACTTCTGGGCTTGATCTTGGACCTGTCTTATCACAGTGGACCTGCTTGGTGATCACCGAACATGATCCTAATCCTGATCTGCAGATCATCTTCCTGGCTTCCTCTCAGACCCACCTCATCATTGTGAACTTACTTCATGATTTGGAGCCTTGGTTGAATGTGGCCATGCTCTCTCAGCCTGCCCTACTTACCTTGCTGGGGCTGGTAGATCAGAACCCTGGCCCCTCTCCTGCTGAAAGATGTTACAGCACTCAATTCCTGGCTCCCCATACCTTAGGAAACAGCTGACCCTTTCCGTTCCCTGACAGAAAGCTCTAGTTTGAAGAGGCCTGCTTCTTACATGTACTATACAGAGCGATATACTTCTAAGAGTAGAAGTAAAAGCCACAATGGTTTTAAGTCTTTGTAGATCGTTAAAAACAATAGTTTTCTGATAAAATGCTGACAATCAGAACGTGAGACAGAATTTGGATTGCAGACTAGACATGAAAATACACCAAACACAGTCTGGTATGAAGTACGTGTTCTTCCTTGTCTGTACAAACCACATGAGTGGTTGAAGGAGACTATGTTGATCATGGCAATAAAAACTTTGCTTCCAGCAGAAGAGACAGCACTGTACATAGAGTTAAATTTTTTATGAAGTTTACAAGCTTCTACCTGCCTAGGCAACACTCTCTCTTATCCATCTTATTATAACAAATGTCAGAATACCTTATGAAATAGATGTACTTCCCCAATGAAGCTATTTTTTTGTTCTTCGTTTTGAACTAGCAGTAACCATATCTGTACAGTGTGATCTGTTGCTCCTTGCTCCCCTCCTGACATTCAGATCCTGAAGTTTCCCCACTGTTTTCCTTGGATACATCAGACCTTTCTCTCATTTCTATTTCAACAATTTCTGATTAAATATTGCTTCTCTCTAGTCTTTTAAATACTTTTCAAAGATCTGGATGTATTTTCCCTCTCAAGCCCCAACTATGGTTCAATATTAAGGCCAGGAGTGGCCATGTAGCATTTCCTCAGCTATCAAAAAAAGATGTTGTTTTTTTAACAGCTGAAAACAAAGAGGACTTTAGTTTTTAATTACCACAAACTTCAGAGTGATCAAGTGAATAAGGCAAGATGTCCTTAGGACAAAATGCTTGCACAAATCATTAGTAATGAAAAAAAAAAAAAAAAGAACAAAACAGGCAGTCACATTACACATGACAATATCTGATAGGGAGCAGCTACAGTGATTAGAGCATCTCAGTGCCAAATGAATGATCAGGGATCAGTTCCAGTGCCAGCAAGCCCCAGCAGCAATAAGCAGGAAAGATGATGAGCCTCTACTAAAGATGGAACATTTTGTATGCAGCAACTTCTGCAGCTGCTTTAGACTGAACTTAGATTCCAAGGAGTTCTTTGTTGTTCCTTGGAGGCAAGGAAATATGGGGTATGGGGTGAATGTGATCTTTTAAGGACACTACTACATCCTCACTCTACCCCTCAGCAAAAGACAGAGGGATGCATACCTGACTTTTTGAATAAACACCACAAGATTTATTCAGAACATTACATTCATCACTGAAATAGCTCTTCAGGAACAAATGAAACCTTTACAGCATCTATGGATACAGATATATTCAACATTATGAAAGAGAATATAATTGTGTATAATGTAATCAATAAATCCTGGCACATAGATAAGAACACCCTTTTTTAAAAAAGCTTTCGACAAAAATGAGCAGTGAAAAGGCGAAGAGTATCAGTAAAAAACTAGGTGAGAAGAGAAAGCTACCTAAAGATAAGTGAACATTAGCAAAGGAGAAGAGGTTGCTCTGTATTTAAGAAGGGCCCTAAATGAAAAAAATCACCCATTTTTCAGTTGAGCATATTTTTCCTTGACCTACAGAGATGATGTGGTTTTTCTTAGGTGGTCTGAATTTCGCTGTAGCAGAGAAGCAGCTTTAATAAAAACAGAGAATGTGAATCATTGTCTTCCGACAAAGCACATCATACTCTCACTTATTAGCTGTACTTAACTAAGAAAATGTGCCGCTGTCCTGTGAAGAAAATTAACTTTCATCATATTTAAACAGTAGGGTCATTGAAAGATTCATGAAGCTTGTCTGTCTGAGCTTTAAAACAAGACAGAGTGGGCTAGCAAAATCACTCTTGTCTGACTACTTTACAGTGCAAAAAATAGCTTTGAGTTGTGAGAGTGATGTTATCTGCTACTGAACCAAAAGATCAGGTGACAGCCGTGTAGCCCACATTCCTGGCCACTTAATCAGCATTGTCACAGGTCAAAAAAAGGCAGGATGTTTGGGCCTTCCTCCAATATTTGAATACTAGTCTTTGCTTTTCTATTTCTGCTGTAACATGAGCAAGAAAGTGTTCCTGCTCTGTATCATTATAGGAAGGGTGACTTCATACTACAGACTATGCAGGATGGCCTTGATGCCTTATGGAATTTGAGATATGTTTACTTAATCTTGCACCAGCAACATAGAATGAACAGCACTGAGTATCATTAGCATCTTAAAGGAAAGGTAACAGCTAAATAGATAAATACAATACATAACTAATTGTTAAGCCTATATGTATGTATTTTCTAAGAACTTATCCTTGACATAGGTCAAGTAGTCTTGTTTCCACATGATAAGTACTTGGACCTCAGACCTCTCTAACCAGTAATACAGTTCTTGGTCAGTTTGAAATTTTCAAAAATCATTTGCCAGAAGTAGCTGAAAGATCTGGAATATTGGAAATGATTCGGCAAGAGAATGATTTGCAGGCAGAGAGCAGCTGTGCCAAAGAAGTTTCTGTAATAAACAGTGTAATTATTCATAATTTATCATCAAGTTGTTTAATTTCCCCCCAGTGGAACATATACAAATTCCATATTTTAAAATAAAAAAAAAATCTTTGCAATGAAGGTTGTTTATGTGCATTTCCTATTGCTGTACATTAAAATTTAGAAATTAGTTATGACAATTTCCAGATTTCCTCCTTACTCTACATGTCTTACTGTCTCATTCTTTGACTCCTTTCTGCAGGAATAATTTTATTTGTGATATTTATGACACAGCTAACAATTCCCGATCAGCCATGCATGACCTGTGTTTCCATTGTTCTTGTTGGTTTAGGTATTCCCTGGAGCTTAACTGTTTCTTACATTTGCCGTAAGTAAAGCGGAATATTTGTGCCTTTGAAGATCCTTAGTCCTACTGTAACTGTGACCAAACACTTTTACACGTTCTTCTGTAATCCTCAGAATTCAGTGACTTTCTATCTCATCTTCACTAAGCTAACGCCAGATAGCTGTGGATATAGACATGGAATTTTCGATTTTCTGTAACAAAGTTGGGGTTGAGAGTTACTCTGTTGGGATTGACAATGGCTGACTAGACTCACAATTTTATGTGTGTCTGGGCATCCTGAACCGAGAGAGGTCATCATTAGGATAAACATTGGTGTAACTGCTCATTTTTGGATTTTTAGTACAGACCTACTAGAAGACACATTTTAAAGTTTAATTTACTGTTAGTTATTGATGAGATTTGAGTTTTTAAAGTTTTTTAGTTACAAAGGTAGCATTTGCAAGACTAGCTAGAGTTTCTAATTTTTAGAAACTATAACAGCAGCTTTTAAAGAACACACAAAATACATAAGTTATGTAACAAGGAAAAAATGAAAATTAAAATTAAAAAAAATATAACTTTTATTACAAAATACCCCTGAGTTACCAGGGCTTTGGAGAATTAAGGGAACTTTTTCAGGGGCCAAAAGGGAAGACTGTGAAGGTCCAGGCAAACAATAAACTAAGAGAAGGCTCACGATTCAAAAGAAAAAGTCTGACGTCAGGAAACACAACAATTAATGCTATTCTGCCCCCTTGCGTTAACTTTTGAGGCAGCTGCCGTACCCTCACACATCTCAAAGTTCATGTCCCGTCGCAAAGATTGCGTCACGTAACAGATGCATTACCCAAAACATAATAGAACAGCGTCCCGAAAACAGCATGGTTGGGCGATCCCTGGAAATGATACAGCTGTGTACGTAAGTTTGAAGATAATGTGTTGTATGTAAAAATAATATAAAATATGCAGAAATTATTAATATGTTGTAACTCGCACGACCATGTGGGGGATGGGTGGACTTTTGACTTCAATTGAAACAGGAGTGAAGTAAGCTAACTATATATAAGAGCAGCATGGAAAACAGAGGACTCGTGCTGGAGAAAAATGAGAACCTAGAACCTCAAACCCTTAATTCTAGCATTATCTAGATTCTTGGTTTTACTGTTTTATTAATAACCCACATGGAATAGGCAAGGTATTGCATTTGGCCACAGTTGCACTTGAAAGAAAAAGCTTTCATAGAAAGCGAGAGCCAACAAAAATATTTCCACCCCTAGAGCTACACTTTAGAAAGAAGTGGTTTAAAACCAGCAAACACATCCTTGCAGTGCCATGGACACCAGGAGCCAAAGCCCCAGTGTGAGGACGACTGTCAAGCGGCAGTGTTTCATACGTGACGTGGAGATCAATGGCAAAAGTCACACGCTGCAAATAATGAAAGATAACTGCCATTTTCATGTGATTTATTTTCATCATTCACTCTCTAACCCTGCCAATTCCTGACGTTATTCTCACTCGCAGAAGTAGGAGCTGCCCCCGTGTCTTGAGCTGGGGGCGGGGGTGGGCGATCTCCAGAAGTCCCTTCCCGGAGCGCTCCGGAGAGGCCAAAGGTCGCTGTTACCGAGAGCTAAGCAAGGCGCTCAAGTTTTATGAGCAGCACCCGAATGCAAAGCATTTAATTTACAAGACAGTGCCTCTCCTTTCCAGCCCGGAGAGCCCATTTACATCTTAATTTTCTCTCGGCATTAGCCGAGCGCTGTGCGGGCAGGGCTCTTACGCTTGCGGTTCCCGCGGAAGGCTGACTGGTGGCCTCCAACTAGTTCTTCAGACAGATTCCAGACCGCCTGTACAAACAAACCGAAGCGGTGATGGAAAGCCAGCGCTCTCCCCCTCTCCTGTGTTTCTCGTTCCCTGTCCCGGTGCCCGGAGCAGCGCCAGAGCGGCGGGACGGGGGCGAGGTCGCTGCCCCGCGGCCGCGCTGCTCGTCCCCTCGGGGCCCCGTCCCGGCGGGGCAAGTACCCACGCCGGTCACAACTCCAGCGCCGGCGGCTCCGGCCGGGGCCGGCCCGCGGCAAAGTTACCGAGACGCCTGGCTGAAATTTTTCTATTTCTTTTTTTTGTTGTTCCCCTTTCTCTTCCCTCTCCTCCCTCCACTATCCGCGAACTTTCGACATCGCCCTGCCCGGCACGGCGCCACCTCTGCATGGAGAGCCGCGCTCGGGGCAGCGGGGCGAGAAGGAGACCCAAGCGCTTCCCCCCTCGGGCGACGGCCGCCCCCAAGCTGCTGTCGGCGGCGGGTTCCGGCCGCCTCGCCCTCTAGCGGGAGAGAGCGGCGGCGCCGGCGGCTGGGCGTGACTTTCCGCGCTCCCTTCAGCCCGCCCGCCCGCCGCGGGGGACCGCGAGTCAGTCAGGGAGCCGAGCTGAACCGGGACTAGCGGCGGCGCCGTCCTAGGAGGCTCCGGGATTAAGGGTGCCCCCCCGGGCACCGGGGGAGGCGAGCGGCGCCCACCGGGGCAGCGGCGCGGCCGGAGGAAGGCAGACGGGCGGGCGGCCCGCGGCCACTTCGCACCCTCTTCCCCTGCCCTTAAGAGCGGACGGAGGGCGAGGAGGGGAAAGCAGCCCGCGAGGCACCAAGTGCGGGAGTCCGGCTGCCCCCTCCTCGCCTGCCCCACGGACGGGAGGGGGACGAGAGGGGCGCCTCCTACTTTGGCAAACACTTTGGCACTTTGCTGGACCCGGAGCAGGAAGGGGTGGAAATATGGGGAAAGTTGGAACTTGCCTGGTTACTTTGGCCGGAGTTTTGCTGGCAGCCGGAGCGCAGACGTTCACAGGTAAGGAGTCGCCTTTCCCCCAGGCAGCCCTCCCGCGGGCCAGGCGGCGAAGGGGCGGGGGGGAGCGCTGCCACTTCTCAGTCGGTGGGCGTTTGGTTTGGTTTTTTGTTTTCTCCTGCCTTTTTTATTTTTTTCCTCCCCGTCCCCCTGACGGGGTTGACACTTCGAAACCGTTGCATACCTGGGGTGCAAAAAGCGTCCGGAGACGGCGGCGGTGCCGGGATGCCGTTCGGCTTGCGCCCCTGCGCCTCGATGGAAGGGCGACAGGCTGGCGGGGCTCGGGCAGCTCCAGGGCAGGGCTGGAGGGACGGGCGGGACTCGGGCTCTCCGGCATTTCTCCGCCGCCGACTTCCCGAAAGTTTCCCTCTGCCCCGGCGCGGGGGGCGGAGGGGCGAGGTGAGCCGCCGTCGGCCCCCGGCGCTCCGTCCGCAGCCCTGGCTGGCGACGGGGGCAGGAGGGCCGGCGGTGCTCCTGGAGGGGCCGGCGGTGCCTGCCCTGCCTGCCCGCTGGTGCCTCCGCGCTGGCCCCCGGCGCTCCCTGCCCTCGGCGCTGCCCGGGGGTGCGGCCGTGAAACGCCGGCAGATCCGGAGGTAGAGCCCTGGCCCCGCGCTTTCTGCAGCCCCCCCCCAGATCGTCACCTGAGAGGGCAGGGCAGAAGCTGCCCTCGCCTAAGCGGTACCGGGATGCACTACCCAGGGAAGAGCACGGCGAAGTGCCCCATCAGCAGCGTTCCTCTCGTTCCCCGAAGCCCCGGACCTGCAGATGGTTATGTTGGTCTCGAGCCCCTTGCCTACATCCCTGTCCTATTTATGTGTTGGAGAAACGCGTAATTGTAGACAAGTATTTGGATTGTGAAATAGTTCTGTGCGCTTCACTGCAAAGAGTAACTTCAGATTTTTTTGGTTTGTTTTGTTCCTAATATGAAGTTAGTGCAACTGAAAAGCACTTTAAATTGAAGACATCTGGTCTTCAGCTCATGTGAAGTGTGCTTTGATCTGGTGGGAAGTAATATTTCTGACTCCTTGTTGCTCAGGCTGCAGAGTAGTTTATATTTTGTACATTACATGTTGTTTCTATGCAGCACTGTAGCTAAACCAAGTTTTATGGCTAGGAATTGGTGGTCTGTTTTAGAACTTTAAAAAAAAATTAAAAATTCTGGATTTTATTTGGTTCCAAGGACCGTTTGTGTACATAGCTGCATTTCCCCTAGTTTCTTGCCAACATTTTTATTGCAGACGAGACAGAAGATCTCTGAGCAGAAAAATGTTTTGTTCCGAGGTGATATATAACAATGATGAAATATTTTCCAAACACTTCTGTTAGGATGAAGCTGTGCTCTGCAGTGAATTATGGAACTGGACGCAGTTATATTAGCCCTATAACTCATTAATGTTAGAAGTCTAGTGTCCAGACTTCAATGGGAGCTCTCGCTTTATTAAGATAAATCCGTAACTCATTGCTAACTTGAGTGAACTGTCTTTCTTCTTGTTTAAAGTCAAGCTGGGGCAGCTCTTCTGTTTCTGGATGTTTAAATGGCTTGTGCATGTGATGTGCTGGTACTATACTAGAGTCAGCACTGAAGTGCTGTTCATGTTGCTGAAGAACAATCCCACGTTAGTGTTTGATTTGTATTCATTTCCTTGACACACACAGTGGAGAGAACTGTGCTGGAAGCCACAGACAATTCACAGATGACTCGTGCATATAGGTTTTTCAAAGGTGCGATTCCAGACCTTCTGAAGTTCTGTATAACAGAGGCTGCAGTTCACGCACTGTAGTGAGGTTGCAAAGGGTGGCATGGGACGCAGAATCTGCCCTGTTTTCTCCCCATGTGTGCATATGTACATGTATGTTAAATATTGAATGTGAAGATTATTGTGAAGATGCACATAGAGAATTCTTTTTTAAAATATTGATTCTTGGCACTCAGAACAAATTTGATGAAATTTCCATTTTTATACTTTACCATATGAAGCATGTGCCTGGGTGTCATTTTGGCTTGGAGGGAAAAAATTGCTGTTTCTTTTGTTAAAACCTTGATGCAGCAGTGTCATAGAAATTAAATGACAGAAAAACCCATCCTTGAGTTGGGTAGTTATCTTTTGTAATAGCTGTCCACTATTGCAGATGGGAGTTATATGACTAACCTATAAAAAGTTTAAAAGCAAACAAAGAAAAAAGACACAAAACCAACTCCACACATGTTCTAAACAAAGAATAGCAGTGTGTGAGTTAGGTAATGTTTGGCATTTATAATTCCATTTTTATTTTTACCCTTTTCTAAACTGACGGATTTGTTTTACAAAGATTAGTTCTAACATTACGTTCAGCTATTGTTTTATTTGAGTTTCTTATTTAGAAAATAATCTTACTGAAAGATCAGATCTTGGCTTTTTAAGGCCTGGGAGATTTCAAGTAATCTTTTGAAAGCAGCTTAACAGTAAATAACAATGAGATTTTCTCTGAGTCCTTAAATAAAGATTTTAAAATTCTGGATTCGTCAGCTGAAGAAGCAAATGATCTCATGAATTTGAATGCAAGAGATGTTACCGAAAACATTGTCTTAAATGGACAATGATGCTTATCCTAAGTTTTTAAAAGTAGCTGGGCTCTTTCTGCAAGATTTGTTCTGCGTTTGGGTTTTTTTACTATTTTTTAGTTTCTTTCTGAGAAACTGTAGCACACCTAATTTATCTGGTTTTTGTTTATAATTTTAGCGTAAATGTTATTAAATGATTCTGTGTGAAGACTGAATGTTAATATTACAAAAGTCTCTTGAAATGTGGTGTTCTGTCATAGAAGATGCCACCTGACTCCACTGTGTTCCTTCTTCCACCTACTTGGTAGATTATTCAGGCTAGGGGAAGCACTTCACTCCTAGAAGGGATTTAGGTCAAACATAGAAATGTGGGAAGTTAGAAAGGACATTGTAAACTTAAATATTTGGCCTTGCATAAAATGAAGGGTCTGAATGGGATGAGTTCTGTCAAATACCAAAATGGGGAGCTGAAGCTGAAGGCCAGGAAATGTGTCATAGAACTCAGACACTGTGTTTATGAAGTCATCATGTTCAGAAATAGATGTAAATTTGCACAGAGCCTGAATTCTGAAATTGGTGCTTCTTGCTTACAACTGAAATCTGACTCAGGGAGGACTATTATTAGTCTGTTATATTCTCTTTTGCCATGAAAAGCATTAAGGTTGTATATTATCTTTTTACAATACTGGTTTAAAAAGTTTTAGTTTTTCTCTGAAGGGATGAGTCTTATTGCAGTGAAAGGGATGGATGGACTGACTAAAAGTGCTTTTGTAATGAACTTTGCACCAAGACTAGTGGCAATTATGAAGAAAGGAACAGGAGGAAGAGTGCTGCACAAAACTTGAAAGTTACTTTTCCTAGTGACTAGTAAAGGTTTTACATAGAGAATAGTAATCCTCAAGCTATTTCATGGATTAAAATTAAAAATACGAAAACTTGCATTCTGAATAGAAATTGTGGCTTAGATTCATCTGTTTCATTTTGGGGTGTAGGCACTCTAAAAAGAAGGATCACATTTTCCAGAAAAGAGATGTAAGGAGAAGTTTGACATGCTGAAGTTGAAACTTACCGAACATCAATGTGATCACAGTGGCTGCAGAGAAGGAAAATGAAAAGAAAGAATACAGGTTAAGTCTTCATAGGTCCTATTGTAGCTGAAATGAAACTCCTGCCAATGTCTAGGAAATAAGAAGTTTCTGGTATAATTAACTGTGTTTAAAGAGATTTCTCATAGTATTAGGTTCTCTGTTTGAAAGCCTTTAAAAGCTATTCTGATCACTTCAGCAGCAAAGATCTCCAAGTGTTGTTATATCTCATTTTAACAAATTCTGCTTTTGTTTGCATCGTTTATTTCACCTGCTTTTCTTTCTTTCCACCCATCCATCAAGTCTGTATGCCTGCACTTCCTAAGGGAAGTAACATATGGTAGTGAAAATGCAGGTTTATTAGTGGCTGACGCAGTTGTCAGCTCATCCAGAAAACTATTCCAGCTAAAGTTATAGCATGGACTTGGCCTCGCTAAACAGTGAGAGCTGTGGGAGAAGATTTTCAAACGAAACTTCCTGCTATTAGAGATTTTTGCTGCTCCTATGACAGCTGTTAGGTGAATAGGTGAATGACTTGATTTCTATTTTACATCTAAGACTATTCATATTAAAAATAGTCCAGCAAATTAATGGAAGCATTTTGAAGAGTCAGCTTCTAAATGTGGTGGGGTTTAACTTTTTACATGAAGTTTCTCTTCCCCTGTAAATTGGGATGTACTTTAGAATGCTTCAGGTAAAAATGAGTCTGGGCTTTGGAAGTGGCACAGTTTGTCGAAAAAGAAACTGTGTGGTGGGTATGTGGGTTGGTTTTCTAAATTTATTTTATTTAGCTGTTTTGAATGTTAGTTATGAACAGCTAAATAAATAATAATAATGTTAGTAATGAAACCTCATCAGAAATTAAAAATAAATCCTACAAAATATTGCAAGAATGTAATAACATGGGGGGAAAAATGCTGTGGTGTTTATTTGGTCTCACGGTTTAGCAGTTGTCAGAATTAATAAGGAAAACAAATCACAGTATTCTGAAACAGTATAACAGCATATAATGTATGAAAAAATAATATATTTAGTGCTCACAGAAGTTGTTAGATTGACAGCTAGAGAGAACAAATCTTCAGGCAAATCACAAAATATGTTAGGATAGGGTGAGCAAGCTCCTGAACGCCATCTCAGTAATGTCATTTGAGTCTGACCTGAAGATGTGTGGAGGTGGTTTGTTTCTCCTGTGCGCTCACTTGTGCACTGAGGTGGTCAGTGAATATGTCAAACAGCCTTGTTGCTGGTGGCCAGGGAAGTTTTACTTGTTGCTGCTGAGACCATCTGTTCAGTTTGCATCGTTGGATTCAGCTGGTGGAAGATAATAGGTGTAGATGTGGTGGAACAAAGTCCAGTGATGGTGTAGGGTCAGGACCTGTGAACTGAACCTGTATTTTACCTGTTGCAACTTTATGCTAAAGGAAGTGCTGTTTTGAGAGGGGTATCTCTTGTTTTTCAAACTCGTTAGTATCACTGTCAAACACTTAATTTGAGGTAGCTAAATCACTAAGTTTTGAAGATGTTTCCCCAGGAAATGACATGTAATTATGAACCTTTCAGCTCACATTTATGACTCTTGTGTAAAGAAGTAGTAGTTCTGAAAATTTTCACAACAGGAACTAACTGTTTGTAAATGTGTGAATGCAGCTGAATTATCTGCTCAATTTGTGGGTGAAAAAATGAGTCTCCTCTTTATTTAATTTGATTTTGCTGATAACTTCCAGTTCTGTATTTCTGATGTATAATGTTATAAATGTGTTAAAGAGGATTTCAAGAAACCAAAACAAATTTTGAGCATATGGTCATATATTTAGGAAAAAAATATAAAAATCTAGCAGTAAATTTTCCTGTGTCACTCTGTTCACCCAGCTGTGTTCAGAGACTGCTGTAGTGTTTTTCAGTTTTGCCTGCTGTGACCTGCTGCTGATCACTAGGTGTAGCTGCGTCTCTAAATCCACTTTTCTAAGCATATAAAGAGGAAGGACTGTAAACTGGGCTTTGTAAGAACGTAGGTGTATTTGGAGCTGGGGAGGTGTGAAAATAGATGATGGATTTTTGTGACCTAGAGAATTTTAATCCATTGGTGGCTTGTTTGCATCAGTTTGATTATAATACAAATGAACTTTTAATTACTGGTAAAAAGGCTGATTTCAGTATTCATCAGAAAGACAAATGAATGCTCTAATATGGCAAAAGTACATAAAATGCAGAAAACGACAAAGATATTGTCAGTACTTTCCTAGTGTTTTAAATGCAAGGGTTATCGCTGCAGAGATCCGATAAGCTTTTTTTAAAGGATCAATTAAGATGGTTAAGATACAACCTTAAGTGTTGTGTGAGCCTTCTCACAACCTATTAAGAACCTTTCTGTTCCATTCCAAATAGTTATCTTCAGCTCTGATGTTGCTGTCAGTGGAATTCTCTTCTACTTTTGGCATGAGGTGTGTTGTTTTTTAAGCCACGTGGCTTCCATTAATGTTATGAGGAGGTACAGAGGGTAGGATCCCACATATGATTTAAAAATGTAGGAAAGACGTTTTTGTGCCCAGATTTCTGAGAGTAAAAATTAAGGTGTATTTATGCCTCTAACACATACTCATGCTCAGTAGCTACAGGGAATAGGAAAGAAGCATCTCAGCCAGAAGGGTTTGACTCAACAGTGACCCTTTGCCGCATAAAATGCGATGGTAGGAGGGGGAAAAAAAGTAATGACCACAGTTGTTCAGACAAAACCGTGGCAGTATTAACAGGAAGGAGTTTTGAAAAAAGGTTAGATTTAGGGTGTTGGGGGGGAAAGATGGGAAGGAAGGTATAACATTTGCTGGAATAATGAAAGAGATGAACCTTACTGGAAGAGATGCTAGAAAAAACCCCCAAAAAACTGAAGTCTAAAATGAAGCTAAATTACATTTGGAAACCAAAAATGCATTTATAATTGTTCACATTTTCTTATTTTTTGTTATCTTAGTTTTAAACACATTTGTTTTTAATAATATATTCAAGGCTCGAATATGCCTTCTGACAACTTTACATAGCAATAGTTGATTATCTTTATACATATGATTAAATGTAATGATGTTAATTACTCTAATTTTTTTCTGTGGAATGGTGTAAACCCAAGACTTTGCTTATGAATGTGTTTGTTTTTCCCCTCCTCACCCCCCACATGTAATCTGCCCTGATTTAGAGAGCAGTAAGTTTTGGTTACAGTAGGGTTTTTTGTGAGGTAGATTAGCTTTTTTATACTTCCCCCCCTTTTTCTTTTTAATCTTCTTCAATGTTAAGCTATTATAAATATCTCTTACAGCATTTTTTTGTTAATCACTAGAAATGTGTTTTTGCTCTGGAATAACTAACAGCTAATTACCTCTTTCATCACTTTAGCTCTTCATCTTCTAGGAGAATGAAATAGAGCATCACATGCCTGTATTAGAGCAGGGTTTTTATTTGACACCCTCCCCCCCCGGTATTTGTTTGGGGTTGGTTGTTTATTGTTTTGTTATTTGGTTTTTTTTTAATGTTTAAGGCACAGTTATTTTGAGGAAGTTTTCAGGAAGATGGTGCTTTATTATCTTGAATCCTATCACATCTTTTATCTATAACTTTAAAATCAAATATTGTTTAAACTCTTTATTTATAAGTAATATAGTGGATAGAATATTTTTGTCTGTGGCCCTTTAATTATGTAGAGCATAAAAGTAGGCTGATTAGGTGAAAGAACTGTTTAGTTGTGCTGATAAGATGCTAACATAAGATTGAGGAGGATACTGCAGGACTTTCTGTGCACTTCCAGGTGGATGGATAGTGGACCAGTAACATAATGCTTAAGGTTTTCTTAATGGGGTTGTTATAGGCAAAAGAATAGGATGGCTATTCACATTTGTTCTTCTGGTGAATATACACTAGACTGGGTAAATAATTTCCATCCATGATACCTGCTCCTATGTACTTGTGTATATGCCTGTAATGTATGCAGTTTGTATGTCTGTGTCTTAAAGTTGATGAATTAATTACCCATTAGCAGACTCTGGCATTTTTCCTGGTGTACTTGCAGCATAGGTAGTAGCAGGGGAGGTACATTTTTCTTTTTCCTTCTTTTCCCTCTATGGTCAAACAATTCCTTATTTTGGGAGCTACTGCTTCATAATTCTGCCATGGCTGATACAGTAATTTGTGATCAAGAAGTGGTCATCTACATCCACTTTTTAAAGTTTTGGTTACCAAGTCTACATAGTTTCTGAATGTAGAGTTTCTCATAGTTTCTGAGAAAAGGGATCCCCAGTTTTGAAAAAAAAAAAATGTTACCAGCTTCTATCTCAAGCAAAGGCTGAGGTTTCCTAAAGGGAAATGATTTTCTCTCAGTGGAACTTTCTGAGCCCGGAGATTTTTCTGCTTCTATACTGGGATGACATAGCCTAAGTGAATCACAGCCCTGGAGCACAGCACAAAGACAAAGATATATATTTTAACTCCTGTTGTAATAGTTGCTTAGTGATCAGAACTCCCACAGAGGTGTGGGAGACCCGGGTTTAAATCTGTGCTCTGGAATTTGACTGTGACATGGATGAGGATCTTTGTGGCCAAACTTTCCTTTCTGTTCATTCTTTGGGGTTTTCGTTTAGTTTGGACCAGTAGGAATTTCTTCCCCTCCCGACCCCCCATAGCTGATAAATCTACTAAATTTCCATTAAAAAAAAAATTAAAAAAAGGAGGATGACAGTTCAGAACCCCCTGAAATAGTTAGAGAAAATCTACAGCTGTCATTTGTCACCACCTGTAACTTCAGTTTTCCCTAGAAACTCAACAAAGTGCTTAAATACTGTCACATGTTTAGGAGATGGAGACAGTTGTGGACATTTCCAGGAACCATAACTCTCAGTGGGGTAGTTCTTATGTTAATGACTGAAAATTGCTATAGCCTTTTTTCCTTTAATGTTACCTTTTCTGAATTCTGCAGAGTAGATGATTATTTTACAAAGCACGGCATTTAACACTTTATTATAAGCACTTTACATAACGCATCACTTAAGCTGTTTTTCTTTTTAACTTCTGCAGAGACAGCTTGATACTGAAGTAATTTCTCAGTTATGTAAGATAAATTGTTGTCCTGGTAGTTATTCTAAGGCACTGTGCCGCTGATGCCCTTTTTACCATTTCTGAGATGTCATCATCTTGATTCAGTGCTAGCTCAGGAGAATAAGCAACTTTCTAAATAGGAAAGAAATCTTTTGGGGTTAGGTCTGTGAGTGTCACAGACCTTTGGTTGAGAAACCAACAAAACCAAAGCACAGTTAAAGTTAATATTTATTTAAAACCTTAGAGGTTGAAAATGCCAAAGGGAAGCCTGTATGTTGCCCAACACTACTACCTCCTGTTTATAGTGACAGCAAAAGCACGTGGATTGAAGATCACATATAAAGTTCATGAGGTGTGTTTTATTTATTTTTACTTCAGGAGTTGTTGTTAGAATTGCCTACATAAATCTAGGCTAGTAAGGGATTTGTGTGAATTAGCCTAGAATTTTCATTTGGGGATTTGGAAAATGCTGGGGTTTGTTTTATTTATGTAGGAGTGTTTGAGACAAGCACACACCCTTTAGAGCAAATATACATTGAAATTGCATAGGGCCCAGGAGCCTGAGACTAGTTGAAATGCACTCTTGACAAATAAAAACCTGGCTTCTGCTGCAGCCGTGCACCAACAGCAGATGTGGATTGGGGTTTTTCAATGAGTCTTGCAGAAGCTTCAGAGCTTGATGTACAATTGCTCTTCAGAAAGTTTGCTAGAATCTGTTACTTCTTTGCATCCTGAATATTGGGCAGTTAAATGTTACCCTTGTTAAAAACTTTACATGGCCACAAAAAGGTGTATGCATAAAAAGCCTTAAAATGTTCATTTAAATTGTAGCCCAGTATCTAGAATAAGATTATCCATGCAGGGAAATAACATGGAAATAACCACCTAAGAATAATATTGCTCAGCTACTTCTATTTTCAGTTGTAGATAAACATGCTGTGGTGCTTGTGGATTGATTGACTGGCAGATCATTGCTGAATGTGGAATTTAGCCTTATCCTTCTGTACCTTCCTCTGTCATATAGTGGACTTGGAGTGTTGAAGAGCAAGTAGTAATTCTGACTAGTAGGAGTGAAGCATATGTTCAGACTGAGAAGTTCAGATAAAGACCATCTGGGCTTTATTTAGCTGAATGGCCAAGGTCACTTCAAGGGGAATGCAGGAATGTAAATAATGCATGCATGGTCTGCTGCATTTGAATTTTTTTCTCTGATATCTACAGAGAAACAGGTACAGCCTTTGGAAGTCTAAATTTTTATTTTGGAAGATCTCTGTAATGACTTGGCGACAAGTGGAAATGGAAAACAGAAGCAGTGGAGTCATTCTGGCTTCAGTCAGAAACTACTTTGGAGGTTCTTGTTACATGCGATGGATGCAGTTTAGACTGCAACATGGAAATTCGTATTTTTAAAGATATAGCTTGCCTATCACTTCCATTGCACCCACTGCAAAAAATGGACTCAGTTTCTTATGTGTAGCCCAAACTCAAAGACTTTGCAATGAAAACTAACTGTGTTTTTGAAGATTCCAATTTCAAAATGAATATAAACTCATGGTTTCATGAATTGGTTCACAATAAATCTCCCCTAGTCAAGTAGTATCTCACAGGCTTGTTTGCTTCAAATCAGTGCACATAGTGGGTGGATCACAGCTTCACAACCACAGTTTGGGAACCATTCACTCTCTGTGAGTGAGAAATCTCACTTTTCCGGAACTCACTCTGTTAAAGTCTTCACAAACTGCAGAGTGTCACGCTAGATTTGCAGCAGTGAAAAATTAATTCCTGCTTGTACGCCAGACTTAGATGATGTGTATTTCTGGACCTTTGGGAGCAGAACTGCAAAAAAATTGGATCTGTGTGCTTCAAACTGGCATTGAGCAAATACGTGACATTCACCAGCAGTCACATTTCTGTTGTTTCAGTGCTTTGACTCTGCCCAGTGGTCTAGCAACAGAAGAAAGAATTAGCCAATTATAGTAATTTGCTAGGGCTGTGTACTGTGGAATTTTGTGCAGAGGAAGAGGGAGGGTTCTTACCTGCTCACAGTTCTAAAATTACATTTTAGTAACATCTATTCCAGAGGAAACATCATACATATTTAACAAAGCTGATAACCACCAGGCCAGCTTAAAAAATATATTCCTTACCTGTCACCTCCTGTGCTATCTCCACCTCCTTTTCTCTGTTGATTTCGGCTGCTCATCACTATGTTCCACAAATAGAATCATAGAATGGTGCAGATTGGAAGAGGCCTTAAAGATCATCTTGTTCCAACTCCCCTGTCATGGACAGGGAGCCTTCTACTAGACCAGGTTGCTCAGAGCCCCATCCAGCCTGGCCTTGAACACTTCCACCTACTCTTTCAGTTTGAATCCATTCCCCCTTGTCCTGTCACTGTCCTTATGAAGAGTCCCTCTCTGGCATCCTTGTAGGCCCCATTCAGATACTGAAAAGCTTCTATGAGGTCTCCATGCAACCTTCTCTTCTCCTCTCCTCAAATCATTTGTGTCTTCCTCTGCCAACTCCATCCTTTGGGCAGCAGTGACTGAGCTTAGGAGAGAGCTGAGCCTGCAGGATGGTAGCTCTGATGTGGATATTCTGTGGATATGGGCCACTGTCTTGGCCTTACAGTTTGGAGACCTATGTGCATGTTTTGAGAAAGCCCCAGACCCTCGAGGGCTGTGGTAAAAGCTTGGGGATACAATTCCTGATTGCTTGAGTATAAGTCATAGCAAGTTAGGGGGTTTTGCCTCTTTTTTTTTTTTTTTTTAATTGAGGCAAATAAAACCAAAATGGTCCCATGCATGGGCTAACACACATGTCAGCAAAGCATGTGCTTATGAGGAAGTACTGGGAACGAGTGAAGTTAAAGTCTTGCTTTGCACTGAATGGATTCACACTGAACACTTGATAGGAACAGCAGGCAGTGCAGGTGGGGAATGAGATACAGCAGCCAGATCTAGATTTCAGACCAGATGGACATTGTTCATAATATTATTTGGGTGTGAATGGTTTTTACTAGAGTGTGAAGTAAACTGATGAAGATTTTGTTTGTTTGTTTGTTTTTCAACCTAAAAAGAACTAGCAATGCTGGCCCTAATTATACAAACACAAGCTCAAAACCTCAAGATGAATACAGTCCATTTTGGGCGTACTGTGAAAGTAATTACAAAAAGCTCCTGTTGACATAATAATTGCAAGTAAATCAGGTGTTAACACAAGTCAGCATGAACACACCAATATTGGCATTTTGTAGAAATGTAGTTACATATATAGTTTTCTGTAAGTTACAGCACTTTTCAGGCACAGCAATTGAAATTTTAGCTCCTTGTAATAAGTAGAGTGGGGGTTTTGCCTTTTTAGCCTACCTCAAAATTCATCTGGAATATTTTTTCTGTGTGAAAAATGTGCCATTAAGTAGCAGGCAAGAGATATCAGTTATTTTCTAAATTTTTTGGGCCCTTTTGTGGGAGAAGATGACGAAGTATCTTTTATTACATGTGTTCATTCTTAATAGATAAAGAATAAATGTTGTATGCAAAGATTTGTATAACAGTTGCTTCTTTATTCAAATATTACAGTTAAATCTTGTAATATAATATCCGTAACTTGAGTTAACCTGTATTTTGTCCATGCTGACATTTTAATTTTGGCCCTTGTTTTTATGTGCACATCTAATTCATGTGCAGTCTATTCTGTACTACCAGTACATATTTTTACCGGCTACAATTATGCTTTAAGATGAGCTCAATGCAAATTATTATCATGGTTCCCATTGATGAAAATTCAATATATGAGAGGGTACTGGCCATGCTCATATCATTCTGTACAATGCAATATACATTCACATTAGAAGAAGCTGAAGTGGTCTATTAAAACATTCAAGTTCTCGCTCTGTATTGAGAGCAGAAGATTCCTTCTTAATCCTCATATGGCTGATGTCTCTGCTGGAGTGTTAATATATAGTCTAATTTGTGAGCTAAATTACTAATTGTATTATGAGCCTAAACCTTATTAAGCCTTTTGTGTAGAATTAGATCACAGAGCTTTGGGAAGCTGAATGCTGGTTGGGTTTTGTCTCTTCTCTTTAATGACAGGAGCAAGTTTTACTGGTGTCTTTTCTTCAATTACATAGCTCTGAGACTGCAGCTGATTTCTTTTGCTGCCTTCTATAGTATCAACAGAATCATAAGTTTGAAAAGCAGGGCGACTTTGAGAGTAGGTCAAGGTTTCCAATCACGGGCCCGGATATCTGAAAGAACTAAGATTCTGTGTTTAGCTGAGGTGAGGCTGTGATTGGCGCTAGAAAAGGATTACCCTGATCTTGTGTACACACACTGTGCAGGTCCAGCTATGTGGGAATTGTTGAAATGGTTCAAAAGCTTTAAAATGGCTCTAGTTATATAACAGGATACTGAATTTAGTAGAGGTGTGTTCCTGTAAGGTGGATGAACTCTTAACTTCAACAAATCACTTGAGTTAGATTTTTATTTCCAAAGGTGCTCACTACCCACCTAGAGATGGAGATACTTCCTTTATTACTCAGCTATGGCATAGATTTCATGAGCACTCCTCAATTTGTTTCTGTCTGCAAATATGTTTTTTTCAGAGGTGGTTTATGTTCCCCATTCTGACTTTGTGCTGGAGTCAACCTGCTAATGTAGCCTGGTTAGGGATGGAGCTAATTGCCTCCAGCAATGGATCAGTAATAAACAAACAACATGGGACTTAATGGATTTTGACATCCCGTGTGATAAATTTTTATGTTAATGTGGAAGGTAACTGTAAACTACTGTGCCTTGATACAGGAATATTGCACCCAGGGCAATTAATTTTCTTGAAGAGTAAATATTTACAGCTACTCCATACATTTTCCCGTGTATACATGAGATAGAGTTGCAATGGCATCGAGTTTTACTCTATACACTTTACTCTGTGCACAATACAACTCGAAGCTGTTGTGAGAAACTAGTCTGTTTTACACCTGAAACTATCAGAGCCCTGTATGTACTTAATGGCTTTGTAAATTAATGCCATTTGAAAAGCATGGATAATAAATGAAAATAATAGGCTGTAAATCTTATATTTTTAAAGAGCTTTTTCTGTTTCTATTTCTGCATCACATTTAGTAATGTACTTTGTGGAGTATATTAATAAAAAAAATTGATGTCTGTCCTAACAGAGAAAAATCAGAGGTTTCTGCGTTGTATTGTTCCATGTATGTTGGTTCTCTCAGCCTACATACTGTGTATTACGTTGTGGCAAGTAGAGCAACCAGAAGTCCTTGCCAAAAGCTAATTGTCTTCAGATGTGTTCTGTAGAAGCCTGAATTTGTTAGGAGTTTCTGTGTAGCTCCCAAATTTATTTGCTTATTGAAGTATTTTGGAGGATGAATAGTTTTTGAGAGAGTTCTTGTATGTTTTACAAAAGAAAAAAAATCTAGCATTTACTTATTCAAATACAGTATATCTTGACACCAAAGCTTAAGAGCACTAGATTCTAAATTTCTGCTGAAGAGGGGATATCAGGCTGAAACTCACAATTGACCTTACCTACCTTTTGGTAGCAAATGCAACTTGTACTGACTTAGATTTGCAGGTGAAATAATTTTGGGATCCAGGAACTTACAGAACTTCAAGGTTTTTGCATACTTTGTCAGAGGCATGGCTAGGAATACAGTGACTGTACCAAATCAAGCTGCTGCTTGTGTAGAAGAGAATAATGCAGGTCACTGAGGCACACGCTTTATCAGAAAGGCTGAACTAATGTTATAAACCCTAAAGGCCTAACCTGATGTCCTCAGAGGGACTAAAGCAATATGCTGTGCATGTATTTAGCAAGTGAATTCCTTCATCTCTAGACTCTCTACTTAAAAAGTACTTTATGAAGTGTGCCTTTTTACTCTGATTTTTGTGAAATAGTCTTGGTAATTTTCTTAGTCTGGTTTTGTTTTTTCCCTTAGGATGAAGAGTGGTAACTGAACATTGGTAACACTCTTGTGGTGGTTTTCTTTGTGTTGTTTTTGTATAAGAGGCTGGGATCATATAGAAAATAGTTTGGGCTTTGAATAAATTTTGTGGGGTTCTTTTTGTTTCCTTTATTTTCCCTGTAAATAAACTTTTCTGACTATGAGAGAGGGATGGGTGGACAGTTGTAAGATAACTACCTGCTTTACAGTGCTAATTATGGTATATATTACATATTAATAGGGAACTTTCTGCTGCCACAGGCAAAATCTCCCAGTGGGAGGTACAGGAGAAAGCTGTTTCAGAAGCAGAGAGCAATGGAGAAACCTGGCTCTGCTCTTGTGTGTGGCAGCACGGGAGTTTGTATTGTTCACTGAAGCTGGGGGGGGCTGCTCTGACAAACCTTTGCTATGGAAGAAGCTTGTGCTGTACTGGCTCAGAGAGAACTGTGCTCTGAGCTACAGAATTTGTTCCAGAAGTTTTCCAGGGATTACTACCGCTGTCACTGCGTGAAATGTAGGGACAGTTTGTGCATGGACACGAAGCTTTATGAAAGCACTGCAAAATAAGAGCTTTTCAAGGTACATTTAGTTGCAGTGCTTTTCTGCTTAGATTGTTTATGGTCTCCTATATTGCATTTATGCCGTGGGAGTTTGAGAGCTGTGGCCTTAGTGTTTATTCCTAAAGGAGGGAACACTTGTATATTAAAAAAAAAAAGGGAAGAAAAAAGCATAACTGTGTGGTTGTTACGTTAAGTGAATTTTAAAGCTGGTGAGAAGAGGCATTCAGAGATGAGAATGCTTGGGGGAAGAAATGAAAGCACATTGAAGCTGTTTCCCCCTGAGGGCTTTAGGCAGGATTGAGAAGAAGTGGTGCATACTGAAGCCTTGTTTATAGTCTTTCACTTACTGTTAATAAAACAGGGATGTTCTAAAAGGTTTCCATAATTAAAATGCAGTCCTTGAGTATAGTGCATTTTCAGAGTGGTCTAAAATCCTGCTGCCTCTCAGACTGCTTAAATCATTCTTTATAAAAAATGCTGCAGTGTTTTGAAGCTGTTTTTGATCAGAATGATGTTAGAAATGTTGGGTATTGATTAAATGAAAATAGAACTTACGGGGAAGCTGATAAGTGTACAAATTGACTGGTTAGTAACTAATTACCAGTAAAGAGATTGTTTTTGCCTTTTTTTTTTTTGTTTGGCTGAATATTAATAAACCAGGTTTATTTCTGGAAAACAGCAAGTTTTAATGGTCTGGCAGAAATTATTAATCAAAAAGCTAAAGAATTAGCATAATAAATAATTATTGCTTCCAGGGTTTTTATTGTTAAGATAATAAAATGTTAAAAAGCAAACCACTTGAGTAGAAAGTAATTGCACTGACAAGCACCACACAGCTAGCATTCACAATAAAGTAAACCTTCTCTCAATGTCAACCTGATTTGCTATCCACATAAATGCTTCCTCACATTATGGAAATGTGCTTTTTCTATCAACAGAAAAGAATAAAACTCTAGGCATCTAATTAATCTTGTCTGACATTTGATTTCATACTCAGGTTAAAACATGAGGCAGGTGGGTCTATTTTTCCCCCCCTCTATGTGCATGACCACAGGCAAATCTCTCCATTAATGTCAAGCTGCATCTATGTGTCTGTGCCTCTGCCACATGTCAGTCATTAATGCATTAGTGTTGTTTGGATATGGTTCACATGCACCAGTATTATTGTCTGGAGGGCTTGGTAATTAGGGAACTGCAAGGCTTCAGCTCTACATCACAAGCATTTCACCTTGACCCTCCCCGTAAAGGAAGAGGGACTCTACTGTATGGGAGAAGGATTAGAAGTGGTAATTTGTAGCATTGGGAGTTTCTGAGTTGGTATGATCAAGAAGAAAGAAGAAAAACCAATTTGGCTTTGAGATTTTTATTGATTAAGAGTGCTCTTGTTAAAGACAAGGAACTTTTAATAATGCCTAAATGTATTACCTGCAGTAGTTTAGACTTGTTGATGGCAGGATTGTTTTTCTAAAGTGCACCAAAAAACTCAACAAAACTAGTTGGATGCATTATGGGTATTTTATTTTCTGAAGTTCCAGCTAATGGTTTCTGCCAGAGGCAGTGTGCTGCACTTGAAAATGTGGTGGGTTTGACCTTGTATGCTAAAATCTGTGTAACTCCGTTGTTTTTTACATACTTACGCAGTACAAACATTTCAAAGGACAGTTAAGAACTTAGGTCCAAGTAGAAAACTCTGTTCTTAGAAATAAAAATGATAGTAGGTGAGCCATTTCATAATTAAGTTAGTAAACTGAAAGGTGTCTTTATTAACATAGTTTATGTATTAAAATATTTTCCTATAGTGTTTGCATGCAAAATCCCATGGCATTGGGAATTAACTATTTGCTTATGAAGTCAGAAAGTATTAGGAAAAATCAGTTTTGTTTGGCTGGCTAAATGCAAAAAGTAAAAACATCACTGGTGAATAATGTCTGATTCTGTTTTTTTATTCGTATTTTTTGAAAGTTAAGTTTTAAGCTTAAGCTTTTGTTTCTAGTGTCTGTCTCCTACATATTGTGTGTAACTGTGAGTGGTTTCTCTCTGTATCTGCCGGGCTGGATGCTGTTGGAAGAAGGGGTGTACTGCATCTCCTAGCCATAGCAGTATTAGCAGCCCATTTTCTAAATCACTTACTAAAGGTGCTGAAGAATCCTTAAAAAAAAAAGTGTACTAGATCAAACAAAAATATATATACATATACAACTTTGATGTTTATGCCAAATTGGTTTGTATGAATAGTGTGTTACCAGAAGTTACTAGGCAAAAATTGCAAATGAGCCGTGTTGTCATTATGATGAGCATTGCATTGAGGAGATAGCTCTTTCACTCATCACCTACTTTTGAGCAGTGACAGGTAGAATCTGACACCAGAGGAATTAGCATTTGGACCTAAAAAGAGATTGACTTTTGGCAACTGTGGCTTTCACTCTTTATTGTGTTTTGACTGTCTTCCTGTAATCTTGAAAGGCAGCCTCACCAGATGGAGATAGAAGATGGAGCCAGAAAATGCCACTACCTGCCAAATGAGGCTTGACTGTGAGGTTTTTGCTGTCAGCTTTTCCCTGGATATTTCTTTGCCTTCAAGAAACAGGTCTAGAAACAAAGAGGAGGAGAAGTAACACAGCTTTGGTCCACATTTACTAGATTTCTCCACCTCAAAGAATGAATATTGCTGTTCTAAACAGCTTTCCAGAGACTGTGAAATGTAGATGTGGAGTTGGAGAAATGCCTTTCCACTCAATACCCTACACAGGTAGAAGCAGCAATTTTTTTTTAAGCCATCAGTTGTAATACTTTCCATTTATGTGCTGCAGTTTCTTTTCAGTTGCTTTTGAAAGGATTTAGAGTCAGAAAAAATTAAAATAGGAAGAGTCCTCTGCTGGGTGTTGCGAGAGTTAACTTCGAAGCTAGATAGCATTGCTCAGGTTGTCCAGTTGAGTTCTGAGTTCTTCAAGGATGGAGGGAGGTTTTACAACCTCTGCATTATATGAACTTGTAAAACAAAATATGAGCTCTAAAAATTTCTCAGTAAGTTAGAGCAATGCTTTTGTACAAGGAAAAATATTCCAGTGCATATTAAAACATAAAAGGTAAAAGTTATAGAATTTCTTTAGGCTTCTGAATGCACTGTGTTTGAAATGCATCTATCAGGAAGGTTTTTCTATATACTTTTCCATACTGTTGACAAATACTTCTAAAGGTATCAGTAATATTAACTCCTGTTGCTTTCTGTCCTCGTTTGTTCAGAATGAATGTGGTTGTACCAGCTTCAGATTGTGTTATTTTTTCAAATAATAAAATGATGACCTAAATCAAGTAAGAGAGTTGCTCCAGAAAACATTTTAATTTGGTTTTCAAATTCATGTAGCTTAAAGGCATAGGCAGCTACTTTCATAGCAGAAATTTTCATTGTATGGTACCAGCATTCCTCTTTAGTAACAGAGAATACTGGAGCTCTCCCTGATGAAGGTGTTTTTTCCCATTAAAAACTTCAACAAAGAGAAAATTTAGGGCAATACTAAACAGAAAACAAATTGCAGAACCAACAAAATGAGTAAAATGTATTTGAAAAAAATCCTGGTGGCGGGAAATCAGTAGTCAAGGATAAGAACTACAGATTTGTAACTGAGTTTTGTCCCAGATAACACTGGCAGGGAAAGAAATGTTGTTACTTGTAACGGTGAGACTCTGTGGGGAGTTTTAAAACAGTGGAAGGAAGAGTGAGTGATGCCTCTAGAGAAATTAGTGAAAGAAACAACAAGCACAAATATGTTTTCCTGATGTAGAGGAACTAGAGGTTATTATACCATGTCCAAAGATTCTTTCCTATACTTTTTTTATTTCTTAATTCATTTAACTATCATTGGCTGCCATTTCAGTAGGGTTCCGTTAATTCCAAGTGCTGTAGAAACCTGAATCTTTCATTTTGTTTGGAGAACAAATAAAAAAAAAGACTCAGAGGAATGGGCCTGACTAGACATGCTTAGATCCCCTTAGGTTCCAGGCATGCTGCTATTCACAGGGATATTGGTTCCTTTGAGATTTATGTAACACAAGTCTCCATTGCTGTTGTTTTTCCTTACTTGTCCTTTCGGCAATAAATTTTGTTCCTGCCAGAAATGCGCTAAGTAATGAGATGACACATGATGGTCATTTCCAGGGGATTAGAGTTCATGTGTTCAGAGAATTCTAGAGTTTATAGTCACAGTAAAAACATCTTGCTAGTAATCACTGAACAGTGATAAGGTTATAGGTTATTCCATGTTTAAATTAATTATGGTGTCAGAATTCTAATTAGAAGTTGGTGTATTATAGCTGAGGTTTCACAAATGACTAAAATAAATTTCTTTCTTTCTTTTTGTGTTTCAAGAATCTCCACAGGCTCTGAGTCAACATCAAATCTAGATTCCAGATGCAATTCTTACACTGTTTAAAATGCATAGTGGGTGTAGGGGTTTTTTTAAGTTCTTTAAAACATTGCAAAGGCCTTCTTTGTTCTTTTTATTTGGTTACTGCTGGTTTAGGTAACAGCATGCTGATTTTGTCTTATCAGGGGATAAAATGCGGAAGACTAAGTAGCATGCTTCTGCATTTAGTCACGTAGCTGCTATTATTTGAATCTGTCAGTCCATGCATATGGACACGTAAATGCCAATTGTAAGAACTGTCAGTTCAAAGCAAGACAAATATAAATAGTTAAAAAACCCCCACCACTTTACACTTGCAGATCAATAGACTTGTGAATATTGGAGTTAGTGTACATAAAAGATATCTGTGAACATTTCCCCAGAGCTAACACTTGACTTACGCCAACAGGGAAATAAAAAAACCCCACAAACAAACCTCCGAAATGCAGATTTTCTTTTTTTTCATTTGCCATCTCATTATTTGGCACTACCAGAACACAACATGCTACTTTTAGCCTCTTTTTTTCAACATTGATATACAATTCTTTTTTACTCTAGTAGTAATTGTGGCTGTTTGTTGAAGTATTGCTTGCTGTTGGGAGGAGGGCATTTTGAACAGCAGCTAATGCTGCTGCAACTTGAAGCTTCAAATTCTGGCTAATTTTACAGTGGCTTTTTTATGCCACAGACTGTTACTTCTTGTAAGAGTGACTTTTACCCCTGCATGGGAAAAGCAAAGTAAGCAATAAATGGTGATCTGCATTTCCATTTTACTTTTCCTTTTGTTTCACGTCAGTAGTTGACGACCAAATCTTGGTGCAGTGGTTTGTGCGTGTGGTAATGGCCTTGGGTTTTTGTTGCTTGGGAGAGAAGGAAGCTTTAGGCTGGGGAAAACTGTTACCAGCACAGATGCATGACTCTCTCCAATCATTGTCAACAGCAGTTGCACGTATTTGTGGCTATACTTATCTTGTATTAGAATCTTTTAAATGAATTTGTCTGATTATCATGCTGTGGTGCTGTATTTGAAACATGGAGAGAGGTGGAGGATATGAACAGAAGTGGAAAAAGAAAGGGAATGGAAAAACACAGGTGGAAAATTCTGCAAAGCTGAAAAGCAAGAAATTATTGAGAACAGAGGCAGAGAAAAGAGAAAGGCAAAAAAATGTGTGAGGGATGTGGAACATACAGAAGTATTTATTTCATGTGTAGGGAATGGAAAAATGAAATGAAATGAAAGCCTGCAACAAACTCAAAACTTTCAGTTTATTTAATGAGAACTAGTTACAGTATGTTGCAGCTAAACAAATTACATGTTGTCTGAAGAGCTTGCTTTTTTTTGTTTGTACCTGATGGCACATGCATTTTTCACTCTTGCAGGTAGATTTGGTTCTGTAACAGATGTCAAGTTATTTTTTCAAGTTCTTGTATGCATTTCAGCCATAAGTATGTATTGAGTTGTTTCTTTCTTTGCAATGATTGTTTGCCCTTACAAAAATCTTTAAAATTAGAAAACTTTTAAAAAAAAAAGTTTCCACACTCTTCTCAGTCTGGGCAACCCACTGTGTTTTTAATTGAGCATGAAATTAAAATAGATCTGTTTACTGACTTAGTTGGTTTTATCCAACCTGTCAATACTCGCAAAACTGCATTGGGGCAAAGTTTGAGGCTAATGCGTTGCTCTTCATTTCTTTTTGACATCCTTTGGAAGCCATAGTCTTTATAACTTAAAAGCCAAAGCAAACAAAACCCAAATGAATAAACAAACCCCACATGGTCAGTTAAAAAAATATAATTATTTGATACTCAATCCATTTATAAGGCAAGCTGATTGCACAAAGCAAATAACTGATGTTTTGAAATAGTCGGGTAGTTGTCACTTATAAAATAAGTAGGTTGTCACTTATAAAACACATGATATATATATATACATGAAAGATATACTATTGAACTTAAGCTAATATATTCTCATACCTATTTTATTGAATTATAACATGTATGTACATTATTAAACTGAATTGCTACAGCTATAATTAGGTGTTTGAGTTCATCAGGCAAACATGGGAAAATGCTTTGATCTTGCATAACTGTCACTTCATCAGCGCAAAATATTTCTATGGTATATGTAAGTTTAGTGATTGAAACGCGATTTTGGATTTTATCTGGGTAATTGTACAATGTAACTTGTTTAATCAGTCTTTTGGTTTTTTATTATTATTTCTGTAGGGGAATGTCTGATTGAACAGGTGGTTTTCCACTGGTGTTGCACATAGTCTTTTATGGGTATATTTATGTGAGATGAATTATTTAAAATAAAATTCTGCCTTTTGCAGAAAATGCCCTATATATTATGATTAAATTATCTTTTGACTTTAAATATTTATTAAGTACATAGTGGAATTCCAGTGGTTAATTGGTTTTACTGCAAATGCATAACATAATGTGTTTTAAGGCTAGACGGAATTGTTAGATCATGATCTCCCCTGATCTCTGGGGCATAGATCAAGAATTGCTGCTGAATGAAGAACACGTAACGCTGCACCTATGAGCATCGGGAGAGGAGTGCTCAGGAATTAGTGTGTGAGGTCAGATGGCACTAATTCCCTTTTGAATAGACATTGACAATGTGGCTAACTATTTGAAAAATACGGGAAATTATCTTACTTATAGGATTTATGTACGAGTAAATTTACTGTGCACCAGGTTTAGGTGTGGCTTTACGTTGTACTGGCAGTTCTTTACTAGCTGTGGAGAGGGAGTTCTCTAAGGGCTCTGCATGCAAAATAGTGGCATAAACCACCAGTGCTTGCAAAGCAGAGCTGGCAGCCCAGCTTGAAGGTATTCCAACTGCACTATGAAAAGTATCTATGTAATCGTTATAGTGCTTTATACTTTATCCCTTTTCTTGGGATTTTTTTTTTGGTGTGTAACTTGTGTCAAATTTTAGTGGAAGAAAGTTCTGATTTCATTCTGCTCCATGTTTATTACATTCTATTTTACTCTTATTTCTTCTGCAGTAGTTTCAAAGGAATCTTTTGAGTTGGTCAAAAGATGATGATTATTGTAAAAGATTTCCCCCTCCTTCTCCGTATCTGTTACTGGGTGGCTTGCAGTAGCTGTTCCTGAAGCTGGCATCTTACTAACTTGAAGAAACAACAATAAAAACCCGAGAGACAGTGTAGGAGACACACACACGGAGATGGGAATTGGTTACTGTTGGTGCGAGTTACATTGCCACAGCTGTTCAAAGTTAGATGAGCGTGCAAAAATATGACAACTATTGTGACTGTTTAATTTTTTTCTTTTTTTTTAATTAAACATTAAAAAAAAATCACCTTCAGTGATTATTTTTCCTGCTTTGTGGTATTATACAGTCCAGTTCTGCTTAGGGCTGTAATAGGTACTCTTACAATGATTTATTCTCACTTTGCACCAAGGGATTTCTGAAGAGTGAATTGATGAGTAATACAGAAGCGAGGCAGTGTTCTTTATTTACTTTTTCAGCAGATCTCAAAGCAAAAATATTAACTATACCACATCATCTACCTCCCTTCACAGCTTGTGTCTAAATTGTAAATAGAGCTCAGACTTTTTGTCCCCAAATAGTAGTGTAATACCAATCCATACGGTTATGATTGTGTGTATTTTAAATAGAGTCTATAACATTCACCTCTCTTTTTATTTTGTGTTCTCAGACATTTCAAAAGTTAGATTAATTAGATCTCACATAATTTCCTCTTGTGCAGTTGCTGCTTCATGGGCATAGTGCTTGTGTATGCTTCATTGCTGGTATAATTGAAATATTTCTTTATTCCTTCTAAAGTTATGCTGGTTGCAGTGGGAAAACCAGGTTCTCAATCAGGGTGATATGGGAAAAATAGAATCACCTTAGGGATTACTGCAAATACTGGTTTGTAATGTCTAGAGAAACAGCTTTTAATTATATTGACTTAACTAATACTTGCAACTGAACTGCTGCTTTCTGAGCATTTCTTAAATTATGACAATAATCTAAGAAGGGAAGGGTGATGTCCTGGTAGTTTTCCAGTTTTCAGATGTTTTAGTCATATTATTCTAGTTTAGACAGAATTCTGTATGCATGTGCAAAATATTTATAACTTTAATATAGTAAAACTTTGGAATAAGCAAATACTACACAGTATAGATTAGAGTGCTTATCTGTTCTGTGTAGATTGGAGTGATCTTGGGAGATAGCAGAAAAAATTAGCTTAATTTTTGTTTTAATTAGAAAAAGACATATCAGTTATGACGCTCCTTATGCAAATAATGTTCTGCTTAAGTATATTTTACCAGTCTCATTTAAACTATCATGTTCAGTATCACTGTCTTGTAATGCAACTACTGTGACTTACTAATTTGCCACTAATTCTTTATTAACATAATAGCAGGAACTTCTAATAAAATCAGTTGAGCTGATATTAATAATTTGCTATGGCTTTGGTACTCTGTGTTGGAGTATAGAAGGTTGTGCTCACTTTCTGATACACAGCTTTCTGAGCGTATGTTTTCCGTTTTCCAAAAACTGTGCACAGATAAACACAGCCACTTCTTTGGAAATAAGTTCTAGAAAGTTTAGTTAAATGACTCACAGTTGGTCTTAATTATAATTGGGTTATACGTAGAGATTTCTATGCTAGACTAGTAATGTGTTTTAGCAAAGTTTTATCCGTGATCTGCTTCAGAATAAAAACTGTTATTTTTACTCTTCGTCTGAAAGTGTTTCAGCTAGGTAAAAACAGTAAACAAACCTCACTTATTTTTATGCAGAAAAGCTTCAAAATTATTGCTGTTGTGAGTACTTTTGTTGACTTAAAGAGAGACAGAGATAGGAGTGTACTGTAACTACCCAAAGATGGGAATACCTGCAATGCAGTTAACCTAGATGAAGCATGATGGTTTGCAGTGAAACTGGTTATGAAACAGTTTTGACACAACTGGTTTTGGGTTGGTGTTTTTCTTTCCTATAGAAGTTTGTGTGACTTGACACATAGCCCATGAGGTGCTGCTGCACTTTCAAAAAACAGTTGTTATAAATGTTCTAAAAGCTGGAATATATTTGGTCTCTTTACTGTATGGACCTTTATTTTACTTTAAGTTTTCATAACAAATAAAGATTTCAATTCTTTTTTTAGCTGTGGCAGCCTTAATGGGGAAGCAGCGTAATTATTGATAATTTACAAGGGTGGTACACTGGCTAGATTTCACCAATGTAAATCTACTGCTGCCTTAGCAACAGCTACAGTGTATCATTTAGTGCTTAGGCTGTTTGTGGACTGTACAATATCATAATTATAGAAAGAAATGTACAGATGTAGGGGCGTGAATATAGATGAGTTGTGCCTTGTTGAATTTTTTAGGAGCAATATATGTGATGTGTAGTGCATCTAACCCTCAAGTTTCTTGTCCCCCAAGTCAGTAGTGTGAAGGAGCAGTTGGTTATTATTTAGGAATACTAAACTACAACACACAAAAAAAGGAGCATGGAAGCAGATATAAAGCAAGAAAGCTGTTACTGTTCATTGTGAGTAGCAGGACGGTTCTTCAGAACCAAATGGGCATCATGGCCAGCACTGTGTAAGCAGAGAAGTAGATGCTTTTGGCCCAGGAGAAGCCTACAAGCTGCAAATAAGGGACAAGATCGACAGTGCAGAGAACAAAACTTTGATCACAGCAGCTTTATTAGAACAATTTCTTAAGAAAACAACTATCTAGCTAAGATTCTGGTTAGCTTTACCCCCTCTTTGTAAGGTAGCAGACATCTCTGTCTAGCAGTAACCTTTGTAAAATTATGAGTGACACATAAAAGTGTGTCAAGACTGATGCTATTAAGTGGCTGGTTGTTTACCAAGAGACTTTTTGTTTGCTTCTGTACTCTGTACTTGACTACTGTGTGTGAAATTTTTTATTAAACTTTGTGATGCTTTTAATTAAGCTAAATAGAGATGATAAAGTATGGAACAAATGTACAAAACCTTGCCAATCTACCTAAGAAAGATCATTAAGATAATTCACACTCCATCATGACCTTCATTTTCCATCTCCATTTGAATGAAGGAGTTTAACTGTACACATTTATTGGTTTTATTGTGCACTTAGTTTACCACTCTTTTCCATTAGAATGGAGTTTTGCTAACAAGCAAGCTCCTCAGCAGAGCAGCTTTTCTCAGGAAGAATAACAAGAAACTTGAAATATGCTAAATATATTGAAGTCTCAAAATATTTACCTTAGCATCGGTCCACCCAGGTCCTCATTTCAGCTTCTTTATGCACATGGATGGGATGACATATTATTAGTTATATTTTGTTCTCTTCAAAAGATAGTAATTTAGTGCACTACTGTATTCAAATATCATTGTAGGGGAATCATAGGTTAGAACAGAACCATGAGTTAGAAAGGAAGAAGAATGATGCCAAATTGTTTTTAGATGTTTCTAAACAGTTGATGTAAAAGAAAAGTAACAACTATTAAGATACTGCCTTTTAATCTGCTACTCCAGTCATAATGCTTTCTGCAGTGCTTTAGTATTGCGTTAAGCACAACCAAGGCATCTGTAGAGACTTGACATGGCAAAAAAGCGTAGAAGTAATATAAAGGCTGTACTGTCCCCATTTCCTTAAGCAGTACAGAGCAGAAAAGGGAATTTATTATTTAAATGTTTATGAAAAGAACAAGAAGTTTTAATGTGTGAATGTGCAGGAAAAAGAAGAAAGCCTAATTGAATGGTGGGGAAAGCTGCAGCTTTCAAAGCTAGTAGTGGCTTTTTCTTGCTGCTTAAATTAAGCTAGGAAGTCTTTCTTTTCCATTAAATAACATAGGTAGCTTTACAGTAACTGTCTGGGTGTCTTCAAGTCTTGTGTTTGTTTTCATGACCTCCTTGTTTACTTGCAGGAAGTATTATTAAAATGAATAACGGGCTGTGCTCACTAAGGTGTGTGTGATAAACCCACTAGAAAGTGGAGTATGATAAATGATGCATAGTATAAAAATGGTTTGGGAGTTTTGTTTTTGACTTCTAGCTTAAGCATTAAAGTTCAAGGTTCTGATTTTTAGGTTTAGCTTTCCCAGTGATTAGTTGTCCCCTGTCAGTTAAATATATGATTCTTCTTTTTGCTTCTTGGTGGTAAAGGGCTAATTGTCAAAAAAGTCCTCTGACATATAGGGCCCCCTATGGAGGGGCATCAGGCAAAGCATTGCCAGCTGGTTGAGAGAGGTGATTGTCCTGCTCTGCTCTGCACCGTTGTGGCCTCACTTTGAACATTGTGTGCAGTTTTGGACACCACAGTATAAAAAAGACATTAAGCTATTAGAGTGTCCAATGGAGGGTGGCAAGAATGGTGAAGGGCCTTGAGGGGAAGCCATATGAGGAGCGGCTGAGGTCACTTGGTCTGTTCAGCCTGGAGGAGACTGAGGGGAGACCTCATTGCAGTTTACAACTTCCTGAGGGGAAGAGGAGGGGCAGGCACTGATCTCTTCTCTGGTGACCAGTGAAAGGACCTGAGGTAATGGTCTGAAGTTGTGTCAGGGGAGGTTTAGGTTGGGTATTAGCAAAAGGTTCTTCACCCAGAGGGTGACTGGGCACTGGAACAGGCTTCCCAGGGAAGTGGCCACAGCACTAAGCCTGACAGACTTCAAGATGCGTTTGGACAATGCTCTCAGGCACATAGTATGACTTGGGGTTGTCCTATGCAGAGCTAAGATTCAATAGTCCTTATGGGTCCCTTCCAAATTGGCTTATTTTGTGATTCCGTGATTGTGTGAACTGTATAAATTATTTTGGACTTATCTGTTGTACTATATGTAAGTGATACTTTTGCCCTATATTAAGTCCAAATCCATGAAATTTAATGAGAGATCTGGATTTAATCTTTGGTTTCTAATGTCTAATGAATTGTCCGCAGCTGTCATTTTAAATTGTGAATTTCTTTTGTCCATTTAAATGAAAATTCCTCCTCTATCTAATATTAGCCCTTGTTTTGTCTCCAAATGAGATTGCAGTCTGAATAAATGCTTGTGAAAGGTTGTCTGCTCTTTGCAGGTCTTTGTTGTTTGGTTTTTTTTCCCCAATTTAAAAAAATATTAATTGGGTTAATACACTTACTTCTCTATATCCTTCCCTCACGTACATTCTTAGGGAGCACTTACGTTTATGTTATATTTTGAGTCAGGTATGTACCTCTGAAATGAACTCTGGAATTGCCTGGGTTTGTGCATCTGAGTTTGCATTGTCACACTATTTTGGAGCTTGCAAATTTGGATTCTTTTTGAGTGAAACTTAAGTGGGAGATGCAGTGCAGGAGCTGCACCGTCTGATGATGCTGATGAGTGTCCACTCCTCAAGACTGCATTGCAGTTACTCTCAAGTCAAGAGCATTGTGGGCTATGGCTCAGCTTGGTTGTCCTGCTCGGCAGGGCCCTCCCAGCACACAGCACCATTTTGTTTTGAAGCCCTTATGGCTGGGATGATGAGAAGTCCGTGGCTTCTAGTGCCAGGACTGTGGCAGCTGTCTGTAGGAGTTGCTGCTGCTTTGTGATGTCTTTTTGTCAATTAGTGACTCTTGCAACAGAGTGTAACTGTGTGTTTACTTTCATTCAGTCATTAGTCTCTATCCATAATGGTTCATGTTTTTTTCATAAAGAAGAAGGATTGCGCAGTGACTGCGTGGGTGAGAGCACTGTACATCACTAAGAAAGTAACAAAGTGTTGGGCTCATTGAAAAACTTTGAAGTTCTTTAATTTCTGAATTAAACTTGACCAAAGGCTTAAAGCTTTCATATTACTGCATTCCTGAGTGTATCTAAGAAGCTTTCCTTGATATTCTAGTGTTTGATTAACATACATATTACTAACTCAAAAGAAAGCCTATGGAAATATGTGTATGTACTAAAACTAGAGTAGTTGTACTCCATAATAGATCAATTTTGTTTCTTTTAAATGAAAAGAAAAATACTTATTGGCAGATTGAATGAATTAACAACTATTCTGGTTTATCTGAAGATCCTGACTTGAAAAAAAAAATTCCCAAACTCCTTGCATTATTAAAGTTACCTTTGCAAAATCTCTAGTGTGCGTTATAGGAAATAGAGTTGTTTGCTAACCAACTCTACAGCCCTTATTAAGCTTTTTGCATTCTGTAAAGGCAATAGCTCTGAAATACAGAAGAGATTGCATTAAATCCTTGGCTGGCAATTTTGTGTGGGATTGAGTATTGAAATGCAGCAAAGCAAATAATGAAGGCATATGTTTACCTATAATTCTTTTTACCTTGGGAGAAGAATTAAATAGGAACAGTTTGGTTGTTGTCAAATTCTTAACAGTTGCTTTCAAGCATGAAACAGTCCCCGGGCTCTCAGAGGATTTACTTAGCAGTTTGAATAGAGAGGTCTTTACTGCTAATGGAACTGAGATGGCAGGCTTAAGCAATGGGGTGCTTTATAGCCTCTTTAGCCACTTGAGAAGATGTAACATCAAATAGCTGAAATCGTCTTGGTCTCCATTGGTGTTTGGGAAGTTGCACAAAGATTGATGAATAAATAATTCAGAGTTGTATGAATGTCTTGATGCCAGAGCGTTGCAAGTATCTAAAAGCTTGACTCGCAGAAGGTTTAGTACCAGGAGACATTCTGTAGTTTTTGTGTGAGCTTTGCCCCAGGGAACATTTACTGATGATTCAAAAAAAGAGAAAAAAATCTATTGGGATTGTCTGAGGTTTGTACAGAAGTGTTTAAGATTCAAAAATGTTCTTCATAAAAAGAAAGATGTTACATTTGTGAGGATGGCTTACAATTATTGAACTATTTAATAGTTGAGATTTCTTATAATTTGAGATGTATGCTGTTAAATTCCTTTATGATGATTTTTTGATAAACAAATTGTATTTAATAAGGTCTTTACTAAAACATTTAGGAAGTGTGCATTGACAGTTTGTGATTGTGGATAAACCCCCGTCCTGCCTATAAATCAGGTTTCCAGTTTTGTTTTGACCTTGGGGTTTTGGGTTTTTTTGTTTGTTTAAGATTTACTTAATATGTGGAGTAGATCCTTTCTTTGAAAGGAGGAGGCAGCAGAAATGCTACTAGTACTGGAAGAATATTAGGTTTACACAGCCTAGGATTTTCTTTGTTTCCTGCCAAGTGGAACAACATTATTGAGGATTCCAAATCTAAAAAGTACAAAACCTTCCCCTCCAATACTTCCTTCTCCTCTTTAAATTTCTTATTAAACCTGCTAATGAGATATCTGGGTATTTAGAAGCTTTACTACAGCAATCAAAATGTAATGTGAGAAACTCTTATAGTTGAATATGCCCAGACCTGGGATAATTTTCAGTGCTTTGAAAAGGGTCTTGCCTATTCAGTTCATCTAATTTCTGCCCATGCTAATTACTTCTTTATTGCCTACACAGGCTTTCCCATTACATTTTGCACTTTTTTTTTGGACATGTATCTGGAAAGGTATTGATATGGGGGTCTGTCTGATGGCTAAAACCCCCAAAATCCTGTGGTGAGGGGTTTCAGTGGTAAATTACTGTCACTCAGAGAATTTAAATGAATGCCTGTTTCTAATTTGAGTTCGGTTAAGGTTTGAGGTTCTGCTCTGTTGTATTTCATTATGCATTTTTTTCTGGATGAAGTTCCCTATTATCAGAAATCTGATTGTTCTTTAAATTCTTTAGACTATAAGTAAATTGGCTCTCAAACCTTTCTGAAATAGTTATTCGGATGTTATAGGTCTGTTATTAAATGGCAGATTTTCCAGACCTTCATTAATGGTTACATTTCTTCTGATGATTCTTTGATTTATTCTGGCAAAATTGTCTTTTGTACGTTGAAGTCTGCTAAGTTATCTAGTAAAAAAAAAAAGGTGATAGTGTATTTTATTGTTGAGTATTTTGATTGTAGTATCGGCAGTAGAAGGCTTTTGACCTTGGCTTCATGTTTTTAATCCTTGAGGTTTTTATTTCTCTTGGGTTGGTTTTCCTCCCCCCCATCCCTTAAATAATAGCATCCAAAGACTTCAGAAGCTAAAGTTCGTGTCTGACAAAAAGGCTCAACTACTACAACTACTACAACTACTACTACTACAACTGCATCATGAAAGCCAGTACCCTGTACACACTGGTCCCTTCAGATAGTTGATATTCTCTCACCTAATGCATTGCTCTTAGTCTCCAGTGGAGTCAGAATAGTCTGATTAGATTTCCTTGCAGGTAGAAAGAACATCCCCTCTCATTTGGTCTTGTCTTGCTGTCTTCTGCAACAATTTGTCTGTGGAATTTGATGGCAAATGGAAAGTATATTGAAGCCTACTGCCAGGATAAGAGGACACTGCCATGTTGAGCAGACCTTGCTTCCAAGCAGGCTGAAACCAAAGCAGAATATGTAGCAGTTGAAATAATTTGCTTGTTTCTAAGAAAAAACCATGTTAATGAGTGACACCTCAAAGAAAAACTGTAAATCTTCCTCAAAAGGCTTTCAGGTAATATCTGAAGTGTCCATCCGGACATGTGCTCTCTTCTGTAAGGATTCTGTCAAAATGGTAGATGAATTTACAGTTCCCATGGGAGAATAGGAAAATGTACATCTCCAACAGTCTTTGAAAGCTATGTGGTGTCTTTTAGTCACTCACCTGCTTCTTATTTTTTCCTTTTTTTTTTTTTTTGGTCAGGACTTCCTTTGGTTGACAATCCATTTAGTGACCTCTTGCTGTGGAAGTAAGGGCACTTTTGTTCGGGTCAGCAGACCTCATCCTGAGATATTGTTACATTTACTTGCCTTTTAAAAATGATCATCTCTTCAGGGACTTCGTTAGCTAAACTCTGAAATGTTCTTGGCAACCTAAAGACTGGTCACCTCCTGTTATCTGAGAAATAGCATGCTTACAATTCTGCTCATGTTTTCAGGGCATAGTCAGCTTTTACAAGCTTCTCTTCCAATTTTAAGGAAAGTCAGTGCCATTTTCCAGGTCAAGCACTCTTTTCTCAATTGTGAAGTGAGGCACAAGACTTCTGAAATGAGGAGTATGAAATGGGACAGGTTTGTTCTCCTTTAATCTTTTGGGAATCAATGAAGTTAGGCATTTTGTAGCTATTTGCTAGTATCTCTGCAAAGTGTTTGGGATGAATTCTGTGTGGAATCAGCCGGAAAGTAAAGTAGTTGCTCAGGTGGCTGATCCTCGCCTGTAAGCTCATAGGCAAGGTACAATTTCAGCAATTCTGTCGCATGGACTTGCGAAGGGCTGAAAAATCAGGTGGTTGGCACTGATGAAATAAGTGGATTAACTCTGAGAAGATGCTGGCAAAAATATAATGTGTTTTAGTTGCTATGAGAGTGCATGCATGCTTGAGAATTAATTTTCTTAAAGAAATGCGGACTTCTGAAATGTAAATCTTTCAAGAACAGCACTCTATGTCCTCACATTAGATTGGGCAATTTAATGATCTGATCGTTACAAGCCCCTGATGTTTAGTGTCTGCCTCTCCACAGTGTACTTGTAAAAGAGGAGGCGGGAATCAGAAATCTTGTGGTAACATTCCAGCTGTTTATATAGAGTATACAGAGGTCATTGCAGTGTGGGTTGAAGTCTTCTGTAAGCAAATCATGGCAACTAGTGGTGTAGAAAGGAACTTAGTTAATTCAAATATAATAGCTATTTTGAGAAATAGGATAGGTGGATACTCTACAGTGTTAAATAATTCACAAAAGAGCGAGTATTAATTGAATTAAAACAACTTAATTGCTCTTTATTCTGGAAATGTAAAATGCTAGTGTATGCAGGCTAGTGTGCACACTCTTGCAAATACTGGCAACTCTCTGGCAAATCCATGGCGCACTCTGTTTTCTCTAAAATACAGCAATAGAATTCCTGAGTCTACTGGTATTTACCAATTCATGTGAAAACTTTGGTTACGGTCTTGAGGTGGTTTAGGGCAGACTGAGTCAGTGTGGGGGAGCTTTTCTAATAATAAATCTGCTCTTGATGGCTCTCTCATAAAGAAGTCGTCTGGGCCTCCTGCATTATGTTTGTGTAACAGGAAATGTTGAGCTCAGGGTCACCCAAGCTAAGAGGCAATCCAGCTTGACGAGCTCACAGCTCTCTTTTTGTTGCTGTTGTCAATTTATAGTCTTATTAGTGCTGGATTTGAGGAATAAATTTTCACCTTTGAGAGAATGTAGCCTTGCTTGTGTTGCTCTATTGTTTCTGCTAATATTTTGCATGCATTTATCAGTTACTTTATTTAAAGAGTGTAAGGGAAGAATGTTTCAAGAATGTATTTTGTCTTTGATTTCTGCACATTGGTGTTACCTAGCTCATCTCTGTTCAGCATTTTAATATTACTTGAGTAAGTTCTTAGCTTAAAATTAGGATCATATTCCAGCCCCCAGCCTCCAATAATATTATAAAATATTTTAAAATAAAAGGTCCACTTTGGTGCTACTGAAGTCATGTTATGAATATTAACAGTTCTTAGAAATGCAGAAGGGGGTGCTGCTTTCTCTAGTAGCCATTACTCCTTCACTCCAAAACCAGTGAATTTCCATACCTCTTTGCCTTTGAAACTGCTGGTGATTAGAAGAAAATGTATATAACTGTTTTGGCGAGGCAGAAATTTGTGTATGTATGTTAACGCATACTTAGTGTTTAGTTTCTGTACAATACAGTGGCATGTGCAATGAAGCTGCTAGAGTTCATGAAAAATTCCAGAGGTTACTAATTATAGTCCTGCTAGTTGAATATCTGTAACCTCAAGGGTTGCACCTTCTTGTAGTTTTTAGAATTTCTGTGTTTTGTTGCTTTAATAGTATCCACCTGACCTCTGCATCCTGCATTAGAGCTTTACTGAAATTCTAGTAGTCTTTTTCTTTTGCTGTGGAGATCTGGTGGAGAGTTCTTTTTATTCAGAAAATCAACGTAGTTTGCTGTTGTGAAATGTTGATTTTAATAGAAAAGAACTTCTCCTCTTTTTTTGGAGCCTAAGAGTCATTTGATACTGAAAAGTATTTTTGAACAAAAAAAAAGAAAAACTAGGAGATTATTAATTGTCTGTTAAAGGCCAGTTTCCTTCTTTTGTTTCTCTTTCCTTTTAAAGGAAGCTAATCTGGTTTTGGGGTTATGGAAATTTTTCCATGATTATAATACCAGGACTGAGGTGGGGTTGGTATTTGTGGATTGGTTGGTTTGTCTGCCTCCATAGTCTAGGCTGTAGCAACTTCCACAGTTACATACTCCTTGTACCTAGCATTTAGTATCCGGGTAGTTCATGCATGTTTCTTTGGCCCCAGCGTTCTATGAAGAACCCACATTTGGTTAATCATCTGGGTTTTGTTTGGGTTGGAATGTTTGCTTTTAAATGCTTTTATTTTCAATTTTTTCTTTCAGTCCTTCCTTTCTGGCATGGAGGCACTCGTTCTCCATACTCATCCTTTCCTTCTAAACACAGATTTTTGTATGTGTTTTTCAACATGATTATATATTAGTCTCTAACTCACTGAAAGTTACTGAGGTTGCTGTGTAATGCTCTTTATTATTTAATGTTTCTTCCTCAGTCTTTCTGTCATCTTCAAACTCAGTTTGGGGATGGTGCAGCTTTCTTAAAGGTTGTTAACACTGTCCTATTGAACATTTTTGTTAAGACCTCCCTCTGCACACCTACTTCATGTTTTGTATTTTCTTTTTCCAGGTAGTAACCATATGTCTTTGACTAGGTTTTATTTAAATTAAGAAATATAATGTTTTTGTAGTATTCTGATTTTTCTGATACATTATTGCAAAGTCCTCATGAAAAAATGCATCAAAACTTATATTTTGAAAAATTGGCTTTTAAGCACACACTTCAGTTTTTTTAAGGCAATCTCCATTAACTGGTGTTAATTTATGGTAGTTTGATTTAACTGAACTTTGTAACAGCTGTTCTCTCACTGGGGATTGTTCCAGGATCCAGGGAGAGTTCAAGAGGTTTCTTGTTCTTGTCTTTTTTTTTTCTGTCATTACAGCTTTATCTTCTGATTACAGCTTTATTTCCTGAAATTTGCTGCTATTCCAGGACTTCAGTTCTTGCATAGTTATTTCCTGAAATAACTATGCGTGGTTCAGAAATTGCTGAAGTCATCTGTCTTGGAAAATCTAAACTACATGATCTTACAAGAGCTGCCCAGGGGATGTTAGTCATTGATTGATATCTTCCTTTACTAAAAAATACTATGTTTTTGCATTGTATGAGAAGAATTCCTCCTCTGTCTTCTGACACAGGTAACATGTCTGCAGCCTTGGATGCTTTACCTAGTGTTTCTCATGTACAGAGGCTAAAGCGAGTCTAAAATTGAACCTTATTTACATCTTTATTTAATGAATTGGGTGACTTGACAGAATTTTCTGGATTCCTCAGCCCTAAAAAGCAGACAGCAACTGACCAGGTTAATCAGGCCATGTTTGTTGGTTAGTAATACAGCTGGGCAATTTTAGCCAACTTCATCTGGAATTTGACCAGGGAACTGCATTGGAAGCAAATGAAGGTGCGTGGGATTATACCTGTGTGATTGATAGTGATAGTGAAAACCGGCTTGTAATCTTGCACCTTACTGTCACCAAGTGTGCTGTTTGAACACAAAGGTCAGGGAATTTCAGGCATAAGTAAGTATGGATTATCTTGGCCATACATACTTTTTATGTAAACTTTGAGTCAGAAACAAAAACTTTAGCTTTGCCAGATGTGTTGTATCTGCAGCTTACTGTCCTAAGTGCTGTGATTTGTGTGACTGCTCTGCTTCTTGCTCTGTCAGTCCCTTATTGCAACATTGGAACCTGCTTCTCTGCATTTATAAGCTGAAAAAAAATCTCAGAAGAAGAGGTAATTAGTTCCTGTTAGTTTTGTGTAAATTTGTCAGTGAGTAAAGGAGCAAGATTTGAGTTAGTGTGTGCAAGGGGAGTGGTTGCTGCAGTGCTCCTGGCCAGCTGCTTTGCCTGCCTGGAACTGTCACAGTGGGGTTCTGTCACAGCTCATGGGAGGCAGAAGGAAGCATCAGGGTATTGAGGGAAATGTGAAGATGCCACTTCGTGGAATTTGTGATAAAATATATTAATTTGTGGCAGGAAATCCTGGTCAAAAATATTTCCTAGAATTCATATTAATTCCATTATGAAAGAAGATGAGGTGCTGATTTTCTTCCTCTAACTTTGATAAAACATAAATCTGCAAGTTAAAATTCACTTTTAAGTGGCGTGCAGTGGAGAGGGCTTCTGAGAAAGATATTTTACCTCTTTGTTACTGTAGTTTCTTTCAAGGCTATTTTTAGTGTATTTAACATTCTACTGTGTCCTCAGGACAGGTTTTTAAGGTTCTGAATATTAACATTACTGAATTAATTATTACTTCTATTTGGATTTGATGAAGATTATGTTTTGCAGTGTTTAAGGTCATTTGCCTGAGGTTGTAAGTTGAAGAATATGATTAGCTGGTTGATCTGCCACTGCTTTTGTGATCTTGGCCTAAACAGAGATAGGAGATCTGCATGACAAAGCATGGATTATGTATTTCCGTGGTAGTTAAAAAACCTAAGCAAAAAACCTGATAGAGGATAGAAGAATAATAATTATGAAGGCTGCTTTCATTCTTGTCAAATTGCATTTCTTTCTAAGAGTGCTGCATTTAGTGAGGTTGCTTCCCTCTCCACCCTGACGGAAGAGAAAATTAGAAATGCTGAGGTCTGTACCTTTTTTGTTATCAACGGAACTAATTTGGTATGAGACAGGAGTGGCAAAGGGCAGCTAGACTTATTTTCAGAAGTCTGTTGTTGCCCTGAAGTTAGATAGGTGGACAGTATCTAAGCCAAAGTTTTCATACAAGTCTCAGTTGATAATTATGTGACTGGAACACAGTAAAACATTGAGTAAAAGAAAACATCAGCAACTTGGATGCTGTTTAAAAACTAATAACATAAAACAAGATTTCATGGAAAAAGTAGCGATGCTGCTTTCAGCATGGTTAAACTTAAATATTAGATGAATGTTCTGTTAAGTTTTTCTGAGTGACATAAAGTGGAAGAACTGTACTGCATATTGACAGGGAGAGTGTCGTTGAAGCCCTTTGCCCTGATGCAGGTTGCCGACAAGAATGCCTGCTCATCATTTTTGTTGGTGGACTGAGTAGCAGCTAACGGGGGTTCTGTGTGGGAGCTGAATTGTGTTGTAGGAATTTCTGGCTAGCTTGTGTTTTTGTACATCCCTGTACTGAAAAAATCCTCAAAAATACTAGGGCCTCTGAAGTCAGACTCTTACAAAGAAGGACAGAAAGTTAAGTTGAAATAAAGTACTATGGCAAAATATTTACCAGACTAGCAATTGAAATACGCTATTAACCTAGTGTAAGAAACAAAAATATTACATTAACAGCAGTCTTCAGGAAAGCTACAGGCCTTCTTGGTCTGCTTGTTCCTTACTAGCCATCCTCTACTTGAAAAATTCTGAGAGAACTGGAACATTTTGCATCTTTTCATGAAGGTCAGTGTTGTGTAGTTTTGCAGAATCAACCAATTTCAGAGTTAGGCGTCCCTTGCTGAAAAGCCCTGCCAGAGTATAATACAAAAAGAAATGTATTTTCTGAAGTAGCTGACTCAAATTTCATTTCAGTGCTGCCAATCCCCACATCTCCACCCCTCTTCCCCTCACAAATACCTCACTGAACCCTTGGCAATCAGCTGCCACATAGGGAAAATTAGAGACGATCTGAGTAAACAGATGTGTCACTTTGTGGTCTGTACAACATCAGGATTTTTACAAGAGCTGCACTATAACATGGAAAAGAAGCAAGTGAAAATAAAGCATGTGAATGAGGTTCTGGCTGTGAGAACATCACTCACAAAGGTGACAAAGAACAAGGGAACAAAGAACAATATTGAATGTAATGACCTTGGTAAGAGTGCCGGTTATGAAAGTGTCATTTAATGCTTGCTGCTGTCATGAATATACTTTTGTTCTTGTTACAGAAGCAAATGCCCTATCTTTAAGAAAAGCATGAGAAAAAACTGAAAAACTAAAAAAGTAGTTGAAGGCTGCCTACCAACTAAAAAAGGAAGGAAAAATCCAGCAAGGAACCAATAATTAAAAGCACTAATTGGGGGCACTAAGCCCATTCATTAATAAAACTACATCAAAAAAGTAATCAGCAGATTAAAATCCAAATAATGAAAACATTAGAACTGCAATACTAATATAAAGAACTAAATTAAGCAGAGGAGACATTACTGTTGTCTCTGAAGATTCACTCTGTGTATATGTCCTCAAAAATTAAATTAAATTTTTAAATAATTAAATAGCTTTTACTGTCCTGGAGGGGAAAAAAAAAGTTTCATATACATATCTTGTGGTTCAGTTTTGCTGAATAATACTGGGTTGCTTGTATTCCACAAACTTTTTAAATCAAAATCTAACCATTCTAGTCAGGAGTAGATACAATATCGCAAGTAATTAGTCTGAATATTAGTAGGTGACGTGGTTGCTTTATCAGAACAGTAGTAAAATAAGAAGGAATAATACCTTTTCAGTAGTTCACAGGCGGATTTCAACTAATAAATGTTACCCAGTAGAAAAAGTATTTCTATCATTGTTTGACCTGAAAAAACCTGAAAGAGAATTATAGCAAATAATGGATATTATTTGTCTTGAAAAAACCCTTGAAAATCTGATCTTTGCAAAATGACAAATTTGCCATCTTTTCCAATGATAATTTCAGTTAAAATTACTGTTACTGCTTTATTAGATGGAAAAATTAGCTGAAGTGCAATGACACATTATGAGTGTTCTACTAATTTATCTGTTGAATAAAAAAAAGAGATGGGGAGAGTTTTTAAAGCAGTAAAATATGTAATCTTATTTAAGTATTGTAAATTACAACTGGTTTAAGGCTGTTTTTAATAGTTTAAATGACATTGCACAGTATCCCTTTTCTGTGTTTTTCCCCTTTTTTTTCCTTTTGTCTTGAAGATTTTTTTCCATGACTGTAAGTTTTACTCCCAGCTATCACCTTCTACATGCTCAGTCATTCACTGTTCTAATTGTTTATGCCACTATGGCCACAGCAACATGCATAAAAAATAATGGCTGTTAAAATCCGTTGAAATGTAATCAGGCAAAGAAGTCCCAGTTCATTGGAAGAGGTTATTTAGGTAATTGGTAATATTTGGACATAGGCTAGAAAGTGAATTAGAAAATTGCTAAAGTTTCTGCAATTTTTTTAATGCTACGTGTGATGAGGTTATCTATTGCTATCTTTGATATATTTAAAATACTTTCAGTCGGTTTCTGTTCTTAGCTCTTAAGTTATTGAAGATATGCATCTACTGGAAGTTCATTATGGGACAAGGGTAAAAATCCTATTACTTCAGGATTCTAAATGTCATAGATCCGGTAAAGAACATCATAATATGATGAAACTACTTCCATAGCTTGTATAACTGCATTTGCAATCTTCCAGTTTTCTGTTGTACCGACTGCCCAGACATATAGTGCCTGGTTAAACTTGGGAACAGTTCTGGTTGCTGGCTCGTAGGTGATCTGCTAGAATCACATACTGAGAGCAGTGGTTGATGTCTCCGAGTTGCTTAGTAACTTGTCTACGCGGGTTGTCTTTCTGCAGTTCCATGATGCATGTGTGTGTAATAACAACCTCACTCAGATGTTCAGCACCTGCTGGCTCTCGTATTTCCACCACAGGAAGACTGCAGAGTAGTCATTAAAGCAAAGGCTTGGTGTGAGATATCTCTGCCATGGTTGACATAGCTACAGCCAAAAGGTAACTAGAACCCAAAAACTGTAATGCATATTTAGGAGGGCTGAATTAGCTTACTGTCTGAAGCAAAATGCATTTTGCTTGCCCTTAACAGAATACGTGTCTGTCCTGGTTTCTGCTATTGGGATACACAAGCTGCTAAAGTGCAGCAATTCCTATGACATAACATTGGTCAGAACTGCAGCATATGCTGAAGTCTACTGGATGTTTTCTCAATACTCTTTTAGTACCAGAGCACCAGGGGAATTATTTCAGGTGATTAAAAAAAAAAAGGACAAAGATCCCTTTTAAATTCAAGCTCTTTTTTTTTGGTGTAAATTCAGTGTACTAGTTCATTGTTGTCCAGTCTTACTTTCAATAATCTTCCATTTTCCAACAGTCCTTTTTCACTTTCTAACTTGCTTGTTCTTGGAAGTGACAGCCAGAAGTTTTGTGACTCGGATGTTACTCACCTCTGGCAAAAGACTACATACTGTAATATTGCTGAGAATCTTGACATTTGGAGGTTGCCTCTACTGCACTAGCCAGTTCTAAGTGTTAAATTTTTCATAAATATCTAGTTTTAAAAAAGCAATACGGTATATTTAATCATGTGAAACACTACTATGCTTGTAATGATATTTAATTTCAGGCTTTCAGAATTTTTTTTTCAACCTGTTGTTGTGTGTATTCAAAAATGTTACAGAACAGCAAGTCTTTCTACTTTGACTCTTTCTTTTCCTAGAGAAAAGCATCTTAATCCTTTTTTTAATCTCCAGATAATATCAGATATTGCAATACATGATTTTGATGATTTTTCTTATTGATTTCTAAGATGGATAGGGTTTAATTTTTGATGAACAGTAAAAAATATGCAAAAATAATGTGTTAAGAGCTTGTGAATAATGTTTTAGTAGAGATGTGTATGGTATGAGAAATAAATCAGAATTTCAACACACTTCTTTTGTGTTGCATTAATCACCTCCTTGTTTTTATTCTGTGAAGCAGTTAAATTAGCAAATACTTTTTATGGCCTGTTTCACTTAGAAAAGTTCTTCAAAACACTGACAAGAAGCACCATTAACTGTGTAATATCAGTAAGAGGTAGCAGATCTCTTTAATATCACTTTTTCTGGAGTTTTAACACTCAGACTAGATAGTCTTCGAGATAAAATAGAAATGCTCTATCAGGATGTCTGTTGCTGAATTAAAATTCCTAAATTCATGGGAATGAGTTTTATGGGCAGTAATCTGCTGGTGATGGGGAATAATTCCAACCACTTTTGGTCATGGTAGCAAACCACAGTAAAGACACTGATAACGATTGTGGGATACCCAGGCGTTAAATGCTGTGGTATTTGTGGTTACTTCACTTTGAATATGTGAAAGAGGTCTTGCAGTGAAGTTAAAAATGCAGGTCAGTTCTGTGCCCAGGCTGTGGGAAGCTGGGATGGTGTGGCAGAGGCTGAACACACTCTCCTACTTGCTTTGGAAATGCTGCCTCTTGCTGCTGCTGCAGCATTTGACCTCCACATGTTGGCAGTTCGAGAGGTTTCTGAATTTTGGAAATCCTAAACTGGATATGGTGCTGAAAAATGGTGTTACACTGTTGCATAGCTTTTCATTAATTGAAATTTAGGAGTGGATGTCTGTATGCTGAGATCATTGCATAAAATCATGAGGAATTAGTCGATATGTTTATTTAATTAATTGGTGTTATTTGTCTTAATTTAGAAGTAAGACACATAAATGTTTTGGGGTTTTTTTTTCTGGTCAACTCTCTTTAAATTTTATCTTTATGTTGCCTTATCCTGCCATGCTAAGGTCCTGTCTTCTCATTGTGCAGGCAAAGGTAGGGAAGTTTTTAAGCATGGTTTCTCATTATCATTGAATAGCAGTTTGGTTGAGTGCTTTGCCTTTTTCCAAGGGTGGCAGGCCATCTTTTCTGTTCACCTGTGTGAGGGGGTTTTTGTTTGGTTTTGTGCTTTTGTTTCTATAATTTGTGATATAGCAAGTGAACATGCCTATCAGTGTTTGGTGGGTGACAGAGAATGACCGGTATTTTTTCATTAAGTAGAAAGAAAATCTATTGTATACTTCCCCGTAAACTGCATATTTGCCATATTTCCATCATGTTTTGTTTATTTTCTCTTTTTTTTCGTTTTTTTTTAATGGTGGAGCTTTTTAAAGGGACTTTGGAACCAGTTTGATTAAAATTTACAGAACTTACTAAACTTTTATGTTGTTACTGGATAACTTGGTGAGAGTGTGGAAGAGCTCAGTGGTGAGCTCAGTACACTGATCATCAGCAGTTCAGGTGTCTGTGTATTTAGGGACTTTTTCTGGTCATTGACTCAAAAAAAAACAAAGCACCTCCCTCTTCCTTTACAGGTATTCACAATGAACCCACACTGTTCAACAAAAAAGCCGTGATTTCTGCTGAGTGAAATTATCTGTGTACCTGCCTTATTGTTTAATACCAATCTTAGATTTTTATGTCGCTAAAAGTAAGGCTGATCAGTGTACTCTTGCAAATGCTCCAGCACTTTTTCCTAGGGATCAGGCACCAAGTTTTATATCATTTAAGAGTTTTCTCATTTTCCTTAGCATATTCCTTCATTATGTACAGTCTTACAGGAATTCAGTGTACATACTTTAACTTTTGCTTTGTGTCAGTGTTTAGTATCTTTGGTTGTTGGTTGTACAGCTGCTAAACCAAAGAACATTTGGTATGGAAAAGACTTGATTTGTTTGGGACCAAGCGATAGAGCATGTTTTTAGTGATCTTTCACAATAGGACATTTTGTGACAGATTATTGTACTACAGAGGAAAGCTAGGAAGCCTCTCTCTCCTTTACTTTTTTTTTTTAATTATTATTTTTATTCCCGTGCTTGCCTCAGTGCCCTAAATACTCCTGTGTCAGCAATTAGCAGGAGCAGTGTTTCATTAATCCGTCAGATCTCTGATGTGGCACATTCTAAGGCCAAGAGATAATAGGGAATCATTTGTTTAAACCTCAGGATTAGCCTCTGATGGATCAGACTGCAGTGTGTCATTAACAGCAATGGTGGTAGAACTGTAAACTAAAGCAGATACACAGTGTGTGGTTGATACTCTTAAAATCAAGTGACAGCTCTGTTGTCTTGTACCTTTAAGCTGGTAAACAGCTATTGCAGCTTACATAAAGTTGAGAAATAGCTGTGTTATTTTCATTAGTGTGTATAGTCTCCTGTTGTATGAATCACTTACTATGTAGTCATAACACCTCTGATACCAAATTCATACCGAAAGGAGCTTGGGCAGGTTTTTTATATTATTAATCTAGATGTGTTTAACTATTATTATTAATGCAAAAGTGCATCTGAAATGTCTGATCTTTATGAAGTACAGCAATTCGACTAAACTAGAGGAGTTTTTTTATTCCTTGTAGGCTTTTAGAACAAGCTGCTTCATTTCTGTGCTGAAGCACGAGCTTTTAAAAATGAGAACTCTTCAAAATGCTAGCAGTTGATTTAATTTGTAACTTATGCAGTATATTGAACTTGCAGATTATGTGCCCTTATATTATAGAGATAAAAGAGGATTTATAGGTGGTTTCTCCTTTTGATTGAGTAGTACTTTCACAAGAACACTGTAAGTGCTGTAATGGCTGAAGTGATAAACCTTGCCAATCCTATTTGGCTCACATGCAGAGACAGGAAGGGTAGAGACACATCATGTAGGACTGAATGGCAGATAGCAGCTTGTCTTTAATCACAGCCAGGCATGAAGGAGCTCTGATTCCCCTGTATTGACAATATTAGTTCTGTTATCAAGAAATACCAAAGTCCTTTGTAAGGATTGTGTTGCACTGGGTTAAGGAGGGTTGTCCACTGTGGCCTCGTAGTTTCTACCTACTTTTTCTAAAGCTTGAGGTACATCTGACTACTTCTTGTTGCAGGTCAGCCACTGTCGTTGCTTCCAGGTCCACTAGCCTCTTTAGTATATTTTGCTTTCTAGGTCAGTTGATTGGCTTTCGAACTCCACAGAAAATGAGGAGCTGAGGGTTTCCTCCTTATTTTGCTGCCAAAACAACACAGCCTCCAGGTCAGTTATGACCTATATATATAAATCCACTTGCCAAAATGTACTCTTGCCTTATCCCCCATTACTGAAAGGGTTGAGGGGATTTAATTGAGGGCAGTCGTATTCTTGTCCTTGCTAGGGCCAAACAGCTCCTTCTTGGATGCAGTATGGAGGCAGGTGGGACAGAAGCAAATATATTTGTTTTCCTTTCTTATCTTGAAATGTATCACCTAATGTGAAACCAAAGCCAGGTGGAATTCTGTTTGTGTTTATTTTAGTGCATTGGTTTGTTACATACTCTGTATTCTTAATTGGAAATTAGCAACAGCTGCTTGAACAAACGTTTTATTATTAGACTACGTTATCCGTGGAGTTCATTGACATCTTGTGGTGGTCATCTGCACTTTTGAATAGTTAGAATGGATATAATGGCATTACTTCTGCAAAATGGTTATTGACGGAGGTGTAACTTTTTAATGGTAGACCTAAAGATCTTTCAAATCAGAACCCTATTGGAATAAACATAGTCATTAAAAACTTCAACAACATAAAAAACTCAATACACCTTAAGATAAATGAATGAAAGCAGTTGGCAGTCTGAGATGAATGAGAGAGGTCTGTTTAGCAAACACATATTTACTAATTTTTAGTTATATGCTCATGGTGTAAAAGTTGACCATTTATATGAACTTATCGCCAGTGGTAAAAAAATGCCCAAAAGTAATTTTATTGTGAAAATGTTTTGAGTCTTCTGTGTTTGTGGACATTTAGCAAACTTGCAATATGCCTAGAAAATTAGAAAATACCATGTTAATTGTTCATCCTTTCAGTACTGGAGCTCTAGCTGTAGTATCACATATATTGCAGCTGCAGTAGTGTGACTAGAGTCTCTTTTGCAGAAATGAGAGCTTTCAGATAAATAAGGGTCAGTCTACTTTGGCATTGCATTAGTGCCATAGGTAGCCTGTGTAGCTGCATTTTCTGATGTATGGGCTGCAGAGTTCAGCACAGAGTTTAAAGTGATTTCTTATTGTGGGCTACATTTCAGCATCAACTGTCTAATATGGAGGAGAGACAGATATGGATGCTTGTTCCAGTGTTCGCTACTCAAGGAAACACGAGTACTGTAATTTGGCCGTGACCATGTGAAGCACAAAGCAGACTTGCATGTAGTTCCTATGTTGCCTTTCTGACTTTGGTTTGAAATGTTTTGTGTTTTAACAGTTTCTTTTTGTTGTATGTGGATTTTTTTTTCTTCCCCTCAGTGGAAGGACTGAGGGAAGAAATATAGTCAGTGCAAGCTGGAGTGGATCAGAAACGTGCTAACTATGGTGCCCAGTTTCATAGATTCCATATTTTTGAATGACCACCTCCTGTTACCAATATTATATATAAAGATGAAAGTGTAGTGGATCAGTTTTCTTTATTCTGCAAAAAGTAGTGATTTTAATCTTTAAACTTGCTGACTTTACCTTCTAATTCATTTTTCTTGTCGTAATTTCCTTCTGTAATTTCTTCAGAGGGCAATTATAGTCTTCCTGATGTGCAGTGTTTTTGTATAACACTCTAGTTGTTTTATTCAGTGAGAATTTTCTGTCTGGAAGTGATTATTTTGTTGCGCTGAACTGCTTATCTTCCAAATTACCATTTTTTAATTATTCTGGTTGAATTGTGTGTGCTTTCAGTCCTTGTCCTCTCCAAGTCTCTCATCTCTCCTGACTTGGTGAAACACTAGGTGATTAGTGTACACTACGAGCAGGTGGAAGGTTGTGGAAAAATGAGGTTCATTCTGCAGATTTTATGTGAGGGCACTGAGAGCAGACTGTCATAGTCTTCAGTAGCTCTGTCCGTTTTCCTAAACCTATACAGTGGGCTCATCTTTACTGTCACCTTGGGGACCAAGAAGGTTTGGGTTCTCACAGATGCCTGCCCCCAGCCCAAAAGCTGTTCTCTTCCATTCTGTGTTATGGCATTTTCAGAGCAACTGGCAACAGCCCTGGGGATTTCTCTGACATTAAAAAATAAAGTAAAAAAAAATGCTACAGAATGACCTTTTATTAACTCAAACCTTAAGCAACTTACCAGAGCTACTGGAGTAAAAGCAACACCATGGCGGATTGAACTTTTTAATTGGTACAGTTGCATTTTCAGTTTTGTGTCTGTTAGTGTATCCCTAGTGCACTGACTGGCTCTAGTTTTCCTAATACGAACCCGTAGCTAAGGCTTTGAAGAGACTGTCCGGTCTTGGAGAATAGCTGACCAATAATAATTTATTTACACAAAAATTCAGTAAGAAACCCAGCAGAATATTTTTATGATCAGAATCTGCATATGCTGGAAAAACCATCAGGGTTGTTTTCCACTGGGCTCAATAAAAGAGCTGCATTTCCTCTTTTGGCTCTTTGGAAGCCTGTCTTGGCTTTGCTGATTGGCATTTTGGGGTGAGAGTCCCTTTTTCATTTAGGAAACCCGAGCTGTCTGGAGAGCAAGCCGCTCTTTTTGCAGTTAGAGTGAAAGACTGAGCCATTTACTTGTGTCTTATGGGGCTTTCTCTTTCCTTCAAATTAAATTATTTTTATATTATAAGATCATTGCAAATTCACTTGACCTGAGACAATCTGACCTGTGGTCGATGACGATCATACTGTCAAGACAGATATATAGTTATGGTGGGATGAGGGTGAAGCTGAATTACTTTTATATTTGGGATGTTATTTCTGCACCTGGGAATAAGCCACTAAATAAGAAGCAGTCTTATTACATGTATCCAGCAGAACTCTAAATACAAAGCTATTCCATTAAAAAACAAAGAAATAAAATTTGTCTCTGATGGATAGTGAATCAATAATCTCCTGCTGTATATGAAGTGTTCCATAAAGAAGATCCATCTTACTAGAGTAAATGGAGATTAGTTCTGCTAGGAGAGAAATCTTGTGTCCTAAGTCATTGAGGCTGCTTCTTTCTTCTTCTTCCTCTATAGCCCCATGCCTGTTTCTCTCTGTTCTTTCCCATAGAGAAGACTGTGCTGTTGAGGCAGAATGGCAAATCTTGCAGAGTTACTTCTTTTACTCTTGTTTTGTGAAAGTGAATATAGAGACACTGTTGTGCGATTCCTTAAAAATTATTTTGTCTTTAGAAGTCCTTTCCCCTGCTGTCTCCCCCTGGATGTTATCAGTGAGCCTTACGTTGCATATTTTGCCATATCTGCTTGTGCAAAGAATCCTGGGAGGAAAATGAGACAGTGAGAGGTAGAGGGACTACTGAAAGGTAGAAAACCCAGCCTGTGAAGATTCAGAGACTGGGGAGCTTAGAAGGGGAAAGGAAAGCAAGCTGGGAGTCATCAGGGAGAAGGGGGATGGAGGGTGTTCAGTAAACTGTCTGGTCTTCTGCTAGGGCTTATTTTCCAAGGTAGTGTAAGATGGGTAATTTAATTTTAAACTTTTTTTGGGGGGGGGGACGACATGAGGGGATGAGGTGGAAGGGGGAGAATGATGTATTGATGGTGTTACTTGGTATCTACAACAAATTATTGAGTCATGAGGATGGAGATAGCTAGATAGATAGATCCACACACTGCATTTATCTTACAGGCGCTGTGTGTCTGTAAGTGGAAAAGGCCACAATTCAAGATATTTGGACAATTTTGCATTTAAAAACAAAAAAAGCAACAAAAACAACCAAAGATAGAATTCGCATTGCTGTCTCCTGATGGGATCAAATAATAGGAGTAAGGGCAAAATCAAAATCAGTGTGTAAATAGTCCCTTCTTTAAATTACTCTCAATTTAAGCAGTTTTTGCATCTCTTAACACCTTTAAATAGATTGAAAATTCTTGCAGTAATACGTATGTTGACAATCAAAGCTTTATGGGTTTTTTTCATGCTTGTACTATACAACACCATTAGAGGAATCCAGAACAGATACTCATGCTGTGTGACAGTCTTCCACCAACTGTTTTATTTCCTGTTTATATATGGATATTAGGTTGGAAGCAGTGCTCATCATGTAGGGGAGAAGGTGAAAACATGGCCTGACTTGGCAAAGAACCCCGTCAGAATTATACAGTCGGCTTCTAGTCTGTATCAGCTTTCGAGCATGCCCCTTTGCCAAGGTGTAACCTATGCCAACAACTACTTAAGGTTCTGGAGTCTATTCAAAAAAATCTTGTTGATTCTGATGCAGCTGCCCTAAAGACAGTAACTGTGCTGGGTGCAGGTTGTCTGGATTCCTGCTTAAAGCATCTGGCAAATTGGGCATGAATTGCCAGAGCTAGTGTGTTCATGCCCGTGTTTTCCACGTCCTTCTCACCTATACTGTCTGTTAGTAAATTAACAGCATATGTTTCTCTGGGCTTTGGTGTTTTGTTATGAGAAGAGGACGCTAGTTTTGCTCGAGAGTAGCAGTAGGCTTTGCTGTAACACAACATCTAGTCCTAAGTATACTGCGTGTAAAACCCAAAAGATTGCAACATTCATCCTTGTCATGTAGATATCCTTGTGGATGCAGAGTTTGGGTCTCAGATTTAAACTATGACCTAACTGTGCTGCCATTTAATTGAATGGTATCCAGGCTGTGGGGTTCAGAAAAAAACCAAAAGTAGATTTAGGTTGCTTCTGAATATAAAAATAATAAAATTTTGTCTTGTTGATTTTTATGACTGTAGAAGTTCTATAACATTATTTTTCAAGTTGTAAACTGACTGTAAGTGCAAGTCTTTATTGGAGATCTTACACAAAATGCGTTTGGTTTAATTAATTTACTGTGTACTCAGCGAGAACACTCTATAATAAAAACTTCCAGTGTAAGAGTCCGGTGTGGCTTAGACTTTATTAAAGGGTTGTGAATTTTAGAGTTTCTTAGTAAAATACTGTCAGGTCTGTGCCTGATCAAGGGATGACATCCATGGTTTCTGGTAATATTGTAAACATTCTGAAATATTTAATCTTAATAATGTGCCCTCATTTATAAAATATTCTTAGGAGATGTGAACATAACTCTTTAAAAATCTCCACTTATAAGGAAGATTTAATAAAATAAACTCTAAATTGCTGTTCTGTGATGAAATAGGATATAACCCTCTTAGTAAGATTTTGTGCTGTAAAAGGGAAGCAGTCATTCTGAATTTAACACTCACAGAGACCTCTTCTGTTTGTAATATGCTCAAACACCCAGCATCATATGAAAAAATAAAAATACTTAAAAAAAACCAACCAAACAAAAAAAAGAAAAAATAGAACTGTGATAAACTCAGCTATACCTACCATGCTCATGATGCTGTTGTTTGTAGAAGTAGGTGACCTGTGGTCTTTCAGTCAGAATTGTAGCTCATCTCTGAGAACAACGGTGAGTATGCTACCTGTTAGCTTGCCTCCTGTTTGTCATCTCATTGCTTATTATGAAACAGGAGAGGTGAGATGATGCGTAGAAACTTAAGCATGTTTCTGTATCTTTTCTCATTTTTAACTGTTTTGATCCACTTTCTTGTGTTATGCCAGTCCTTTCTTACTGACAGTAATGACAGTGCGGCTTCTCTCTGTTTTACATTTCCATTAGGACTTCTTTTCGAATTTTAGCCCGTATTTCTCTTTCATGGTCAGATGGTCATTTGGGCCAACTGCTCCCAGTCAGTCTCTTATCTCTCAGCATCAGTCTGCGTGAAAAACGAGGCAAGTTGGTACACTGGAATGAGTGTCCCTTCCCATGTTGTGACCCCCTCCCATGACCATGCCTGTAATCATTGCTCTATCATTTTTTTGGGGAAAAAAAGTATAGTCTTTATTTTTGAAGGCTATAAGTCACATCGGATTTCAATTTCTGAATTTTACATTGACAGGAGGCAGATTGCAGTGAAGACCATAAACTGACAGTTTAGGGCAAGCATGCTATTGCCTGAGGCAGTCAAAGATGTAGCCCACTCCATCCTTCTGACTTTGGACATTCATCCCTCCTGAGGTTCCTTGTCCTTTCTGATGATAGATTGAGAAAGACAAGCAGCACATGGGTAGACAAACACCTCACCCAGGCACTTGGTGCCATTTAACAGTTTCTTCCTGCATTTGACATTTTCATTTCCCTTCTTCACCTCACTCATCACTAACTGTTTGGGTCTTGTTTTCTGTACACAACACTAATAGAGAATGACAGAATACAAATACAAGCTCCATTACTCATTTCATATGCTGTATATTCTAGCAAAATTATATAGGGAGCCTCAACAGCTGAACTATGAATGGAACACTTAAGATTTAATTGACGTTGACCTTATACAACTATCATTCAGGATAAAGTGTTGGGGGTTTTTTTTTAGTTTTGTTTGGTTGGTTTGGGTTGGGTGTTTTTGTTTACTTGTTTGGGACTTTTTCATTGTTTTTTAATGAAGCATCGATACTAAAGAATGTGCAGGTATTCAGTTTAGTACTCTGTAACTATTTTCTGAGTTTACTACAGTCACAGTACCACTATCAAAAATACTAAACCCATTACAAGGCTCTGGTCAAGTATCGTATTCCATAGTTTGTGTGTGGGTTTATGATGGAAGTACTAATCTGGAAAGGGAAAAAAAGTAGTCTTCTGGAATAGTAAATAATGTTTATCTACTCAAACCCACTGAAAATACAAATGGCAGTGGTAAGGGCAAATTAAAATGAGACTTCCAGTCGTCTGCTTTTTCTTCCTTCAGATACTCCTGTGTGTGGTGTAGAACAGTTTATGGAGCTGTGGTAGTGCACTTTTTTAATGAATTTCAGAGACTTCAAATCAAGTTCTAGAGGATTATTTAAGCTGAGGGGACCTACCTGCAAGCTGGAGACCAGACAAACTGTAGCCTACTCAGTTGTAAAGTGTGTGTGTGTGTGAGCTTTTGTATTATTTTGTATGGTTGAAAATAGAAAGCTCTTCAGCTGTGGATCGTGTTTGTTGAAGAACTTAGCAATGTATGCTCATTTACTCAAGGATCATGAAGAGTTATAATGGCTGTGTGTCTCTTGCCTTCTATCATTGCAACCCTCCTGACTCTAACATTGCCAGGTCTTAAGAAATAATGTGATAAAAAAATAAAGCTTTTTTTGTTTTCCCAGTTCTTCTTTTGTATACAACACAATTAAGGTCAAAATTTTTGAAGGGAAGTTGTTCTGTGACAAAATATATTAGGTCTTCATTTATGCTGTTTAATCCTCTTGCACAAGAGCTGCCATGGGACAGATTATGAGGAGAGAAAGGTTTGGGCTTTGTTTCCAAAATAAAGGCGTGTATGTTGTTCATTTATCTCTAATCCACCATTCTTGAAAATACAAAAATTCTCATAGTGTCTGTTATTACATAGAGATATTCATTACACTGGGTTATGAAGCTCTGCTGACCACTGTGACTGATTTGTTTGTCCAGCTTTATTTTATGGATAGAAACTACATGTAAAATCATATCTGTTCCCAAAAGGATACTGCTACTGCATATTTAGTATTAATACAGAAAAGCTGCTAGTTGAAAATATAAAAATGAATATCATGAGTATTTGCAGATGCTTTACTGTGAGTTGAAAAAGAATAGTATGTAAGATTCGTTCAGGAAAAAAATGAAAAGGTTAATTTTTTATAATCATCTATAATGTTACTCATAAATTTTCCAATTTCTCTGCTACTGAGCTACAATACATTATTTAGAACTTAAAAGATATTAATTTGAAAGACTGATCTCCAGAGATAAGCCAGCTTTCCTTTTTAATAGACCATTTAAAGTACAGTGTGCCTGGCAAGAGTTTTGCAGATAATATTTCCGATTGCATTAAAATAATTACTTATTTCAAGTTGTAATATTCCAGACATTTGTACTCTGAGGAGGAGTACATGATAGCCCTTAGACTTCATATGTGATGGTATAGCACCAGGTTCCCATGTGAAAAATCTAGATTTCTTCTGGTAAATTATTTGGTTTAGTTCTTAGCATTTACATAGTAAAATTCTGCATGCCATAAATGTGCAAACCTTCTTTGTGTTGACTGCCTCTTGGTTTAACATATATTGCCCCTCAAGCGTTTCTTCATTTCCTTACAAATATGAATTAAAAAATAATTTCTTGTCTACTAGCTATTTTTCCTCTGCTTTAAGGCATGTTTATCCTTAAATGTATGTGGAAATGAGGGCAGGATATTATATTGCTTAATCATAGATGCTTCAATCAAGACATGCACGATTCTCTTGCACTTGTTCACTTGTGTTTAACTCCAGAATACAGAGACTTACAAAAATCACCCTCTTAAATAAGGCCTGGACAAGAAAGCAGAACCAGTCTATGTCAAATGATAATTCTGAAAAAAGAAAGTTTTTCAAGTATGGTTTTTTTCTGTAGGCACATGAATTTTGGTACACCATGCAAATAAAACTTCTGTGAAGCCTTCAATTACCAAAAGTTTCCTAAATTGATTTACTCTGTAACTGCCTTCATAAATAGTTCCCTGTTTGGAGGACAGGGATTACATGCAATTATTAAAGCAGCTTCCATCTTATTTTTGCTTGGTATTGCCATGCTTCAGATCCAAAAACCTGCTGGAGTTTGCTTGCCCATTTGTGTCTCATTTTAGGAGCTGACTTGTCTTTCCTGACTCTGCTTGCCCAATGACTGGCACTTAACTGGGTCTTCAGTATCCAGTGGACCTCTGTGCTTTCTGAAATCTGTATGCTTTCATATGTCTTCTAGCATAGGTAGTTGAAGCCTGGCCAATACTGCAAGTGATAGAGGAGGAGATGGTGTTGTGCTTTTTTTTAAACTACACAACAGAATGGGCGTTCACATAAAGTCAAGCCAAATTTCTCTGAATCATTTTTGCATTTAATGCTCTTTTTATACTGGCATTTGCTAGGATATGGCTGAACATGGCTTTTTTTGGTCTTGTCATCTCTCCTCTTGACATGACCTTTCTGCTAGAAGGGTATGAAATTGGCTAAGGTATCCTATCAAGAGAATCGTTACATGAACAGCATCTCTTTCTCTCTCTTTCTCGTGCAGTAAAAGTCTTATGCAGGGTCATCTGGCCCACAGAAATTTTTTCTAGTTATTTTGATGAAATTTTCTTGTGGTGTGCCATTGGCAATAGATAGCAGGAAAGGGTGGGTTAATGTGAATACTTGCATTGCTGACTCAGAATTAAAATAGAATGTTTTTTGCTGCTTTTCCCCCTGTTCAAAATTAACTTGTTTTTCCTCGTATCACAAGTAAGTGCTGTGTAGCTGTGTAGTTTCTCCCCTTCACTTGCATGAATGGGTCTCTAAATTAAGAATCGTAAATGTTTGTTTCATTTACAATTAAGAGGATACTAGAGCTTTGATGTTGAAACTAGCTTGTGTACTTCAGTGTTATAAACAATTTAAGCATATGCTTGAATATGGTGTAACATATGGAAGGAAAATTTTATGTGTAATCACTCTTGAAGCAAAATGGAAAACAATAAAGTCAAGAAAGGACATCTGGAATCATGTTCTTTGGCCAATGACCTTTACTTTTTCATAAAGGAAGTAGATGAACTTCTCAGATATATCAACTGCTTCCAAGTAGGGTTGCTATTGCTCAATGCCCTTTCCAGGCAGGGCTAAGTGTTACTAAGTTTTGTTATTGGTACAGTACCAACTGTGTTTATAAAAATTGGTATTTGTGGTATGTGCTCAGTAATTTAAAGTGCTGGTAGAATGAGAGTTGCTCTGGATGAAGGTAGGCAAGATGCTTGGTGTTACTGGAAGATCTTGAAAGGGAGAAGATATAAGAGATAAAGTAGTCCAAGCTCAAAAGGTCATGTTTTTGGTGGAGAGAAGTAAAAGCACGAAGTAGCAAGAGACGGAGGATCTTAGGACAAGGAAAGTTATTTTAAGAGGAAACCTTTGAGTCTTTTTTTTTTTTCCCCTATGTTATTTTGAACAGGCTGTTTTTCTTTTCTTCCACGTCTTTTATTCTGACATAAAATTTGTGTGCAGACCAACTTTTTTATGCACTGAAGTAGTGCACGTGGTAGTTCTTGGCATACAGTGGCTTCAGCGCAGGTTTGAAGCACATGTCATCTTTACATACAATGGGATTGAGTTTTGGTATTTGCTACAAAATTTAGCAACTCTCCATTCTCCTCCCTCATGGGGTTCCCTTGCTTACTCATGTTACTCTTTCCCTTAACTCTTGCCTGGCATGCTGATGGTGTCGTCTGCTTTCTTCTCTGTCTTATGAAAGCTGAGCTGTTGAGATATAATTAGCAAAATGTAGTGGGTAGAAGATGAAGCTGTGTCAGTGCTTTGGATGGTTGTCAGGAACATATTTCTTTTTTTTTGTTTTTAATTTCTAAGGAACATTGTAGTTTATTGTGAAGATAGGTTCAGATGTACAAGTGAAATATGGATGAAACAACAAACTCCAGCCTGTGAATTTAAAGTGCAGAGGAACACAATAGACATATTTTGGAGATACACATTTTAAGCAGAGAAGAATTCATAAATAAACTTACAGGCTTTGCAATATACAGTTTCGGTTGGTGGACTGTTATTTCCACTGCCTCTTGAAAAGAAAAGAGTAAACTGTACTATAAAAACAGTAAATGTGTTAGAAACAAAGAAAGCTAAAAAAATTTTACTTTAAAGGCCAAAATTTATTAGAAGGTGCCAGTACTGTGAATGGCTAATTTATGCATAAAGACTGAATTGTGTTTTGCAGAATGTCTTTTGTTCTAGTTTATCTCTTCATGCAGTGGTCCTCTCATCATTAAGTATAGTTTACTTCTGGAAGACAAAGTACTGTGTGTTTACAAATCTACGCAGTGATCTTGAGAGAAAAGAATGTGTAGTCCTATTGTATTTTTACAAGTGGCTGTTTCGTCTTTGGTCAAGACTAAAATTCACTGTAGACAAAAAAAAAGGTTTTTGCATATTCTTGGGTTTTTTTTAGTATCTGTACAATAAACTGTTTCTTGGCAAATGGGACTTTCAATAGAATGGTATGTAATTGTTTTAAATGCTCCCCATATATTGCACTGTGTCAGAAAATAGAACATTGGGATTGAGTTGGTTTTTTTGTTCTTGACACAATGTTGTACTTCTAAAACTAGAGCAGGCTACTCAGAATGGTTTGGGTTTGGGCTGCATGACATAATTTGTATGCTGCTGGAAAAAAGAGGATCTTGCCCTTACCAGAATTTAGTCTCAAGTGCCTTAAAAATTTAATCACTGTAAAGATCAATATATAAAGTAGTTAGTCAATATTTTGCAAAGCTTAAAGGAAGTTTGGAGTTACAAGATTTTAATGAATTATTGAATGCCACTTGTGGGAGAGAGATTTAAATAACTAAAAATACCTTTTTTTTTTTTTACGATGTGCCTTGCTCCGTTAACAGAAGCTTAAAGTATCCTAAGGCTGAAAGACTATTTGTGCAGAAGTCACTTACCAGGCATGGTTTGCCCCAGAATTATTTGGAATGATCGTATTATAAATGCATAGACTTTCAGGGCTACATGTAAACTGCGTGCCGTCTCATAAATTATTCGTAATAGCCCACAGGTATAATTATTCAGAGAAGTGAAAATGAAGGAAATTACTTCCTATTAATGTTTGCTTATTCAGATAATTATTTTACTTATTTTATTCAGTTTTTAATCCTAAATTATCTGAGTCCAGCTCACACAATATACATGTACTTTGCAAGCATTGTCTTTGTGATACAAAACCCATGAAAGATGTATGAATCTTACGTATTTCTATTTCTTCACTAAATTATATACTTTATTTCACTCTTCTGTGTTGTGTTTTCAAACAACTTCCTCCTTTATCTCAAGTGCAGAATACAGATTTGCTGTGCTCTGACATGAGCTTCAGTGCAACAGAGGATTTCAAAAAGGTGCCGAGGTTGATGAAAGTGGGGCTCTCCAAGTTGCCATGTATAAAATATGAGTGTCGTATGTGGAAAATAAAAGACCTCTGCATGAAAGAATGTCAAGGAGAACAAAATTGCTTTAGGTCTTACTCTGCAAACAGGCAAATATACAAATAGTTTTGCTTATGTGAGTAGTCCCATTAAATAAAATTAATCATGTTTAGTGTTTAAGATAAGGACTCAATCTTCCAACCTCTCTGAAACAAGTGCAAAATTTGTTAGAGCTCTTTCTCTGCTTTGCAGTAGCTGGAGTAGGCAATGTCCATGTTGCCTCTCAGCTGTTTTAAAAAGCACTACAGAAAACCAAGAAAATTATCTATCTATCTATATATTTTTAAAAATTAATTTTTGCCACTCTGTGATTTTTATAGCATTTCTGTGAATGACATCAGCCTTGAGTTGTCATTTTTTTTCAAGTGTGACAAATAGCTAAAAATAAATGAATTTCATTGGCTGCTTTTTGCTTCTTTTGAAGCATTGTCTTCTATTTGGAGTTGAAGATCATGGAAAGTAAGTACTTCAGTTAACATAAAATCAAGCACCCCAACTCAGTCAAGCAAACAATGGGATTGAATTATTTCTTCTGACTTCATGTGTTGAAGTCAGACATCTTGTGTAAGTTTAGTTGTTTTAGCTTCTCCAGTTGATAGTGGCAAGAGACTTCTTATAGGGTCACACATTTTTCTTGGCTGCCTTTCTTAGTATGGCATGAATTAGCTTAGACAGTGTCTGTCTAATCTTTATTATAGAGAGGTTGTAAATGACTGACTTAAACAATGACTTGTAGAGAGATGAAATACAGTGAGTGGTTTCGTTGGTAATTTTAATTGGTATTTTGGGAATCCTCTTCAGATATGGTGCTGCAGCTCTACAGTATCAGCATCAATTCTGTCATTACTGGGTTCCTGTAAAGCAGAAATAAATGGGCGCTCTTTGCTTTTTCTTGATCTGTCCCTGGCCCCTCCATAACTTGAATTAACATGCATGTCATTCTATATTAGTACCTTTTGATGAAAAAACTTTTCTTTGCATGTTAGTATCTAAACAGACTAGTAAATAATACAGTAACTCTGGAAGGTCTCAGTATCAAAGATAGCAAATTAATAATGTTACAGAATGGTCTTGGAAAATAGAACAAGGGATAATGACTTTAAACTGAAAGAGTGTAGGTTTAGATTGGATATTAGGAAGGAATTCTTTACTGTTAGGGTGTTGAGGCAGGTTCCCCAGAGAAACTGTGGATGCCCATCCCTGGAAGTGTTCAATATTTTATGGGGCTCTGAGCAATCTGGTCTAATGGACGGTATTCCTGCCCTTTGCAGGGGGGTTGGAACAAGATGATCGTTAAGGTCCCTTACAATCCAGACCATTCTATGACAATTAGGTTTTGTTGTTCAGTTTGTAGTTGATAAATGTTGGTCCATAAAAATGCTTACCTGTGAATTTCAAAATTCAGAAGCTGTTCAGTAATTTTAGTTAGTCAAAAGCTTAAAATTAAAAAAAAAACAGATTGATATTCAAAACAGAATTGGTCATCTTTCTGTAGTCCTTATTTCTTTGTGTACTGTAACAGTATTCGTTCTACAGCAGAGGTAGAATTGCATCTCCTTTCTTGGGAATAGGCTGTGCTGAGCTCTCTGTGGCAGTTGCAGTAGTAGGACTCCCAGATGTAATGGCACATTTCTGCCACAATGGGTATTAGGTAGGGTAGCACTGCATCATTGAAACCCACAACTCCCACATACTTCAACAGAAGAGAACATAAATGAGGATGAAAAAAGACGGTGTGATAGAAATCCATCTGGCTCTTACATCTTTACCTCATCAATTATAAAATCTTTGTGTTTGTGTTCAGGGACCTTAACAGCCCTTATGATACATCTCCACCCTGTGCTGTCTTCTCTCATTCACATAGACGAACTGGTGCCAACTTCCATCATCAGATGAGTAAAACTGTGGATGTCAGTTTGTGTGACAGTTTATCCATCTATGTTCACTCCCTAAGCCTAATTGTCAGTAGATGGCTGTCATCAAACTTCGATATGAAAATGTGGATGTAAATTAATAGAAGAGTCACAGAATTTCCTGCTGGCAGTGAGATTCAGAGACTTCTGTAGAAATACCTTCAGACTCCTGAATCCCTAAATCAGTTGTCTCAGATTCATTAAATTTTGCCAACAGGAACCTCTGGGGAGCAGACAGCCTGTTCGAGTCTGGAATACCACTGAGGACTTTCCACAGTGTCTTTACATTTCAGTTGTATGAATCCAAAACAAAAAAATTACCATTAACGCCTTGAACGGGGTCATGCTTGCACTCTATGTTATTATCAGACGTGCAGAAGGAGCATGGAGCCACAACTCACACTGGAGAATGTCTGATTCTCAGCTCCACTATTCCTGGACAGTCTTTGTGAAATGGTACAGGATTTCTGCCTTCTTGTCTTGTTTTATGACCTTTAGCTGATTTTTTTCTTCTTTCCTCTCTGTATTGCTCTACTCCCAGCCCCATCTCCTTTTTCCACTCCCTGCTTTATCATTTTCTATATTTTGAGGAAGGCTTGATCTTAGCAGAGTTTGGTTAATGGTGTCTGCATTTGAACTGCATTGAGTTTCGGTATTTGAGAGCTGTTCACATTTCTCATGGAGGTAGAGATTGAAGAAGGATATGGAGTCAGCCTGGAATAATCAGGTACTTGATATATTTTGTTTTTTTTTGCTGACATAAGGATTTGTCAAGTTGTCCCTTTTGATAGGTATTTTGAAGAATTCCCAGTATTAAAGAGACTTGATCTGCTGTTGAGGATGGTGGTTCTTGAACAGGGACTCCATTACTATTCTTATTCTTTTGCTGATACTGTGAAGGATATTAGTAAACTGCTTTTTCTTGAATAAATGAGATCTTATGTTTCTAGTACTGTTTCCTGAAGTCCATTTTAATCAAATGTGTTGGTTGCTTTTGTATGATTTCTTTCCTTGGTTTCCCAGCAGCATTTTACAAACTTCTCTGTAAAACCTCAGAAATTTAAAATGTACAACTGTGTTAGGACATAAAGAACAATATATACATGCAAATTAAAAAAAAATAATATTCAGGAACTTTGATTGGAACACATTCCTAATTTTAGGAAAATAAAGAAAGTAGTTTCTCAATTCTTTTCCTTAAATGAAAACCTTTAGGGGAAAACAAAAGATATTTTAAAAATGCAAGTAGTGAGAACAGTTTTTTAGATGTTTCTAAACTTTAATGAAATGTGAAAGTTCATCCTTAGGCATTACAATCTTATTGTGCCATGGTCCAGTATCTCTCATTTGTCCACTTCTTTTGCTTTCCTCTTCACTTTAACAAGTGATCACGTGCACCAGCTAAATGTCTGATAAATCTCCAGGCGAAGCTGGGTTGACTTGTGTGGAACTGACTTTAAAAATATTTGATGGAACATTGCTTCAGTCTCTGAATACTTGTCAGCTTAGATTTATTACAGCTGCTCCCACTACAGAGATGTGCACTTTGGTCCTTAGGGATCTTCCTCTCTCTTTTCCTGTGTAGTCCCAGCTATTGCGGTGTCACAGTCGATCAATTATTCATTTCGACACTTTTGAGTCCGTTGGTAGAGTAACCACCATAACTTCTGGGTTACTTTTCTCATGTTTGTAGGAATATATTGGGGGGTTTGAGTGAAAGCACTTGTTCATTGGTGGGCGTGGGATGGTTGTTTGCTTGTTTGTTGTTTTTTTTAAGTGAATGGGTGAATGCGACATTTTATTAATTTGGGAAAAAAATGTTCCAGTGTCTTCTGAAGGTTCACATAGTGTATATCTGTGAAATAAATGCATTGAGTATCAACAAATTTCCTTAATATGTATCTTTTTTGCATCTCATTATATTTTATGTAGTTCATAGCCCAAGTTTCTGTATGCTGGATAGCTATATGCAGTTGCTGTGGGAATAGGAATGATAAGAGATTATTTTGGAAGATCTTACATAAATATTTCAATCTTATGAAAGTATTGTCTTAGGGATAACCTGTCCTTTATTTTCAGCACTTCCAACGAGAAATTCAGAGTTCATAAAAAATTATAGCTGGCATGACATATTGCTATGTAACCATAATTTGTAAATTAGATATTCTTAAACATGCTTTTTGAACCTCTGAAAAAACCTGTGATTCAGTGCAGTCTGATATCAGCAGGAATCAATAATTTTACTCAAATAGGTGAAGCACGTCCTTTCAATAGTATAAGCAAAATTGATGACTTAGTTACACGTCTACTGTTGATCATAACGCTATGAATAAATTGTTGGTTAAAAAAAACCACAAAACCTCAAAAATCCCCCCACAAAGCCCAAACCAAAACAACAAAAAAAACTCCACAAAAACCCCCCTAACAAAACCCCACCAAACTTTTAAAAAAATCAGTGCTGCCGACATATAGAGACAAGTCAGTTGGAACTCATAATAAATTAACAACCGTTTTAATTAAATTGGAAACCTTTGAGCAGTTTGATGAGGAAGAGAATTTATAGCCCCCGTATTACCGTATTTGTGTCTCAGGTGATTTGAGAAAAACTCGAGTAGTCAAGGTTAAACATGCAGTAAGTATATTTATTGCTCTTAGTAACATAAAAAAGTGTATTCTCTAGCGTCTTAAGTAGAAGTATCATTTAAGATTTCAATCAGCATCTCTTTCCTGCCCTCAGGATAAAATCCTTCCCCCTCCCTTTCTCTGCATCTGTAAGGAAAAGTATGGGTCAAAACTGAAGAACCTTTTAGTGTTAGTGGTCAGCTGTGCTATTTAAAGTTTTTCTAAGTGGAGCCCTGTAGAGCTGGTCATTTATCACTTTAGAGTGGACTGAGTTAGCACTGTGAGGTCAGTTTAATGTTCCTTCAAGAATTTTCTTCTTTTCTCAGCCTTGAGGTAAAAGAAGAAAAGTTGACTTGTTACCAGCCCTTGTCAGAGAAACTACAGTTGACAAACTTGAAACCAGTTATGATCCTGACACACAACAGTAAACCATCCTCTGCTTCATGAACAATTGAGATTTAGATTGACCCACTTTTCCGTTATCTAACAAATTCCAGGTTTACTTTGTTCAGATAGAACTAACTGAAAATTCAGTTTGCAGGAGAAACTAGGTGAGTTTGTTCTGGAGGCAAATTATTTTGATTGAAATATATTTTGTATATTTTCCTCAAGGTATTTACTCAATGCTCTAGACTTTTCCCCTATGAATAAAAGGATGAATACACAAAAAATATATAGTAAAAGACTTTTTTCCTTGGTTTTACTGAATTAATATCTTTAGCAAATATGACAAATGAAAGAATTGTAGCCCACAGAGTAAGGCTGAGGTGAGGTGGAGGAGAAGGAATTAGATCTTGTATGTAATCTGTAAAGTTGCAAGAAGAAAACTTTAATGAGGAATGGAAATGGAGGAAAAAGTACCAATATCAACGGCCTTGTACAGTAAACTTTGTCATATGAGTTCTCAGTTCTGTGAGGAGAGTGGAATTCTTGCTAGAACCTGGTGTTACCTCTGAGGAACCTGGTGTGAGGAGGATGGGTGATCTATAAGGTAGCTGGTCTATTTGAGTATTTTTTTTAAAAAAGCACCAGTAAACTGAATTTCACCTGAAAAGGTAATGGCTACCTTAGGTTGAGTTTTTGTGGTGCGAAGCTCTGCTTTTTAAGCAACTGCAGCATCCTATGCAAAGTCCAGTTTCACTGTTGACTCAGAGTACTGAGTGTGCTCTGGGCTGGATCACTCATTTTGGCAGGGGTGCCCAGCATAAACCTGGGAACTGCTGACATACACCCTGGAGAGGGGTCACTGGGCTGTTTAGTGTTAGTATGTGAGCTCTAAGATAATTGCCGCCATATTTTCACTTGCTTTCTTCAGCTCATACTAATTATTTGAGATAGGTATTAAATCAAACCTGCTGTAACTCTGAGAAGGCGGCATGGGATTTAGTCCATTCCCAGTCTTCTTTGCTTCTGTGCTGTGTAAACTGATTCGTTGTCCTTGGGTTCCACCACGTCACATTTACATTTTACTGCTCTCTCACTTCTTCCACTAAGATTTTAATTGAAACTTACATGCTCACAAGATTATTTTAATCTATTTAATATTTTAGTAGACTTTTAATTTTGGCAATGTAAAGTTGGGCTTTAAAGTTGATTAATTTTATTCTCTTGACTGAGTTCAGGTTCCTGTTCAGGAGCAGGCTTCCAGCCACCTGATAGCATCTGCAGAGAGAAGGATACTTCCTATGGAGTTCTGTATACATATTATTGGGCTGGAAGTTCTGAACTGGATTCAGTTATTTTCTTCATTTCTAAAAAACTCCAAGTTGCAATAATGTTCCTAAATGTTGACTGTTTGTTTTTTTTTTTCCCCAACTGTTGTTTTTTAATTCTCTCTAAACCACCTTTGAGAGCGAAATGTCAGGCTTAGCTTCAACTACAAGTGGTTTGTGACCCAGCTAGGGAGCAGAGGAAAGAAAGGAAATATTCTTGTCTAAATAGGTTGTTCCTAAGGACAAGCATTTCTTATTTTTTGAAGACTACAATATAGATTTGATGGTGTCCAAAAATTTAGTGGGTGAAGTGCGTCAAGTTTGAATTTCTTCAGAATACATTTAGTTTTTTTAGGATCTGGGACTACGAAGTTCTTCTTGATTTACTATTTCAAGCCATCAAGGGGCTTTTATAGGTCTCAGTAGCACTATTAACTAACATCAGCTTATTTCAATTGTGCAGATGAAGTTAGGAGTCAGCCAAGAGGAATGATGACAGAAGTTTTGGGAGAGTGGTGTATTTGTCAGTAGATAGCATTATGAAGGCAAAATTTTGCTGTGAGAAGCAGATGCTCAGGGCTTCTTTGGATATGCTTTCAAGGCAAGCTTAATTAAATAATAATTCCTCTGCTATTTGTGTAACACAGAGTATCCCATAGACACCTGTGCTGGTATTTTCTGTAAAGAGTTTGTTTACTGTTCATTGTTATACCTGTACTGTAAGTTTCAAGTGCTTCATGCCTAGTTTAAAATGATAATCAGGTAAATCAGTTTTGGATTTCACATACAGGCTGAGCCAGTGTTCAGAGACAAGTGCTGTCTGAATGCTGCTTGGTTAATCGAAGTGACTGAGTACACTGCTGTTAGCTTTCACTTTGAACCTCATATCTAATTTGCCCTTTTCAGTTAACACCCCCCCACACCCACGATAAATAACAGTATATGTGACGTCTTGACTAAACAATTTCTTTTAAAAAGAGTGAGCTATTTCTCATTCTGTAGAGTTCCAGTAGTTGAAGGCCTCCCCTCAGCTTTCAGCAGGATGCCTGATGAAGAGCAGATGCTGAAGTATTAAAGCCCTCTTTCCTAGATGCTGGAGGGCTCCATCCATGTGATCATGCTAGTTATCACATTTAGGGGTGGAATCCCTTCTACCTTTGTCTGTCCATCATCTTCCAGTGGCTACTTCCCCCTGTACTTTGTACCGGTGAGGCCACACCTCAAGTGCTGTGTCCAGTTCTGGGCTCCTCAGTTCAGGAAAGACATTGAGTTGCTGGAGCGAGTCCAGAGAAGGGCAACAGAGCTGGTGAAGGGTCTGGAGCACATATCCTATGGAACAGCTGAGAGAGCTGAGGTTGTTTAGCCTGGAGAAGAGGAGGCTCAGTGTAGACCTTATTGCTTTCCACAACTCCCTAAACGAGGTTGTAGCCAGGTTGGGGTTGGTCTCTTCTCCCAGGCAACTAGTGATAGGACAAGAGGACATAGCCTCAAGCTGTACCAGGGGAGGTTAAAATTGGACATTAGAAGGAATTTCTTTGAGAAGGGGTTGTCAGTCATTGGAATGGGCTACCCAGAGAGGTGGTGGACTCACCATCCCTGGAGGTGCTTAAGAAAAGACTGGACATGGCACTTAGTTGACGTGGTGGTGTTTACTTAAAGGTTGGATTCAACCATCTCAGAGATCTTTTCCCACCTAACTGATCCTGTGATTCTGTAATAATTGGTGAGTATTGTTGGGATGTGTTACTTTGCTAACTTTTGTATGTTATGTGGCAATATGCTCCTTATTCAGTTCCATGCCTTACTTGTTACATGTTGACTGTATGTTGTCTATCATCTCTTGAATACGCAGTATAAAGGCTGGTCTAATACACAGCCAGTAAGCAGGGAGACAGGTGTGTTTTTTGTAGCTCAAATTTTAAATAAATGTTCAGAATTAATTACCTGAAGTATTTAAGGAAGACAAGGAATGTAAAAATGATGGACTGCTTGCCATCTTCCACTTTGGCCTGTGCATGTTAAGTAGGTGAAAAGTATTCTGCCAAGGAAAATCTCTTGTGGATGGGTGGAACAGCAATTTTGTGCTTGCATATTCAGCTTGTTTAAAAATAGAAAGTGAGCTGAAGAGCTTTTTGGAGTTACTGCATGGTCAGTGGTGGACACTTAGGGAAAGGAGAAAGATTTTGTACTTAGCAGGAAAGTAGTGATACTTCAGAACTCTGTAAGGATGTCTACTCTTCATTCTCTCTGATTGTCTGACATATTTCGTAATATTTAGTGTCTTTCAGTCCTCTAGAACACTTTCAGGGGAAGTGTTTCTGCTGTTAGTTTTTTGTAATCTGAAGCCAAGGTCTGAACGGATAAACTCAAAATGTTTTCAAAGGTGACAGTGTGATCCAGAAAAGTGAGATATGGGTATTAGCATATTTCAAAATATGAATAACTGTATACATTATGTAGGCTGCTAATTCTGCAGTGCAGAAGTCCAGTGTGTGTACAGTTACTCTGGAACAAAAATGCTTTTGCTGACAGTCAGTTTCCCTTTCTGAGTGGATATATACGTCAGGGCTTTTGCATTCAGAGCTACCCCAGCAAAGCTTTCGTCTCTGGTTTTCATGGAGAGCTTGTGGAAAGAATAGTACAGTGTACCATGATGAGCTACAGATTCCCAAGGCCCAGTTGCATCCATTTGTGTATTTATTCTCTGTACCCTTTAGAAATTCAGGAACAAGTGAGAAATTATGTTGATTATACTGAAATAAAGATGTGCTTTATCCCTGCAAATGAGTTGCAAAAGCTAGCTTATATGTTTAGTCGGCTAAGGATTCTTTGTGTACTTAAGTTCTTGCACATCTTTCACCTCTCTCCAAGACCCAAATTTAAATCCAGCACTCAAGGATATCATGCGGATTTGTACACTTGCTGGTGGATTGTGGTTCCATAAAGCAATGAAAAGATTATGCTTATCCATGTTTATTCCATCTGTAACAGATGTAATATTAATAATATATTTTTTTACTTAAGTCTCTCAGCTGTAATCCAGTGCAAATTAACTGAAGTTAGAAATAGTCTTTATTTTAGTATTTCAGAGTACTTCAGGCAAGAGAACACATCATCTGAGTGATTATTGCTTGTAGAAGAAACTGAGATAAGTACATTCTTTTTTGCATGTAATGTGATTTTCAATGAAACAAAATCATGGTGCAGCATGTTCTTTCCACAGAGACAGGCTTGCTGTCACATTGACTGAAATGTACCTTTGGTGGCTTTCTTTATTTTTTGTTATGCAGAATTTGGGGCTTTAAATGGATAGTAGTAGGTAGTGATAGATGTTGAGATGCTGTGGAAAATTCCCTCAACTGTGGAGATATTTCAGTAGCTAAATTGTTAGCAGTATTGTCTCTTACAGCTTCCTACACCATTCTCCAATTTATGGGATAGAAAACATGTTGGGAAGGGAAATAAGAGTGATATTGCCGTTGTTCCCAACTGAGGACCTGGTCCAGGTTAACCCTGGCTAGCATCTGACACGTACTTTAGATTTCTAAGATTTTTCCAGGTTTTTGTGATTGAAAAGCCTGGAGTACTGTACTTGTACTCAGCTAGATCAGCAGGGTCAGCTGAAATCACTAATTTTTTAAAGAATTGAAGTATGTATTATCACTAAAGAATTACCTGTGAGTTTCTGTTTTGAAGTATGTGTGAAAGGAAATGTTGTCCACAAATACACAAAATTTCTCCTCTGTTATTGCATCCATTGGTTTAGACGGATCTTAGACATTAGTACAGACACACTCTATTATGGTTAGCATAAACCATTTAATTTAATTACTGTCCTAAATTTCCAAATTGGTCTGTAGATGAATGTTTCACTTCATCAGCAGCTGAAATGAAGTAAAATGAAAGGCTGATGCAACAGCAACACAGATTTGTAACTCTGCAACAGTAGAATGCTTCTCTTGATTTACCATTTCCTTAAGAGAATTTCCTTTGTAAATAAAAATTTAGGTATTATTTTGAATATGTCTCAAAAGAATAATGGTACACTGCATAAAAACAGCAAACAGCATTCCCAATGTCTGTGTGCTGTGCTGACAATATCAGTATGTTACTGTCTGCTTCTTGTAATAGGATTGTGTATATGTTTAGTGAATGCTTTAAAATAATCCTTTTTTATTATTTTGCAATATGATAATATTTCTTTTTAAATGAACAGCATGTATGTTTAATGTGCATTTTTCAAGAGTCAACAATTTCTGTGAAAGCTATCATGGTGTAATAGCATTGTATGAAAAGCTCCTTTTCTTCATAAACCCTTATATTTAATCCCTCAAAGCGGCAAGCAACATGCTGGCCACAGAATTAACTTCAGATTGAAGATAAAGAAGAGGCCAAAGTTAATGACAGCTACAGAAAGCTGAAGGATGTAATTCGAGTAGGAGAGTAACAGCTTGCCAAAAAGGTTGTTATATTTGCTTTATGACAAATAACTACTGCAAAAGAAAGTGTATTTTTCTGTGTCTACAGAAAATCACATTTTCTGGTAAATAGATTCTTAAACTAATATTCCTGTGAATATGCAGGAAATAAGTTATGTTTGGCATGATGCTGGCTAGCTATTTGAGTTTAGAATAAAAATGGTAATGCTGCGTAATATTAATTACGCTGGTCAGACCAAGTTTTTGTATCGTGTTATGAGATATTGATATAGAAAGGAAAAATGTTAAAAGGGAAATGAATAAATTTTATCTGATGTTAAAATTTAGAATAACATATACCATATGATTGAAAGTAAAAAAAAAAAAAAATTCATTACTTTAACCATGTTCCAACATAAACAGATAGTAAATATTCTGTAAGATACAAGTATTTACCAATTATTTTCAGTCATATTCCTTTAGGTGCTTTAGTTATATATGAACTTCTGAGTTTCTAAAAATTGATGTGATGCCTCAAAATACACTAGAAGTTAAAGAAGGTAAGTCAGACAGGGATTCAGACCTTTCTTGAAAATATGAATATCTTCCTACAATCATTTAATTTAATCTGAGTGGGGTAATATAAATTACTGTATGCATCTCCTAGCAGTCAAATCTTGAAGGAATCGGTCAGGTTTATAACGGATACTTGAAAATAAGTGTTCCTGCCATTTGGGTGTAACAGGCAATTCCTGGATCAGACATTATTTTTGGTCTCTACATAATTCACAAAATTTCAAAATGTCTGAGATTGGAAGGGGCCCCTACATGTCATCTCGTCCAACCCCCCTGCTCAAGCAAGGGCACCTATAGCAGGTTGCCCAGGGCTATGTTCAGATGGCTTTTAAATATCTTCAAGGAGGGAAACTCCACATCCTCCCTGGGCAATCTGTGCCAGTGCTTGGTCACCCTCACAGGAGAAGTGTGTTTCCTGATGTTCATAAGGGAACCTCCTGTGTTTCAGGCCTCTGGTCCTGGCAGTGGGCATCACTGGAAGTGCCTGGTTCCATCCTCCTTGCACCCTTCCTTTAGATGTTTGTACATGTCGATAAGACCTCCTCGAGCCTTTTCCTCTCTAGGCCAAACAGCCCCAGCTCTCTCAGCTTTTCCTCACAGGAAAAATGCTCCAGTCGTTCATCATCTTTGTCACCCATCGCTGTATTCTCTCCTGTACTTCCATCTCTCTTGTACCGGGGAGCACAGAACTGAGCATAATCTGGTGTTAATAGTTGGAGATAAAGGGGGGAAAATGGTGATTTCCAATCTGTTAGTGATGCAGTAACACAAAAAACTATGGGGAAAAATCTGAGGTTATGAGACCTTTTCTCTACCCTAGCTCAAATCTTCTGTCACAGACTTGCAGCCTGAGAAGATTCAGGAGTTTGTTCTGTTACCTTTCACTTGTGCTATGACTCGGTGCTGCAGGAGACTGCTTTGTTACGGAAGGTCTGCACTTTTGCCCTTACTTGAAGATGCAGTCTTACTGGCATGGTACTGCCATGTACCCATTCCTCTGAGACTGGGTTTGATCATGTTCTGCACACTTCATGTGTGGGGGGGAATATTGCAAAGCCCCCTGCAGTCATTGTTCCTTAAAACATAGTACAAGCACATAGTAACAGTGTTCAGCTGGCCTGGATATGGCGCTGCCAGGATTCAAATAAAATAAGAATTTTATTTGGAAAACATACTCAAAACCTGCTGGAACCATATGATCATGTAAACACATAACAATATTCAAGCAGTGCAGCTGTCAAGATATTTTCACCTGCAGAAAGACACATAATAATTCGTTGTGTCACATTCTTTGTATACAGGAACTTTGTTCAACATACTACTTATTCCATTGAGAATAGAAACAGGGCTTTTATATCTTCATAGTTTGCATAGGATATTTGTGTAGTTTGCTGGAAAATACATAATAAATTAATGCTTCCTTTAAAAACAATAATTAGGAGTAATCTGAAAATGACATTTTGATCAGCGTCATCGGAACCTCTTGGAGAATGAAGCCAATACAGCCTTGGGAGTTTAGTAAGGCAGTTTATTAAAACAAATGGAAGTGATCAATTCCAAGCTTTCCCAGTCTCAGCCAGTATACTAGAGCAGGAATAAGCACTGCATAAGAGAACGATTTAATGACAGAATCCTCTTATCTCAGAAACCAAGTAATAAAAGTGGTTATTATTTTCTGGATGCAGCTAGCTTAGGCTTGGCATTAAGTACCACAAATAGGAGTCTGCCTTTTCAAAGAATGGCCGGCTGGTTCAGCACCACATAGACCAGGAGGGAGAAGGCTGCAGCTTTGTTTTGTGCATGCCCTCCTACGTGGTTCAAAATTTATAAGGCAGTAATGATGCTTTTTAAGAGTTAATATTTCTTCTAGAAACTTTTAACATGAGCTTACTTGATGCTTATACTAAAAAATAGTTGTGAAGATGATACCCGGTAATGGAAGACTGGTATGGTCTTGTGTTTTTAGAAAATCCAGGATCTTTTTGTTGAGGAGCAGGTTTGCTGCATATTGTATGAGAGCACATAAAACTAGTCTTTGAATTCATAATGTTTTGATACTGTGAAAAACCCTTGTTTGGGAAATACATCCAGGCATGGCATAAGCTACCTATTTCTTTCTGATGGATTTCAGAGTGGTGTTGCTTTCTCTCTAGAGAGCCCTCTTAAACTGAGGTGTTTAAGCTCTACTATTAAGCCATTTTGAAAGGGATCGCAGATCAAAGGTTTTTTAACAGGAACTTCTGGCTGTAGAAATTGGTGTCTCGCATAGTAGTCAGTTTGCCTTTAGAAAATGTGACGGAGTTCATGTTTTTTCTCTCATTACTTCAGCCTTTAGATATCAATTAAGGAAAGTAGTCTAGCACAAGCATATTGTTCTGTAGGCAGACCTGTCAAAATAATGACGCTCTTTGGATCCTAAGTAAGTACATTTTTATATACTGTGTGTGTGCTGTGGAAGGCTTTACTTGAAGAACAGAGAGATCAAGAGGTAGTTCTTTAGCTGGAGGTGGTTCTCCTCTCAGAGAAGGTACAGACAATAACACTGTAGAGCTATTTAAAATGATTTTATCTACTCTGCATAATAAAATATTCCAAACACATAGTTTATTGTTTTTCACAAAGAGTAGTCGTTACTGTTTTATCTTCCCCTGGCTCTTCTTTTTCTTTTCATGTAGTCAATATATAAGATTTAACGTTTTTATTTTACATGGTGTGAATATATAAAAATATAGGTTGATGGCCTAGGCTACAGGAAGACAGAGCTCTGTGCCTCTGATGTGCCACTTTGCACTGCTGCTTCTAAGAGATTCAATTTATCACTCTCCATGGTATAACTTCAAGATGGGCCATGTGCATGGAGAAGAAAAGTTTGCCTTTGAATTTAATTTACCAGCATGTCAGCTTTGTCCTAGGCCGTGAAATCATTCATCTGAGTCTTAGAAAAGCCCGTACAAATGCTCTGTTGGTCCTTCTGTCTTCTCTGTAAGGAGCTGACTCTTTCTGTAAGTTCGGATGTACTCATGCAGGGTGTAATCCCCAGTGTCAACACTTTCCTATTGATTGGTTCTAGGGTTCAGCCAGACTTTTCTAGAGGAAAACAGAGGGAGTTTAATGAATCCGCACAATTAAAATATGCAGCTTTTTAAAAAATTTTATTTTTGAGCTTGATGATTCTCTGTTTAAACTCAGATATATCAGTGGTGTCTTAAAATCTCAAGTGTCTGTAACACTATCTACTTGAACTTTCTGAATCATCTGAAGCATTTGGTATATTTCTCCTAATGTCTCCCCTTCAAAATACAATGCTGATATTCTGCTGACATCATTTCCTTCCAAGTCTGCTGAGCTTTTCTTAGTCCTTTTCTTTCATCCTACCAGGAAAAAAATAACCTGCAAAGTAATTAGCACAGTCTAGGTTAAATAAAATCATCTTATTATCAAGACATTTCATATACCTTGTTATGAATGACAGCATTGGCACGAAATCATTTCTTCCACTTAAATACTGCTGTTGTTAACAGAGTTCATTGATGGGCAAACTGAGATGTTCAGAATTGCATATAACAGTCCTCTAAATTATTTTTACCTTTCTTCTCTCATTTGGTGGGGTAAGCCCTAATTCATTCTTCTGAGATACTGAAGTGGGTTTTTTTGTAATATATGAATCCCTTTGAAACATATTTTTCCTTATTTCTTGCAAAACGTAATTATTGCTTCAGTAGTAAACTCTGGTCATGAGATTTTGTCATGGGTGGCCAGCTAACTGGTTTTCTTGTTTGATCATTAACTGATTGTTGTAGTTAGACCAACATTTTGCTGACTTAAATGCCTCAAAATACTTGGAGAAGTCCAAAACCATTAACTATTTTGGATGACCTTGAATTTACAAAAGCACATCCAGTGTAGTGCATGTGCTTTTGTAAGAGTCTCTGGGTTTTTTGTCATGGGAATTGGCAACTGTATGTGCATCGACATATTTCTGTTCAAAACATTTGCTCATGCTTATGTAAAAAAAATATTCAGTGATGGGACATCCTTATGGCAATTGTGTCTTTTTATGAATGATTTTCAGTTATGGTATGAAGTGGCAGAATAACAATATGAACAGTCATAATACTATTTGGGAAACAGCCCATTTCTCATACTTCATGTAGCCTGTGGGGAAGTTCTTTCATTGCTTTATGTGCTGAAGTTTTTGGTTTATGTGATGAAAATGGTGGAGTTGCATATTACAGTAAATATGAGTGGCTTCCTGATTTTCAATTAAGGAGACTTCAAATTAGCATTCACTTAAGTTTTTACTGATTTAAGTTACTTTGGCTTAGTTTCAGTCCTCTCGAAGTCAGTAGTTGAAGTGACTTTTACATTCTTACTTTAAAAAAACCCCAAACACTGGTTTGTGCTAATAGATTCTAAAAATTGCTTCTTAATGATGGGGTTTAATGGTGCTGGGCAGTCATAGTAATTAATGTTTGTGTAATATGTCTGGTTTTATTGTGTGTAATATATAGAAAAGGTATTATCACTAAGAAATTGTCAACGCTATTTGATAATTTATCTGACATAAAATAATGTTAGCAGAAGTATTAGCATGGCACCTCTTACAGCTTAAGACTGTAAGAAATATTTATTTTTAATTTATATTTATTTCTAAAAATCAGCTTCTGCTTAAATTCCCTTCTATGTGTGCCATACAACATTGACAGAACTACTAATATTTGAAATTTTGGGCATTGGAAGTAGCTGTGTAGTGATTTAATTACTTTTTTGTTAGTGTTGACATTTAATGTGGTAATTTAAAAACCCCAAGAGAACTGTATGAGCCTATGAAAACTTCTTGAGCAGGCTTATTTAGCAATGTAGAAACTGTACATGCTTTATAATATACCTTCCAGAATCTGCATTCTCTAAGATCCAATCTGCAAAATTCAAATTTTTTGGATGCAAATTATTTGACTACATTTTTACCTAAACACTTTTAATGTTCAGTTTAGCTGATGTGGTAATATCATAGGCCAAGTAAGTATTGAATCTTGACTTCTCAGGTTAGAAATTCCCCTGTGCATCTTTCTTCTCACACCTTGTTGGCAACAGATCTATTGTGTAAAGCTGAATTCTGATTCTTTGAAGCAAGAAGGTTATATCTTATATGGTGTTACGTGATATTGATAACAGTCGTAATTTTGTCTTTCGTGTAGTTCATACATATGTATATATAGTATTTTAAAGGGCACCTTTGTTAAGCAGAAGAGTGAAGCATACTGTATAACTGATAGTTTTCTCATAGAATACTTTATTTCCATATTTATCCTGTTTATGCTAATCATGTGGTTGCTGTGTATTCATTTTAGCAGATTTTCATTCTGTGCTCGTCGATGTGGCTGTTTTAACTCTGTAGTTTTTATGTCTGAAAATGATCCATAGAAATACAAACAAGGAATTGTATCAGCAGTATTTCATTACCAAAGCTGAGAGATGTCAGACATAATTACTGAGACTAACATCTGGAGTGGTTTATTGAAGGAAAACCTGCCAGGATTGTTAGCACATACAAAGGAGCATTATCCATATGTATGAAGCTTTCTAACTGGAGCAAGTTGGGCAAGTACTGCAAGCGAAAGGTATGAAACACAACAAAGATAATTTATGAATGTGCCTGCTATGGTGATGTGTTTCAGTAAAGTACCCAAAGAAGCTGCATCTTTGAACTTTCCAATGTAGTGAGTACTGCCCATCTGTAGAAAATGTTGCAATATTCTTGGGATGCAGATTATTTGAGCTTGTACTTAAGACTGGGGATAAATGATGTGGGACTCTTCAGCAGAGAAAAGAGTCCAAGGCAGGGTCTGGCCGCAGAATGAGTGGTTCAATTTTGTGCCCTTTTGTCAGGCCATTGTTAAGTTCTGTTAATGGTTACTGTGCAAGACAGCTTTGGAGTGCTGGGGGTCTTGCTACTGATTTTTCTCATGCCAGGAGCTTGACAGAATGTTTTGGGAAAAGTGTGACTTGTCTGTGTGCTCCAGCTTGTGTCTCTTAATAGTTTCTCCCTACCAGCAGAATGGAGGGCAATTACCTGTGCATACTTGATAACTTCAATGGGCATAAAGCCTCTCGCATTGATGAATGAAAAGTACATAGGAAATACTGAGGTGGAAATCAAGAAATCATGTTCTCAGTTGCTTGGAATTTTCCTACCAACTTCTTTGACATTTTCCTCCATGAAGGTTCCAGTAACAGACAGGATTTTGTGCAACTGCTGTACAACACAAGGATTTAATAGTGGATTAATGTATTATAAATGCAAGCAAAATTATGTACATATTGCATCTGTGTTTGGAAGTTTATATTGTGTTTTTTTCTGATTATGGTTTACGCTAGTGACACTCAATAACATTAATAAAATTATTGCTGTAAATCCTCTGTACCTACCCATGGTTACTTAGCAATATTTCTTTCCAGTAGGTGTATTAGGATAACAGGTTAAAAGTTAAGACTATTGAAGGGATAAAATTGATATTTAAATAATGTTCCCATGTTCTCTCAGTATTAATTGTAAAGCTTTTTTTTTATCTGGGTTTCTCTTACATTTCATTATTCTCATGCATGTTCACTTTCTGGCCTTTTTTCCCATTTTTGTCTGTAAGATAACTTAGTGATTGGCAAAAAGACTTAAAATGTTGGTGTCAAATGCCTCCTAGCTGGGATATCAAACACATACCTATGTTTTTGATTTCTGGATCTTTTTAGTTATTACATAATTTGTGAATATATTTTACATGAATTATTTTAAAATAGGTTTGTAAAAAAAAATCTGGTCACAAAGTCTTCAGCTAATTCCTGTGCCAGTTTTGGTAGGTACTATGACATATACTATGAGGTGTAGAAGAAATACTTTACTCTAAAATGTTTGCTTGTGTGAACTTGCAAAATAACCTGCTTTTGGAAAGTGATTTTTTTTTCTCAATTGATTTTTTTTCATTGAACTGCATAATATATGAACAGGGTTTGTTATGTGTAAAATGAAATACATTTACTGAGTACAGTCCAAATATTTGAGCTTAAATCCAAGTGTTACCTTAAAAGTTACCTTACCCAGAGAGGTGGTAGACGCCCCATCACTGGAAACATTCAAGATCACGTTGAAGATGCTGTAGTTGAAGATGTCCCTGCTCATTGCGGGGGGGTTGGACTAGATGGCCTTTGAAGGCCCCTTCCAACCCAAACTGCCCTGTTTTCTTAGATAGCTACGGTAAATACTTGTTTACAGATCTGCCCTCAGCAAGAGTTTCAATTTATGCTTAATTATTAAGAACAAATGAGTCCCCAAGGAGATGTCATGTATTTCATTATATTTGCAAAGAGCTAGAGTGCTGTTCGAATTACTTCACTCATTTCTTTCTATAGCAACTATACTCAGTACTCTGAGAACATGAGTATTTTGTTTAGAATCAAGAAATGTTTGATTTTAATTTTTTTCCCAATTTTTTACAGCTTTAAGAAATTAGATAATTCTCAAGGAGGCTTTAATTGTTAAATGTACAGCTGCATTAGAAGAAAATAATAGCCCATTAGTCTAACACCTTACATGTCTAGATAAGTATTTTATATGTAATAAAGTCAGTTTAATTACACTGAAGTCAATAAAACCATAGTGGGTATGGTGCACCCAATGCTTTTTAAATAATCACTGTAACTCCAAACCATATTGAGGATTTCTCCTTTGGGAGGCAGTTATATATTCTTAATGTTGGAATTTTCTTTTTGGGGATGAGCTGAAACCTGATGATTTGAGATGTATGAGAAAACTCCAAGTTCTTTATAAAAGATGTTTGCTCAAATGATCAGTTGCATTTACTTTCAATAGCAAGTGAAATAAGATGCCACAGTGGATTTAATCTTGGTGAACTGTAAACTCTGTGACACTCATGCATAATGTATATGGATGACATGAGTAAATTAACAGGAGTCACATATTTATTTTAGAAGTAATAAACAGTGTAATTTATTACACTGATACGTCAATTTTTTATTTAGATCCATTTTTCCATAGGAAAAAATACTGAAAATATGGTGCTTGGCAGTCTCATGGATAAAAATGCAATATATAATGTGCCAGTTTGGAATTGAAACTCTATTTAATGAAGCTATGCCAGTGCAACAGATTTATGTTGCAAACAAATCTTTCTTCTGCATTTGAAGACCAAGTTCAGCGCTTATTTCCGTACATATTACTGGTTTGGTTTTGCTCAAAAGACAGTAAGTAGAGCATTTATTACTAAAGCTAAAACATAACCTAAAAACAAACTTATCATGTTTCCAAACAGAATGATGATCATTATTTAAAAGAGCGTGCATCCTGCTCCCTCCCTCCCCAAACCCCTTTAATAACCTTCGTGTAATCCTTTAATCCTGTAAGCTTTTATCTGGGGCTTTGTATATATTACCAGAGCAACTTACTTTCATTACAGCATCATCAAAGAATGGATTTCTGATGTTCTGTAGTGCACAGGGAGAATTAAGAATTTTTAGAAAACAATTCCTTTCTGTCAGTGCCTTTCCTTTTGGATATAACAGTTATTTTCCTTCTGCTTCTCTATATATATGTGAAAGGCTAAGCGTTTACAGTTTGGAGGTGTAGTTATAAAATCTTGCAATTTAATGTTTTTTCTGCAAAACTTCTTAGTAGGGAATAACTTCAGGGTTGATGAGGAGTGTCATGTAACTCAGTTTAATAATTTATGGTCTAAGAATCCTTTCCATAGTGTATAACAAGCTGACCTTTTGCAAATTGCCAAAACAGGGGGAATAAATGACATTATTACATCGAAAAATATGTCTAAAGTGAGTGTTGCATTTTTAGTTTTGGAGGCTGAAGGTCTGGTCATGTTATTTTCAAACTTTATTAGTGGTCATTACAAAATTAATGTTTGACTAATTTTCTGAGAAGCTTAATTACTATGAGAAAGGTTCCATTAAAAAAAAAGTTACCATTTATGTGTCTATTTTAATCTTTGTCGAGGACATATCTGTAAGTTATTCAAGTAATTGTAATTATTTTAAATGTAACATATACATTTAATTTTTATTGATTGCATTGAAGTTAGCAGTAATGTCCAGTTGTTGTCACTGAATAAGCTGCAAAGTCCTGTATTTGTTTTGTGCTTTATAGCCAGAAAGAGTATAGACTTTGTATAAGCTGCCTCAGTAGAGTCTTGATATGGGTGAAATCCAGCATTTTATTAAACATTAGAGCATGAATCATTCTTTTATGGAAACCTATACATTTTGTAGTTCACTCCAGTAAATAAAACTACTGGGGAAATGTCTGTAGGTAGAAGGACTGGAAATGCCTTTTCCTGTATTGTTCTCACTGTCATCCATTGACAGTAGGCAGAAGGCATGGAGGAGCATTGCTGCTTCTCACCTTGTGTCTTTCATCTTTGGAAAGACTAGTTCTGACTTTTTTAACAGCCTCTCTCAAGAACACCTATAAAAGTTTGATACCTGTCCACATACAAGGTGCTTCTGCATGATTTTTTGGGGAAGAAAATAGCTGAATTAAGAGAAAATACAGCTTTCTAGGCTAAATGTGAGACATATTTTATGATGGTGATTTATGTGAAACATAACGATCAGTAATTGTGAAACAATTTGGTCTCCAGTTTCTTTATATTAAATTAACCTGGTCTGAAGGACTGCAAATTATAATCAAGCCTCCTTTGTAGAATCTGCTGGAGATTATATTTTTAAGGGAGCAATTTATTTGCTGAAAATATTTTCTGTTATTTACTTACTGTGTTCTTTTCATCGTTTTACTGAAAAATTGTGTCCTAGTGTTTGTCACTGCACGGCTTAGAAACTGTTGCAGGAGAATGTAATAAGTATTGAAATAGGCCTAGGTTATTCACAATGGGATGAAATTAATTCTTTTGTCTCCAACTTTTGGGAGAAAGGAAAAATGTCATGTTGACTGTACGTACAAAAGAGGAAGAATTTTTATTAGGTCTTAATAAAATGTCTTAATAAAATTCACATAATACACTTTGTTGATAGAACGTCAATTTTAGTTCAGGTTTAAAATAACGGACTGGTTAGTTATGTTGGTGTGTTTCAGTGATTGGTCACTGCAGATGGAAAAGGTATTTGCTGGTTTTACCCCACCCATATTCTCTTCTCTCAAGAGCTCTATTTCAAACCTGCATAAAATAGATTTATCTAGTGCTGTATGGTTGGAAGTTGGAAAGGAACAAAATGAATAAAAAATTTTATTCACTCTAATAATAATTATGATTTTCTCTGTCTTCAGTCTATGTGGTAGGTTTCACAAATTTCTATATTTCTTTTAATTTCTTCCAACTATTGTTTTAAGTATCCTACTGGACAAACTGTCCAGCACACAGCTGGATAAACACATCATGCAGTGCGTGAGCAGTTGGCTCATGGGTCAAGCACAGAGGGTAATAGTGAATGGGGTGACATCAGACTGATGACCTGTCACTAGTGGGGTTCCACAGGGCTCCATCTTGGGCCCTGTGCTCTTCAACATCTTCTTGAATGACTTGGATGCAGGACTGGAAGGGATACTAAGCAAGTTTGCAGACAACACAAAACTGGGAGGAGCTGTTGACTCCTTCGAAGGCAGGGAGATCCTGCAGAGAGACCTCCACAAATCAGAGGACTGGGCAATCACCAGCCGCATGAAGTTCAACAAGGGAAGGTGCTGGATTCTGTACTTGGGATGGGGGAACTCCAGATGTACCTACAGAACATACAGAGGAATGAGATGATAGAAGGCAGTGCTGTGGAAAGGGACCTGGGGGTCCTGGTCAACAGCAAGTTGAATGTGAGTCAGCAGTGCCCTGGCAGCCAGGTGGGCCAACTGTGTCCTGAGGGGCATCAGGCACATCATCACCAGCCAGCTGAGGGAAGTGATTGTCCCACTCTGCTCTACAGAGGGGAAGCCCTATGAGGAGCAGCTGAGGTAATTTGGTCTGTTCAGCCTTGAGGAGACTGAGGGGAGACCTTATTGCAGTCTACAACTTCCTCGTAAGGGGAAGTAGAGGGACAGGCACTGATCTCTGTGGTGACCAGTGATAGAACCCGAGGGAATGGCCTGAAGCTGTCAGGAAAGGTTTAGGTTAGATATTAGGAAAATGTTCTTCATTCAGAGGGTGGTTGATCGCTGGAACAGGCTTCCCAGGGAAGTAGGCACAGCACCAAGCCAGATAGAGTTCAAGAAGTGTTTGGATGATGCTCTCAGGCACATGGTGTGACTCTTGGGGATGATTCTGTGCAGGGTTAAGAACTGGACTCTGATCCTTGTGTGTCCCTTCCAACTCAGCATATTCTGTGAATCTGTGAAAATTTGCTGAATAATCATTTTTCATGGCTCTTTTGATCTCTTTGCATTCTTAATTTTCCTTCAAAGAAAGGAAGAATCTGAGGACTTACCTTCAATTTCTATTTTTAAAGCTATTAGTGATTTTTAAGCAGTCTTGAAATAAACTTACTTATTAAGATCACTAGCTCTCACTTCTGCTATGCCAAAAGGACCTCCCACTTATTTATCTATCTATCTATCTATATTTATTTATTTGAGACATATTTCTGTTTCACCCTCTCCTGTTCTTCAGAATAAATTTCTAATAAGTTTACATTTAGGGACCTCAGCTACAGAAATCAGGGATAGTTGCTGTCTGTGTGGGTTAGGGAAAAGGAAGAAATTGAGTCTACTCCTCAGATACATAAATAAGTAAATCCAAGAGAGTTTACTATTTTTATATCAATAAAAATTCAGCACATTCACTTGTTACATGCAGCCCAGGGACCAATTTCAGTAACTAAATCTGGTAAAATGTGGAAGCTGAATAACAAAATCTAAATTTTCATGATCTTGCATGTGTTGTGTGATAAATTGCCATGTCTGTTGGATTAAATACTATATAGATGTGGAAGGATGGAAAGAATGACGGGTGATTTTTCTATCCCTCTGTCCTTCAATCAGCCTTAACAATTAAAAAGGCGGTCTTGGTAAGGAAACAGTTATGGCATGTTCTGGGAAGAATTTTAATATGACTAAATAGACATTGTTTGCTTATTGACTGGTAATTCCTGAAGATGACTGCTAGTGGAGGTAAAAAAGCTATTTTGTTGTATAAAACTGACAACATCCTGCACTGTGAAACTTTGTAAGTGAATAAACACTTGAGAAAGCCAAGAAGACGCTACAGAACTGAGAAGTTGTTGAATATTAAAAAGTGATGAAGAAGAAAGAAAAGGAGAAAACTGTTGCTGTCTGTATTCCTATGCTGTAGACTACTGCAAAAAGGGGCTGGCAGAAACTGTTTAGTCTGTCTTGATTGTTACCACAAATCTGCTGAAATCGGGCTTAGATCTAACCAACAGGGGAATGATGAGAACAGCTCAATGCTCAGAAGCTTTCGGTGGGTCTTCTGGTGGATGCATCTTCCCAACAATCTATAACTTGCTCTTTAATGCAATTGTTTGCTTCCCCCCCTTTTTTTTAGTTTTTTTTTTTCTCTTCTCTTATTGTATAATAATTTAAAGTTTTTCATCCACAGGGTTAAGTTCTCTTTATTGTGAAATTGTAGTGTCATCATCCTTCTGTCTCCTCACCTTTGGGCTAGTGAGTTTTGCATCATTTTCTGCACAGCAGGATGATTTTATGCTGGTCAGTAAACTTAGATCTAGTCTGTTGCTTTAAAAAAAGGAACAGGGCAACCCACTTCTGTTGCTTTTTGAAAGGTGTCTGCTGCTGTGTTGTGTGGCGTTCCTTCCCTGGGGTGTATGCTAGGCATGGTCTGTGTTTCAAATAGCATCTCAGGAGTCTGCAGTTAGAAGCTGTCTCACTTTTAGATCTCAGTAGGGGTGATGGCATTTGGCACAAGTTAGACCTGTGTAGAAAGAGTGGCAGGGCTCAGCTCATACCTGATTATTCAGCTGAGCTTTCAAAAATAATCAGACTTATGCAAGGAGTCAAATGCAAGCATTTCATGCAGCCTTTTTGAGTTCATCATAGCCTTAGCTCTAGGGAATGCAGAGTGAAGTTCTGTCACTCATTGAGTTTAGGCAGTCCGGGATTATGGGACAACTAAGTAGGGACAACAAGTAACAACTGATTTTACAGTCTCCTCCAAATTGTACTACAGTAATTCAAGGACTTTTTTAACATTTCATAGTGTCCACATTGCTATCATAACCTGCTTTCAGCTACATGCATAGCTTTTGTCATTAATGTAGGACCTAGTGTGACAAGAATGAATGATTTTAATTAATTGTGTTTCTGTGATGTCTATGTATAGCAATTTCTTATCTTTTCTCTTTGAATATAACATCTCCAAGGAACAGGATTGGCTTGTTTAGCCAGTCAAAATTGGAATTGTGAAGGAGGCCTATGTCAAAAAAGAGTGCTTCTGTCTGCCCTGTGTCAGGTATGCCTTAAAGGAAGGGTACTGAGAAAGTTGCAAGAAACTGAAAATAGTGTTTTAGACTGAAATAGCGTTTTTCAACCTTAAGTATATGGCATCACTGAGGCTGTACTCTGTAATTACATTGTCAATTGAGAATTGCTTAACAATTTTGATGCTTTAAACTATGACAGGCTAATTCTGAGAAATGTTATTTTAGTTCTGTGGCACTTGCAGTGGTGCACAGCTGCTTGAGATTTCTGAATGTACACTGCTTTCTGCTTGAAATTGGAGACAAAAAGGAACCTCTGAAATAAACTGTCAAGCTTCCTTTAAGGAAGATGATTCAGGTCTAACCTTCCACAGTAGGTGGTATCACTAGGGATGAATGAAGAATTCTGCAAGATGTAATGCCATTTTGCCAGCAGGAAAACACTTCATATTTAAGATAAAAATGCTTTTTGAAAGCTCCTGGCAGACACAATGTGACAAGGTAGTTCCTAGACGTTAGGTCTGTATCTGGATAGGAGACATAAGAAGAACAACCCTGGGACAATATATTTAAGGAAAGCTAGGATGAAATGAAGGTAAATACAGATTGAATTTGTCCCTGAGGTTTTTTTGCTCAGAAATCTTATAAATGTCACATTTTAGTTTTTGCAAACTTAAAATAAGATTGTGCTGTAGTGTGTGTAACTGTCAGGATGTGTTTGTGAAGCTGTATACCTGTCAGTCAGACCAGATTGCTGAGATTTGACAGCTACTGCTTGAAAAGTACGTCTGTACTTTCATAAACTTTTCATAAGTCTTTTCATCAAAGACGGAGAAACTTGCTAGTGAAGTTAATAGTCTATTTTTTCTTCCTTTTTTTTTTTTCTGCCCCTTTTATACTTTATAGTAACTGTTCTAAGTTGAGTCCTTCCATATATTTTTGACAAAAACCTACTGTGGAAGGTACCTTAGTCTCGTAGCATGAATCATATACATAATGCTGTCCTTCAGCTGTCTTATATTATACCTCACCAACAGTTAAAGTAAATACCTGTAATCTTTGAAACGTGTGGCACTTTGTCAAATCAAATCCTTTTTGTTTTCTTGGTTCTGTTTCCTTTTTCATAAGTCTTGAGGGACACATTTAAAGCTTGACTAGGTTCTCTTGCAGACTTGTCTTTCCTTGATGCATTTCCATAGATTTCTCAGATGTGCTCCTGGCACACATCAGCATATCTGAAATCAGAAGTGGTTTCTGTTAATCTTCCAGTACATCTGTCAGACATTTTGAGTTGTGGTAGTTTGTGAGTATATACAGAGCTATACATGGAGACATACACTGTCCTCTTCTGAAGGGTCAGTCATTTTCACTTTATAATTTCCTCTCAGTTGAGGAACTTAAGATGATGTAAGTCTGTGATTAAAGAAAGACCAATCCAGTTGAAGGAATAATTCCAAATAAATGTTCTCCTCAAGTGCCGTACTGGTTAAGCATGGATACCAGAGATGGCTAGAAGTCAGATGTAGTCTGACTTATCTTTTTCAATTCTTAGTGCCCTGGGATTTCTTTAAAATGAAAAACTGTACATCCAAGGACTCTTTGTGAGGGTGTTGTCAAAGACCAGGTAATTACTTAATGGCTGCTCAAGTGAAGTTATTCTTAGAAAATATTCTATTATATTTAGCAATATATTTTTTACTTTTCTTTTTTGAAAGAATTGTTTTTACATAGTTATCAGTGTGACTTCAATACCACTGTTAACTAATTGCTAGAGAAAAAAAAACAAGTCTGTGTCTTTTGGGGGATTGATTCGTTGTAGTCTTCCATCCCCCAAAGTTCTTATAAAGTGCTTAATTAGAAGATTTTTACCAGATACAGGTTGAGTTACTTTGTTTTAAAAAGAGATAGTAGCAAGTGTTAGTTACCTTACATGCATACATTTATTGCTGCTCTTGATGTCAAGGGACTTATTCTGAAACATTTTTGTCCTTCAACTTCTTTATTGTAATTGTAGAACATTGCATGGTTCTGATGGAGATGGATCTAGACTATTTATTGACTGGATGTTTTTCATGAAACAGGCGTGGTGAACAGAAAGAATACATTGAAATTCAATAATGTGCATAATTCATCTATCATAATTTAACAAATGAAAAAGACTAAGACATGCTGCTATCCATCACAATTATTTTCCTGTACTCCAGGGTATGATAAATTGTATTAAACAACTTTTGGCTTAGCAGATTCAGAGAATAGTATTGAGCAAGTTGCATCTTCTGATTTTATCACCTTACTGCTACTGTTCAGTGACTTGCAATTTTGACATGTATTACAAAACGTTTAATTTGAACTGGAGATTTTTTGAAGCTGTTTAAAAAACTAACTTATATAGAGACATAAATAGCAGCAATCAAACCTAAATAGGAACCCATACTACATGTGTCCTTTAAAAGTACCTCCTTGTTCGCTGGATTAGATGGTGGGGGGCCAGGACCTCCAGGGAACTATTTTCTCATTTAGGCTGTTGTGTCCAAAGTAAACGGGAGGTGAATCCTATTGCAGCCCTGAGACTCTTTAACCCTTAGGTTTAGCAGGTGCCTCAGTTTATTTCTTCTCTTGTTAAGATGAATAAACTATTGTATGTTGCTTGTATGATAGTTTAGCCAAACTAAACTTTCTCCCCATTAACAAGAAATAAGCTAAATAAAGAGGAAAATTCAGTTAACCAAGTAGTTTCTTTGTAATTTTTTACATATGTGACAATTAGCCATTTAATGAGATCTACATGCTGTGTGAGGTGAGAAGAAGTTTATACTTGTCTTATGGAGTTGTGATATTCCACTTTCATGGAGAAGAAATTATGGCATGCTAACTCTGAATTCCAGGTCTTGGCACATGATCATTTAGAGTGAGCATTTGCTTCTGGACCATGTCACTGTCTGTGAAGGAGAGTAGCAAAGGTGGGTAGAAATTACTGAGAGGATGCAGTAACAGCAATGCCTGGTCACGATCCAGGGCAGGATGCACTGGCTGTTGGAACTGCCCGGGTGTGAAGGTTACAGTTTGACGTGTTGCAACACTGGTGCCAGCTGCGGAGTTAAATCTTCGTCCTCTGCCTGAAATACCATGAATTCAAGGGCTGTCAGGGTTTCTTCTTTAAACTGTTGGAATGTGGCTTCTGTCAGACCCATAGCATCAGCTTGGAGATTCTGGCTGTACTGTAAATCCATATCCTTGGCTACTGGTTGATATAACAGCACAGGTATGAGGTCTGTTCTTTGCAGAAAAATGTCAAAATTATTCCATTCCTATTCCAGTCCTTTTCCTCTTTCCTGCATTATCTCTTTTACTCTGTAATGCATATAATTACGCTGAGGTAGTTGCATCAGTGCTGTCTGAGTTGGGGGCAGTTAACTACTCTTAAGTGTTGTTCTCTACACTGTTCTTCTTTCTGCTCCTACCCATGCTCCTTGGTTAATTACTCATAATTTTTTGAGGGGGTACATGTCTGGTGCTTGCTTTTCTGTCACACATGCATACCATCTCCAAATATTTTCATATATTCCTTTAATCAGATGTGTTCTTTTCTTGCCTTTGCAGAAAACACTTCTGTATGCATTCCTCTCCTCCTCCATCAGTTACTGCAGCATTTGCTGGTGTTCCTTTATATAACCCATTGATAATCCAAAGTCGCATTCCCTACTGTCATGCTAGAATGAGTGTTCAGACTGCAGTCTTTCCCTTGACTTGCCTTCTTCACTAAAAGCTTTCTGCTGTCAGCCTTTGTGGATTATCATGTTTGTACATTTGGTGTTGGCTGCGATTGCATCCTTCTTCCCCCTTTCCTTCCCTTAAGCAAGGCTCGATAGTTTTACCTACCTGCTACTCAGGGTCATTTCAAAGCTGTCTACAGGCTATCTTCCGTGCCCTCTAGTGAAGGGACTTCTTCCACATGCTTATCTTCATTCAAAAAACATCTTCTAACCTGACTCTGAGATTATGTGCAGGTAATTAGTCAACTGATTAGGTTGAGGAGCAGTGAAAGGCAGCCTAAGATGATACTAATTAGGGGCTTTTGGCAATGGAGTAAAAGATGAACAAAGATGATTACAGAGAGATGGGCCTTAAAGGCGCGGATTTACAGTTTTTAGTAAAGGATTTACAGCACAGAAGCTGTTGTTGATTTACCATCTGTGAGAACTGCTGCAGCAGTGTTAATTTCAGATGTTATCTGGAAACTTTCTTCACACATAACTCGGCCTGATAGTGGTGTGTCCTTTTTAAAATAGTGAAGCCATCTTTGTGGCTTCGTTTTCTGTTTGTGTAATGAGGGTGGACCTTCACAGAGGCTATGCTTTGCTTTACCAGAAAAGACCTCAAGTTTTCTTTCTTGTCAGGTTTGGTGAATGTCAAATGGCTCCACATAATGCTGAGGATATTGTAACATAGGGATAAGTTCCCTGCAAAGAAAATGCCAGATTCTGGGCACTGCATGTATGTAAGTCATGAGATCAACAGCAAGCAAGCACACAAGGAGGCTCTAGTGCCTAGGAAGAATGTGATCAGAGGGCAGCTGAGTGAAAGTGCAATGTCCTCATTACCCTCATGTCCTGTATCTATCTGGCTCTGAAGTATGGTTGGTTAAAAGCACAGACTGTGAGTAGGCCATTTATTTTGTTTTAATATGCTTATTTTGTGAAAGAAATCATAACAAAACACACACACCACCCCAAAAAAAGGTACAAGGGGTGGAGTATGGGTGAATGCCCCTAGTCCTTTGGAAATAAAGAACAGATCTATTGCTGCAAATCAGTGAAGGAGTAAAATTACGATAGGATTAGTATACCATTCACCTTAAATAAGTCTACAGTATGCATGAATTTGAAGCTAGACTAAAATATGATCCTAAAAAATTGGAAGGTAAATAAGAAATACAAATTTTATCTCACTATGATTGCTGTAGGTTAATTCTTGGTTGCTCTCAGGCTTACCTGAGGTTACAGAGAAAAAGAGAAAAAAATGCTTAAGAACGTGGGAAAATATATCTAAATGTATAGTGTGCATAAAATGTGGGACACTTGTCTTGTAAATGAGGCGATTTTCTGAAGAAAGGAGATCCATTATTTTGTAGTACTTTCACAACTGTGGAGCAACAGAGGTGCATTTTGTCAGCCATGGTTTAAATTTTACATCACTAAAATAACCTTCTAAGGAAAAGAAACTATTACAAACAGTAAAACTGGCCATTCATCTTGCAACTAATAGCTTAATTTTAAAGAACAAAACCTTATAAATTTTTCTCCAGAAAGTTCTCATGTACAGAATTTCCTGTCTCCATGAATGTTTGTTCAGTCCTTTATTTACCGTGGTTGAGTTCTATTTCTGTAGCCCTATTGTTTGCAAATCAATGCTTTTCTAAATAAAATGCCATATTTCCCAGAACACTGCTAATCAATTCATGCTACAGGTGAGTTATATCATAATTTTTTTTACCATTGTGAATAAAACAAATTGTGTGAAAAGGCACCTGTGTATGTGCATGTTCCTAAAAGTTTCAATCCATCTTAGTGGAACTATTTGAAAGTCCAGTGACTTCACTGATGGTGAGAATATTTTCTGGTGTAGGTGGTTGTTTTGCATCTCTACTCTGAGTGCTTGGCTTTATATGCTATTTTCATGAAACATTTTGGACTGGTAGGTTCTGTAAAAATATATATGTTGCTGTTTTTATGTTTAAGTCTTGGTTGGGTTTTTTAAGGGTTTGGATTAGGTGGGGTTTTTTTCTTTTTTTTCTTTTTCGTTTTTTTTTTGTTTAAAGGAAGGATAGACCTGCTAAAGAATTTCCCTGGTTCACAATTCAGCACTCCTTTTTAGATTAGGAGTTACCCAGTACTGTCTCTACCTCTGCTGTTGGCAATTTACTTACTACCATCATAAAACCACATTAGCTGTATTGGTGTGCTTGTTTATCATGAAGATAAGACATTTCTTTCTAACATTTCCTAGGTGCTTATTCTGGAACCTGAAGTAATGTGGATTTGCAAGTAGTAGAAGAGATAGTCAAATTTATACGCAGAATATTACTAGTTGGAATAATAGAATTGTTTGGTTTATCATTGTTAAGAAGGGACAGAAAGTAAACTAGGTTACAAACGTAAAGAGGAAGTGGGGAAAAGAGGAGAAGGTGAAATGGATGTGTATTAAAAAAGATGCTAGGAATTGTTTAAAATTGGTAAGACAAAGCACTAAAAGGTTGAATAGTAAGTCAAACAGACATTAATCTGGCACAGAGTAGCATGGCTGCCTGGGAGTCAACTGTGTTATGTATCTGTAATCAATTCTTCATTAGGTAATTTTACTCAGCACAAAGTTGTGGAAAGTACTTTTCTCAGGAAAATGTGATGTTTTGAGAAAACAGGTTTGACTTTGCAGATATATTTGACATTTAATATTTGTAAAATGTTTGATTTGATGCCATGGGATATGTTGATTTAGAAATTGTAATGGTACAGAATCATCAGGGTACATCAAGTGTGTTTTAAGAAAATGATTAGTAGGTAATCAGTGTGGAGTATGTGGAGGTCCTCTGAGGATTAATTTTAAATCTGATGGTGTTTAACCTTTCTATTAGTGATGAGGGAGAAATATGGAGTCATTACTGATAAAAGCATGAAGATGACAACAGGGCTAGAGCCCTGGTAAGTAGTGATCAGAGGAGCGCTAAGTAATCTTGCAAGCTGGAGTGCAAGAAAGCATTGTATGTTCTGATACAGAAATGAAGATGTGCCTCCAGCCTCAAGAAACACTATCAAGGAAACAGTGATTTAAAAAGACTTGGAAACCATGATTTTTGATGTGTGATCAAATGCATTTGAAATAGGAGAAATACTTGACATTATTACTATGTCATTGGAATACTTGATCTAGCTCATGCAGCATCACAACTCATGAAGGACCACAAACTCAGGGGAGCTCAGAAGAACAACTGTGTTGAACCACTGTGTATTTGGAAGCACATCTTATAAATTCCTTAAAGCTGCCACTAGAATCTATTCAGTAATTCAAATTTACAATATTTGATCTGGGTTTGCAAGCATGCGGTAGAGAACTGCTGTTTAATAATTGAGGCAGACCACTAGTAAAACAGGCCTGAGTGACTAAACAGATTTAGATTGAGAATTAAGTGAATTAATTTTTGGAAAAACTGAAGAGTTGAAGTGTTGGTTCATTTGGTAACTGAGATCCGAAAGGGATGCATGAGAGTGAGCTGGCTGATGACATTATGAGGCCATTCTTCATAACCTTTGAATGATCATGAAAATTTGGAGAGAGGAGAGCTGGAGGAAAACAAATGTGACTCCTGGTTTTAAAAAGAGCGTCTAAGAGGATCCAGGAAACGACAGGCAGGTCAGCGTCACCTCAGAAGGTGATGGAACAACTAATTCTGGAAACCATTTCCAGGCATACAAAGGACAAGAAAGTCATCAGGAGTAGTTAGCATGAATTCACCAAGGGGAAGTGACCAACTTGATAACCTTCTTGACCACCTTAATAACCTGCTATGATGAAATGACTGGCTGGATAGATGAGGGGAGAGCACTGGATATTGTCCACCTTGACCACAGTAACTCACAGAGAAGCTGACAGAGTATGGACTGGATGAGCCGACAGTGGAGCTGGCAGAAAACTGTCTGAACAGCCAGGTCCAAAGGGTGGTGATCAGTGGCACAAAGTCTCAGTTGGAGGCTGGTGACTGGTGGTGTACCTGAAGGGGTCCAGTGCTATTAAACACCTTCATTAATGATCTAGATGAGGGGGCAGAGCACACCCTCAGCAAGTTTGAAGATTACACAAAACTAGGAGGGGTGGCTGATACACTAAAGGGTTGTTCAGCAAGGGGAAGTGCAATAGTCCTGCACGTAGGTAGGAACTAGCCCTTGTTGCAGTGCAGGCCAGGGTCTGACCAGCTGGAGAGCAGCTTTGCAGAAAAGGCCCTAAGGATCGTGGTGACCACCAGGTTGACCATGAGCCAACCATGTGCCCTTGCAGTAAAGGCCAGTGGTATCCTGGGTTGCACTAGGAGGAATGTTGCCAGAAGATCAAGGAAGGGGATGTTTCACCTCTGCTTAGCAATGGTGAGGCCACAGCTGGAGTGCTGGGTCTGGTTCTGGACTCCCCAGTACAAGAGAGACATGAGTATACTGAAGAAAGTTCATCGAAGGGCAGCAGAGGTGTCTCTCCTATGATAAAAGGCTGAGAGAGCTGGGACTGCTCAGCATGGAGCAGAGAATGTTCAGAGAGATCTTATCACCATCTATAAATACCTGAAGGCAGGGTGCAAAGGGTGCAGAGCTCTGCTCATTTAAGTGTTGCCCACTGACAGGACCAGAGGCAACAGGCACAACTTGAAACACAGGAGGTTCCCTCTGAACAGCAGGAAACTGTGAAAGATGTAACTGAACACTGTCATAGGTTGCTCCTGGTGGTTGCGGAGTCTCCAGCCCTAAAGATAACTCAGAAACTATTTGGGTCTTGTCACTTGGCGCACATTAAATTCTTATCACACATTGAAATCTTTAGACCTATTTACTTCCTCAAATACAGAGACCAAACATAACTTTTATAAAGACTTTTAAACATTTAAAAGTGCATTTATACAAGAAGAAAATTGCCCCAAAAGCTCAAGTGTTTATTGTTTTCTAAGTAATTGAAAGTAAACCAAGAAAGATACTCCAAAATACACTTAAAAATATATGGGTGTACACCATATATAACAATTAATTGTATAACAGTAGTGTGGCACTTTCAGATAATTGAGCCAAAAACCTCTGAGCTAGTCTAATCTATCATAAATCAGTGATACTGTCTTAATCTATATTGTTTGGAGACATGAGCATACGCTTAGCTTTTATTAGACTGTCCTATCCTGAAGCAAACTTTGGCAACTGAGAGTGTAAGACCTTCCCAGTGTAACATACTGGGGTCCCAGGAATATCAGACCCTTTTCACAAAGGATCAGAGATGCTTATCCCAGTGTTATGACCTGGACAAAACATCCCTTGCATCAGGCATGGAGTAGGAATTAATGGAAAGCAAAAAATTATTTGAATCAACCTGACAGTCTTTGGATTTGTTTGTACCTAGATGACTACAGTCCCTCACACACAGACCTGAAATAGTTTCTACAAAGTTAGAAAGTGTGAAGCTCTGTGTGGCCTCCATTTCTCTCTCTCTCCTTTTTTTTTTTTTTACAGTACAACATCTAAGCAAGTTTACTACTGATTTAATCCTCTTATAGGCAAGAATTGAAAGTAATTATTTTATCTGGGTAGTGTAGTGATAGTGCCCTATTCTTCTGTGTGGGAGGTTCAAGAGTTCATTCCTTGGGTCGTATATGCTTGGGCATGTCAGTGTTGCAGTGGTAATGTTTTCAGTAGTGTCAAGTGTGGATCTCTCTTATAGTTGATGAGACCTTGTCAGAGGTTTCTAAAATTAATTAATTATTTTCCTTCTGAAAGAAGGTTAAAGATGTGTTGAATGAAATAAAGTATAATTTACTGCAAGAGATAGTGACTAAAACAGAGGAAAGAAAAGCAGTAGCTAACTACATTTAAAAATAGAAATTTATTTATACCTGTAGCACAGTTAAAGCCTGTTGTGCTGACTGAATTTAGCAAGCAGACCTGGGATTCAGCCATAGTACTGCTAATGACTGGAGGCGTTATTGATGTAGTGAACTAATAGCCCGTGTGATGAAGTTGCCTGCTTCATCACTGTGGCACCTCCTACAGGTTAATTCATTGAGCAGCACAGGTTAAACCTCCAAATGGAGGTCCTGCTCTCCTTTCATCTAGGCACAGAGTTGTACTGACAGCAGTAACTAAAACGAGATGAATATTTTCCTGAATTATTGATTGAGTAGGTAGAGCTGTATCAGAGAACTAAATGGTTGGGGATCCATCTGTAGCAGTTCATACTCCCTGATTGGGAAAATGCATATATAGTAACGTTAAAAAGCAAACCAAGAAGAGTAACAGCCTTTCTCACCTGAAAGAAAATCCATGAGTTAAAAGCAAAAAAAGGGTGGGAGAATTCTTGGATTAGCAGGCAGGAGGTGGGCTGCATGGGCTTCAATATCTGTTTGAATTCTTTCTATATATAAAATTCTTTTATGGCATTTGTTCTCAGATGTCTCAGTAGACACATTAGAACTCAAAACATAAAGAGCTCATTTAATTAGATGATAAACTATTTCACTTAGAGTTTATAGGGAAAAATACCATTTATAAGGCAGTCTGATAAGAAGAGGAATGAATACAAGTGTGTCCTGTCTGTTTTTTCTTTTGCTCTACCCATTGAAGAATATAAACTTCTGATCTGTTGGGCAGAAGAATTATAAAATTCATCTTAATAGTACTAGTTTTTAATAAATATTTTGATGCTGTGAAATCCTTTATAAAAAAATTTTTAGGGTTTTTTTGTGTTTTTTTCTGTTTTTAATTATGGCATAGCTGAAAAGCCTCTTGAGACTAGCAAAGCTAATGCTGCCTTTGTTCTTTACTTAAAGCTAGAACTGTGTTGTAAATAGTCTGTATTTCTCATCCAAGCTTAATATGTTGTTATCTAAGTGTTCTCTAACAACTGCAGAACTCATCAAGCAAATGGAAAGATTACCCCTGAAATCAAGCTTCAAACTTTTATTTTCTCACAATCAATAGACAAGTAATGCACGTTGGATTTATAATGATATTGAGATTGACTGCTTAAATCCTTTTTAAAGTTCAAAGCTGGAAACAGATTGTGTGTACAAGCAATCCACAGTAGAGTTTCTAAGTAGGGGCTTTGTGATAAATAAGTGAAATTGGGTTTGACTGAAATGGCCCATCAGTCCCATATGGGTTTAGCAGGAAGATTTCAGGCTCAAAAAAGACAGAGGTTTGGAGAAGCATCAAGCATTGGTTTCACATCACCTGAGATTGCTTTGTGGAGTCTGCTGGGAGAGGTAAAGGCAAGAGGCTCGTTAAAAATGAGCAGCACCAGGGAGAATGATTTAGCTTGAAGTACACTTGTTTTTAGCTTGAAGAGTTTAAAGGCGAAGATACATTTTAAAAGCTCAGCTGGCAGATGAGAAGAATGCTGTCAGGTTTCTCAATGAAATCCCTTTATATAGAGATAAATAGCATGTTTTAGTAGTTTTTTGACATCATCAGGAAAAAAAACAAAGCAACCAAACCCAAAAAACTTACTCAGCTCAGAATGTCCTGATAGTAGGATGAAATGATAGTTAATCTCTCAGCTATCAAAATTGGATTTTGATAAAACACATTGTCTTCAGTCCTGGTGTGTGATAACTTCAGAGGTGGTATTAACTGCCTGTAAAAGTTGTGGAAGCTGGGCAAGAAAGGAGAATATCCCTTTGAGGATATTCTTCCTGTGCTAGCAGTAGAGCTGTGGTATCCTAAAGTTTATGTTGGGCCCATTGTCTTAGAGCTGGCTTTTACCTAATCAAGACTTTGAACTGTTTTACACTGTTGTACTTATTGACTTTAGTAAACATGATACTAAACTTTAAAATCAGTATGTAGCTCTTACTTGCTTTTTATTCAGATATAATCTGTGCTGTTAACAGATTCAGTTATAGTTGTTACACAGTAGTTAAAGTAATTTAAAATATCACAGGTTTTGATTAGTCTATGAGAGCTTAGGGATTACTTATCAATGTCTGTCTATTTACCTAATGCTGTAAGGCAAGGAGTGAACAAAGTGACATTGACCTAGGAAGTTACATTTTGGTTTGGTTTGTTCAATGAGAACAAGTGTTCTTTATCTCAATCTGAATTGTTAATTTATGTGATGTGTTGAAGCAACATAGTCTTCTTTTCATCGTATCATATCCAGAAATGCAGCTCATAGCTGTTTGTTTTGTGAAAACTTGTATGACTCCTGTCACAACCATAGACAAAATAAGTGACTGCTTACTGTATTGTTTATTTTTGCCTTCATTCACATCCATTCATTCATGCATATAAATTACATGGGGAATAGGGAAAAACTTTGCGGGGAGAGTAGTTGAATAGCACAATTTCTAACTGAGAATTAACATGTTGGATTTTACTAAGTTTAAGAAAAAAGTTCTATTTTTAAAGTTATTAAAAAGTACCTTAGTGAAAATCAGAATCCAGTGGGATCAGGAATTTAATGGCTTTGTGAAATGAATGGCTGGCAGTACTGGTTGTGGAAAAGGTGGCTTGACTGTCTTTTATTAGGCTGTAGTTCCCCAGAGCCCTAGGATGGATGTAGCATGAAAAGGTTTGTCCTCATGACAAACTGAAGGTCTAATATAGTGTTTCCTGAACAGATGTTAGAGAAATGGTCTGGTGTGGTCTAATAACGGCAGTCTTGATGATTGTATGTTTCTTAGGTTACACTGTAATTTAAATAAAGTGTTGGGGTGAACAGACCCTTTATTATGATAAATATTGGCTGCAAGGCATGCGTTTCAATCTCTTCCTCCCAGCTGGATGGGGGGGGGGAAAGGGGATCTCCCCACCCTCTTTTTTCCTTCCTTCTGAATTGCATTTTATTTCACTTCAGATTTCCCATTATATAAGGTTCTTTCTTGAACATAATCTGTGCAGTTCTGTATTGTTTTCCACTTGTACAGTTTTGTGTGGCTTCCCAAATGTCTTTCCCTGCTCTTCCCTTCCCTGGACGAATCTTTCTGGGGCTTTGCTGTGCTGTATTTTAGTGAGTTACAAAGGTGCTGAGGTACTCTGGTGAAGTGAAATGAAAAGGACTAAGCAGTTTTTAGGATAATCAGTTAAAAAACTGGAATGAATATGAAAATACTGAAAGCAGACAGCTGTCTTCTTTTCTTGGAATTTGTTTATCTTCAACAGATCAGCACAATTGCTTACATCCCTAGTAAATACCAGATTAACAGTGAGTGATTCTTGAGCTTACGCTTTTTCAGGGCAGCACTTCACCTAAGGAAACAATTTAGGATTTTGCCTTTAGGCCTTGGTAGCTTTATAGGAGCAAATTAAACCAGGAGAAAAATAAATCAAATTAGTAATTACTTAGTGTGTTTAGATATTTTCTTTTTCATCACAGCTGCATGTGCTTGGGCATATTTTGGTGATAGATCTCGTCAGTGAACTGAAAGGAGGTAAAATTGCAATAAAATCTAAGTGAGGAAATGATAGAGGTATTCTACATAATAATTAAATTGATAGGGGCAGCATCTGTTACCAATATAAGAAATCACAAATAGATGCTGAATGGAAAAGACATACCTATGGTATGTATTTTGTCCCTCAGCTGATAGAAGGGTGAAGTGCTGCAGACTGCTGCTGCTTCAAAGTCACAATTGGGGTAGGGGTGTGTGTGGTCCAGGAGCTGAGCTGAAAATCACCCCTCTTTCTTTTCTTCCCTGGGAAAGAGTACAGAAAACATTGTCATGTGTTTTATTGTAGTTTTTCAAAACAGAGATGTCATTTCAAGTCCTTTAAGAGGTACTGCATGGTGTCAAAAGAAAGTATGCCTAATTGTTACCTTCTGTATATATTAATGCCCTGTGTACATCCCAACCTCCTGGTTATGTCCTTACTAATCTCCACTTCAAGTAAATGGGGAAAAAATAATATCTCCCATATCTCTGTTCCATAGCATCTGCTTTCTTTGCCAGCCAGGATGACTGAATGCTTTTACGTATTTAATAAAGTGGCTTTGTGCATTCCTGGGTGGTAGCTAGGAAAATAAATTAAGTAAATCCTATGATATAAACTATGTGAAATAGGTGTGCAGTTGCATTTTGTTTTTCTCAGTAGGCTTATTCTGCTGCCAGAATATCGTTTGAATTTTTCATTCTGTTTAAAGTATGTGAAAAGACGGTTCCTTTTGTGAGTTGTCTATAGGTCAAAGCTTTATGTCAAAACGTTTCAGAAAGTTTATAAAAGAGATTTTTTCATTTGGAAGAACATTTTTGTCATGTATTTGTGATAAACAAGATGCAAAACATATGGCAAATCTCCCTTTTATTTATTCATTTTTGTAGTGTTTTTGACCATGGTCCAGAATTTCGTCAGGTTCACTCAGCTGCAATAAAAATGTAAATCACCTGTCTCCCTTTTGCAACTGGTATGTCCAGTGTGATCTTTTTAATGAGATATATACATCTGTATAGGTTAAATCGGTGTTACAAACTGGACTTCTAGTTTTTCTTGGAAAGTCATTCCAAAGTACTTCTCATATAAAAAAGTCTTTTTTATAAGGCTTTTTAAAGCAAGTTATTGTAACATACATTTCTAAAGTCAATTCCCTAATCTCAAACTCAATTTAGGCATTAAATTAATAATTGAAAAAGACATCAGTATTTATACCAAAAAAGAAATTAAACCTGAGAAAAAAACCCAACCATCCCCCAACCACTAAAATTTATCCATAGCAGCTATTCGTACAAGAAATGTCTCTTAGTATTCACTTCTGTTGAACTCGAAGACCAGCTAGTACTTTTAACACCTAGCATGATATCCTGCCCTAAAGCATAAAATCTGATGACTTCTGCAAGTATGCTTGTTTTAGGATTACCTTTCAAAATAGGGTTTCCTGACTCAATTTCTGTGTAATCCTGTAGGTTCTTTATTGGTTTGAACACCCAGATATTTTTCTTGGTAGATACCCTAACTAATGATGATATTATCTATCACTAATATTGCAAAATCAAACACCCTGGCATTAAAAAAATGCCAGAAATAAGTTTGCTCATGGAATATGCACCCATTTTTCCATGTGCATCATAAATATTCACTGATACAAAAGTGACACAAATGTGTGGATATTATTTGCTTACATAAGATGAATGATATTTATTTTAAGAGCCCTTATTCAGTGTCTTGGCTTGGTGAGTGGTGTCTGTTCTCATGTCTGTCCCGTAGCTCAAAGGACTTTAAATGCACATTTTGAGAGGAAACGTTTTTCAGGGTTTTTCACTAATGTCCAGGAATCCAAATTTTGAATTCTTCTCAGTATTTATTAGGCAAATGCAATTGTTTAGAAAACATTTTATTTGCCTAAATGTGGGTAGGTTTCCAGGGAAAGTTAGAACTGGCAGATATGTAAATTCAGCTTTGCTACAGTGTCCTGTGTCACAAAAACTGAAACATTTTTGATGACATTTATGTTGATTCAGTTTCTGTCAGGTAAGTGGAGGGAGAACAGAGAGAACAACTGTAAGTGTTTTATGAACATGTGGTGAGCTTTTGAAGTCTCATAAATAACAGCTTTAAATGTTTATCTGAAATTATTTTTTTTTCTGTATACTGTCATCACCTGTGATACTGCTGGAATTGTGTCCATGAATTCATAACTCTCTAGCATTCTCATACCACCTTTTCAGCATGTCTTAGTACATTTTTGTATAATTTTTTTACCTCTTGTTCTCCCTCATGGACAGAATGAATATCTGGTCTTTCTTAGTTGCAAAGCATACTTTTTACCTCATCATCTTTCCTCTTGCACATGAGATTTTTTCCAGACAATTCTTCCATCCTCTGCCATTTTCAAAACCCTTTCTGAGCACAGCCACCATCAGAGAAGTTATGTAATTGTAAAATCTGTTTCCTTTTGCTCTTCTTTCTCACCCCCATGCATATGTAGACATGACAAAATGTAGATACTGTTTTAAATTTGATCAACTTTATGCAGCACATGGGTTTTCAGACTCCCTGACCAGTAATATAGATTACAAGATTAATTTAGAGCTCTGAACACTCGCCTTTAGTAGAAACGAAAAATGTGGTATATTTTGAGAGAAAATAAATGCTCCATTTTAAAACAGACTGCCCACTGTTGAAAGCTCACTTGTAAAGCCTGGATAAGAATATTTGGTGCGTGTATGTCACTGCAGATACGTGGCAGCTCTGTGGGTACTTTGGAGGCACACAGAGAAGAGTTTCTTTTACTAACTATCTCTGAGCTAGCATGTCTGGAAAGCCCTTTAAACATGCAATGCTATAACAACTTTGAAAGGGCAGGTAGAGCCATTTTTTGCTGAGAATCTACACAGAAAGCAGATCCAGGCAGACCACTATGTCCAGTTTCTAATATGTTCCTTAAACCGTCCTTTTATGTACCTCTGGTTTGTTTACTCAAGTAAAACTTGAATTTTATTTCAGCTTTATTGGCTCAACAATTTATTGATTTCAGGGAAGCAAACAGTTTTGTATTAGGCAATTCCTGTCATCACCCAATCTATAGTAAAGTTATTCAGCAGACCAGACCTGTGGCACAAGTTTAAAGGCAAGTTTTTAATTTTTTTTTGATGTTAAAAATTGTCCATTAATTCCCACTGTTGCTTTCTCCATTATTGAGTTTATAATTGGGATTGATTTTTTGTTTTCCACTTTATGACTGGTTATCTGCCCCCAAAGGAGTAGTTGTTTATTCTCTGATGGGATAGTTTGTCAACTTAGAGGCTCAGGATCCCATTTTCGTAATGCTGTGTTTCTAAGATCACTTTCTAATTGTCATGAGAGTGCCTAGATAGGGTGATTGTCCGGAGCAGTAACCCTTGGGGATAAGGTGACTCATTCATGGTTTAAGCAAGCTTAGCAATTGTAGTTTGTAACACTTTTTCAATTATTTTAGTTTTCATTTACCTTGGTATGTTGTCCTGGTGTGGTCCATTGCTTTTGGATGCAGTGGTGTTCATGAGCACAGAAGGGAATGCAGTTGGCTGAGGAAGGGTATATTGTTGGTTTGGGCAGAGGCTTTTTTTTTGTTATAGATAGAAAGGAAAGATCCATTGCCTAATAGGACATTAATCTTTCACTGCATTATCCAGACTCCCTAATATGTCATGTTGTCTAGATGTCCGGCTTTCAGATCAGATATAAAAATCTTTATTTCTGTTTCTAAGAGTTGCTACACTGTATTTACACAAGAGTTAATTGACATAAACATATTCTCAGTATGAAACTGAAAATATAGAGACAGCAGAATTCAGAATACTTTTTAAATAAGGTAAAGGATAATACTATTAAAATTCAGTAAACTCATCTTCTGGGTTCACATATTCTGCAATGGGATTCATGGTACTATGGCAGACCATAAACCATAGGGCTTTGCTGTAAAGAAAAAATTGATTTTATCCTGAAGCAGGGCCATTGCATCAGTTCTGGTATGCGCATACCCTCCTTGCCAGTGCTAGCACTAATACAACAAGTTTTAGCACTTGTACACTTGGCAGCAAACTTTTTGATGGAAAGTACATATTGATCTGAGATCTCTGAAGTATATAAACCCAACAAAAATAAAGCAGTGTGCAATGTAACTTGAACTTTTTTCTATATTATTTTTTGTCACTTAATGGATTGTGTCTTTTACTATCCTAGTATTTATTAAGATATTCTTTGAGAATGCTTCATAACAAATGTCATAGTCATAAAACACAAAATAGTTTGAATAAAACTTCATTCACAATAGGAAAAATAAAGTGTATTCTTTATCCCTTTTACTTTAATTGGTTGCTTTCACCTTAAATTATATTCCTTGTTTGAACTCATAAATTTTTCAATATCTAAAGTAATTTAACCAAATAAAAATAGAAGCATCAAAAAAGGACTACATTTAGAAAATGGCATGGTTATATTGAACTGGATTCATGATGGTTAAATGGATAATTGCAGTTGAAAGAACCATAGGCTGTAATAGACTGTGTTGTAGCTTTTGCATTTGTCAATTCATGTCCTCTTTGGAATCCAAAAATATCTGTAAAATGCACCATAAGCCAAAGAATCTAAGTGGGGTATGGATCTCCTGTTTTACTTATAAATATTTCAGTCAGCACAGAATTCATCCTTTAAAATACAGTTTGGCTATCCAAACTGTGATGGCAGTATAACAGGCAGGGAAATTGCTTTGCTTGATTAAACTGTGTAACACACAATATGTATTATGATTGTTATTTTCAATTCTAATAGCAAAAAATGAGCAGAATTTCTCAAGTGTGCTAGTTGATTATAAACAACTGCCTGTCTTGGCAGTGGCTCGTGTTTCAAAACAGTGCGGCGATGAGAGACACTAAAGACTGCTGGTAATTGCTCAGATTTTAGCAGTGCATGTTGATACCATGTCTCCATAGCATTTTATGAACTGGGACCTTGTACAGTAAGGGCATCATGATTGGAAAATAGATGAAGAGCTGCAGAAGAAGACAGTAGGGCTTCAGCAGTGGCAAATGTAGAGGTTAGTCAAATGTTATGACCTGTTTCTAAAAAACTTCATCTTATTTTTGGTAGAGTCAGATGTGAGGGTCAGAACTTTAGGGAGAGAGCATAAGCCATTAGGCCTGTTGATGACTCTTGATTTACAGTAATTATATCTTGGCTAATTTAGCTAAGTTTTTTTTGTGTTTTGTTTTTTTCCATTAAGATGTTCAGTCTATAAGCTTGCCTCCACTTCCAACCACTATATATGCCATTTTAATCTCCAAAGGACTTTACAAGAAGTCATGGCTGTGCAAAGCCTTCATTAGTATTCATCTTATCCTTTGTGGCTGGCTGTAAAAAGAAAGATGGCTTGGCATCTGTGCTGTTAAAGATCTTCTGTATGCTGGTCGATTCTCTGGATAGGTGACTGTACAGCTTGATTACTCATAGTAATACTTGCTACACTTTCCTTATTAGTTGTGGGTGGAAAGGGCTTAGGAATAGGAATTAAGAAGTTCCTTTAATACTCTTCCTATAGCAGATGTGAAGGTTAGATACTCATTTTGAGGAAATTGTAGTAATAGTAAACTTGCAAAGGTTTGAAGGATGTAAATGGCAAAAGGACATAAAGGACAAAAAAAATAGCTATAGACTTGCAAGAGAAATGAAGAAAAACAAGCAGTGAGACAGACAAGAGGTCTAGACAAGTAGAACAGTCATTCTATTTATGCACATTTTTGACTTCTTCCTAATTCATGAGAAGCGGAAGAGCCTTTACTAACAATCTAGAATCACAACTCATACCATTTTTCCAGTATTGGACATTTTGCAGTGCTTGGCTTCTGGGTTTGAGCGAGAAGACGCCTTAAACTCTTCTGTCTTAACACTAGAGATATATATGATGTAATGATCTCATCTCACTCATGGCTAGGCTTCGCGAACGAAGATTAAGGAAGGCTCTATCCACATTTATTACAGGCACGCTGGTGGCTAATGAGGCCAATACGAGATAGACATATCCGATTGCAAAAGGCACAGCAGAAAGACTCCTTAGATGGTATATTCCGCAAGACATGGTTCTTTCTGCATTGTCTTTTCTCCTCGAGAGTGATCCTACATGCGTTCTCAAAGGAGACAGCTGCGTTATAGATGGTGTGTCTCCAGGCCTTCCGATTGGAGGCCAGAGTAGACCAGTTATGATGATCAATATGGCCAAGGCTGAGATGCTGTTTCAGGGAGTCCTTGTACCTTTTCTTCAGGGCTCCTCTCTTGCGGCAGCCGGTGGCAAGTTCACCAAAAAGCAGGATCTTAGGGAGGTGGTGGTCCTTCATCCTCGAGGCGTACCCTGCCCAGCGCAGCTGTGTTCTCAGCAACATGGCCTCAATCCTTGTGACTGCTGCTTGTTCTAGAACAGATGTATTGGTCACATAATCTGACATGACCCATGATTCGGAACCATATAAGAGAGTAATGAAGTGTGGGAACTATTCCATACATTCATTGGTCCTGGTTTGGATTGTAAACCCTGATTTGTGCCAGGTTTTACTTGGGTGTGTATTTTTTGCCAAGCTTGACTACATTGCGCTGCATAATTTGGTATTTAAATTTATGTCCTATTATCATTTGCAGTACTTTTGCAAGGAAACTACCTTTTGCTTCACCTGTGGGCTTTTTATTGTTATTCCTTATAAAAAAGCACAGTCTGAAAGTTGATGTTTAGCATTTATGTCTGAAACTTAGCTTGTGACATATTTTATGAAGTTTGGAGTAATATTTATGCAAGTAAGGCAAGTACTAGAACAAATGCATAAATGACTGCCTAAATTTCTAAGCTTTCCCTTTGGAAATGTTGCAGATGTTATTTAATATACTTTATAAAAATCTCTTGTATTTCTCAATTTGTTTAACTTCAGGAGAGAGAGAGTTTATATGTGTTGTTATCATTGAGGTGAAATGTTAGCGTTTGGAGTTGTCAGTATTTTAATGGGTTTTCTGTTCCCACTGGATTATCTAATTGAATCTTTTGCACTTTAATTTGTACAGAAAGAAGCAGTGGCCAGAGATGCCAATTTCCCTCATACTCTTAGATCTTAACTGAGACTTCCTATAGAAAGATATTTTAGAACAGAGACTAATACAGGATGACGTGTATCTGAGGGCAGGCCAAACATGGTGTGTCTGGAAAGGCCAATGTAATGCTCTCACTGTTAGGAGAACAAAAACTTAAATTATTCAGCCATTGCATATAAAAATAATTTCTGTTGAAGATTACATGCTTGCAAAGTTCTTGCCATGAATCTGAAATATTCAGCTGGACTAGCCATTCGGAAGGCTGGACTTCATTTAGGTGAAGTTTGTCGGGTATAATGAAATTTTGCCTTCTATTCTGCATTTTGTTAAGGTATTCTGTAATGCCATTTTCTATGAAAATTTAGATTTTTGAAGTAATTTTTAAAGCTACATTTTGTCTGTTTCCTATTTTAATACAGCTTGGCAAGGCTTAGCCCACTGTGCCTATGGAGAGATAGCAAAGATGATGAATAGCCCTAAAGTTTAGTTTTGTTTGAACAGCTGCAGGATTTCCTTTAATATGGACAGAAATATCTGTGAGTGGGGTTATATTTATTTTCCCAAATAGGAAAGATGTCATTCTTCACTGGAGTGAAACATCAAATAAAACAGAATTTTGTAACCCCGTGTTAGTCTCCTGTTGGCTGATAACGATGTAAAAAAGCTGGAGAAGTTTCCTCTGTACCACAGGATAAAAAGCAAACCTTTTCCATTTTCTTGTGGATGATGTCAGAATCTATTCTTCTAAATTCAGGACGTTAGTTTTTTCCCTACCTCAGCCTGGGATAGAATGAGCTTTTATAACACGTTATTATTTTCTAATTTACTTAGAAGAGAGTGAGAAAAAAAAAGAGGAAATAATACTGTTTTCTTTCTAAGACCTTGAGACTAAGCATAGATTAACATTTTGCGGCAGATGTGCTGTATTGTATCAGAGGCCTTGATCCCACCCCTGCTGGTACTTGTTTGCATCGCAGCACACCTGGGAGCACCTAGGCCTTCTCGTACTTGGAAACCAAGGTACAGCAATAGGAGCCGATGTTCCCACCCTTATGGTTTTCTTCTAAAATGTAGGTCCTCAGGCATGACATAGTTTGTTTTCCCCAAGGAATGCTAATATTGCAATATTTCAATATTCTGAGTTTTGCTGGTTTTTATTTTGCTGTTTTGTTTTTGATACCTGATGATTACATCATGAGAGAAAATTTGTCTGCAGTCCTAAATCTGCTTTTTTACCTTTGGGATTTTGTTTTCACGACAAGAAGGTTTTATGCCCTCTCAGAAAGTGACGATTAATAAATAGATAAATGTTTGTATTAAAAGATGCTTAAAAAGGACACAGCCTGCATTGAATGACATTTCAGTGGTTAGGATTAGCTATTCATAATCTGTTATCCGCATGCCTGGTTTAATTTTTCTCTTTGTGTTTCTTTAACAGGATGCTGTACTTTTGATGAGCCTCTCAGTTCCTGTGGCTATAGTCAGTCAGATGATGATGATCTTAACTGGGATCAGGTGAACGCACCGATAAAGCCATCCTCAGGTCAAGGGATGCCATCGGGTTGGTCTTTATTTTGCTTTGTTTCTCTTTGACGTTAGCTTATGTGTTTATTCAGCATTTCTTGACAGTACTGCTGTTAAAGTGCTGCTTCATCTAAATCTGTTTGTTAATTGCAATCCTCAGATCTTTCAAGTGATTTTTATGAGGGGTATTTTGCAAATCAAAGGTTTTCTTTTGTCATGTGGGGAATATAAAAGTTAGAAAATAGAAGTAGAAACTTGGTGTCATCAGGGAAGGTAGAAAGAAAACAGAATGGTGTCATAAATGAATCTGAAGTAGTACTAGAAACGGGCAGACAGGACTACTGAGATTCAAAGGAAGAAGGAGTAATAAGAGATAAAACAAAGATGGCCTTAGGCATTTTCATTGAAAGAGATATTAATCAAAATCTGCTGTGAAAAGAAAAAGAGGTGAGAGAAAAAGCAGAGATATCCCAAAACAAAAGGTCTCAATGATAATGTGCTTGTTGCATTTAAAAGACGATTGTGATACTATTAGTTAATGTATTTTGTGCAGTGCATGCCGTTGGACCTTGTTCCATAGCAACAACCTTTGCATTCTGCTGAACTATAAACTTACTCTATTAATGCAGTCATTCCTTTAGGGCTTCACCCACACAAATTTGTAGAATCTGTCCATTGGTTTTAAACTATTCACTAGCCTAACATTTACCAGTTGTTCTTTTTTTCTGGTTTTCACTAGACATGTTAAGAGTTCCCCCCATGTACTGATTTCCATCTCCTGGGAGATGACTGCCTTAAGCCAGGAGATGACTGCCTTAAGCCCAGCTCAGCATCTGCTTTAGCTTTATAGACTGAGCCTCTTGTGACTATTGTCACCTAAAAGTAGGCGAAACAAAAAGACTACTACATAAAATCACTGATTGTAGCATTGTGAGACTTCTGCATTAGCCTCGTAACAGTATAAATATATCCATAACACTTAGAAGCATTGCAGATGAATGTCCTGGTATTTCACATCCATTTCAATTAGGTCTTTAAAGGACATGTTATGTATTTTGGCATTCGTGTAAAATGTCTTTAACAGTTGTCCATCTTGAGAAAACGTTCCTCCCTAGTTTTTGAATAAGGCAATTAGGAGATAAACAATGTGAATGTTCAGAAGTGACTGTAAAAACAAAACCTTAACATATGCACTCATCAATAGTGCACTAATAAATGTACTAGTATATGATGTGTACCAATTGGCCTTAGGTATCCTTCACTTACAAAAATGCTTCCAGTGGTCTTCACTGTAGATTTATCAATGCTTCCCTGTGTTGTGGACATCTTATCTGAGGTTTATGGCTGAACTGAAATACCTTTTCCTTCAGCATCCTGTTTCCTCTGGCAAAGGCAGGACTCCCAACTTCAAGATGAATGTTCAGTTTATCTGGCACTTGGATCATCCTTCTAGGATAAGTTCATTGTCCCAGATAAAGGAGGTTCTTTCAAATTCCTTTTTAAACTGGCTTTTGTCCAGTGGTCTTGGCATATACTGCTAAACATTTTCTGAACTATTTCATTACTGCTTAATGCTGTTTCTCTAGTTGGAGGTAACGCACATAGCGTATCAGTCATCTTGGCTTTCAGTACAAGGTATACATTCTTTGTCTCAATCACTGGAAATTCTCTTTCTATTCCAAATTTCATTAATTACCACACTTCAGTTTTGTGAAGGCAATTGTTGGTATGTGATGTTCAGTCTTCTTGGCAGATAGAAGAGGTCCAAACAATGTTTTCTTCTGTGATGACCACAGGCTTGAAGATGTTTTGGTTTGTTTTCCCAGTGGCAAGAGTCCAGACTAGGGACTGGTGTTTCTATGGAGGGAAAATGATACATATAATTTTATTTATCTGATATCATACAGCTTGTTTCTTTTTTCTGTTCCTGCCTTTTTATCAGAACTCTGAAATAATGTTCTGATGATCAAGTAAAAAGGTATTAAATTTGGTAACAAGTTGTATTTACAGTTTGGGGAGTTTTATTTCTGCCCATAAAGGAAGTGAAATATGCTTTGGGAGCCTTGGGTCAGAAGATGAACGAGTCAGTCTGAGGAGGGTTGAGGATACTGGTGCCTTAAAAGGTCAAAAACCCCTTGGAGAAGGAAAGAAATGCTCATTTTTTGCAAATGAGAAGCAGTTGTCTAAGGGCACAATTCAGTCAAGTGGTATCTAATTTTTCCTCATAATTTCATCTAAGCAGTTTTTTCCTGTTCTTGTTCAAATCATCATCTTAATGATTTTAATTAGTTTTCAGTTAGCCTTAGCTAGAGGGTTATGTGATACACTTAGAAAATGATTTCAAGTAGTTTGTCAGCAGTTTCTGAGCTACATATTTTAGAAGAAATAACTTCAGATGATAATGAATAGAACATCTTAGATTAATGGTTTGTGGGGAATTCTTGGCTTGAAAGCAAAATGCTTTATGCAACAATGTTGTAATACTAGACTGAAACAAGAACTCTCAGTTCAGTACTCCCTTGTCAGTAGAAAAAAATTAATGCACGTAACACTCCTAATTTCAGGCAACATGCTTCAGTAAGTGAGTTGATGTCGATATATAATATTTTGTATAATTTGGTGGCAGTCAGGGGAAGCACACTAGTTATGGCATTTGATTTATTTTAATCCACGTGAGACTGTTGAGAGCATAGCTGCACTTCAGATAGATAAATATTTTGGCTTGATATGTTATTTCAGTGGAACAAAAGAAATGTCATATAAGGTTCGTGCATATATGTGTATGCTTTAATGTGCACATTATCTATTTACATGTTTGTGAATATTAATAGTTCTTTGAGAGATCTTGTTTTAGATAAAAATTGGAGAGATATATCAAAGATAATAATAAAAATTTTCTAAAAGTGTTTTTACCATGCAAGTCGGATTGTTACTGTAGCAGAGAAATATGAAGTTATCACTACTGAAGTAAATAGGGTGCTAGTACTCTAATTTTCTTGATAAATAAAAGCATGGCCTTTAGTGAGTTAGTACTAATCTGAAATTGTGTTAAATAGACCCAAAAAGTAATGACATGTATGTTTTTCTGTATATATTTGCATGAATTAAATGAGAGTGGTTAATTCATTGCTCTTCTGTTTCAAGTGTCCTGTGAGTCAGATGGAGTAAATGCTGTAGGAAGAGCAGCTCTTCCCTTTTCTCAGCCTCTGTCTTTCTCCTTGTCTTTCTGTTCCAAGAATGTGTTTATAACAGTGTTCACAACTATAATTATAGAAACACTTAGTCATTATTAATGCCATCTTGCATTATCCAAGAGCACAGTTACAGCAGTTTGATATTAATGTGTTTATATAATACACATTCACAAATACAGTTGACTGCAAGTCCTCTAGTTGTAGTCCAATAAAGATGTCTTCAGAAAAATATGCCCAAACAGTACGTTATGCTATTGGCAAGGTGTGGGCTGCAAGAGTGGCCTTTGCAAGAAGAGGCCAGCACCCGCCCTGTGTTAGACACATCTGATTCCAGCTGTCTCCAATGGACCCACCACTGGTCACAGCTGAGGTCCTGGTGGCACCTCTGGGATAGCACGTTTAAGAAAGGGTAAAAAACACTGGGCAGCAGCTGCCAGAGAGAGGAGTAAGAATATGTGAGAGCACCAGGCCTGCAGGCACCAAGATAGTGAAGGAGGAGGGGAAGGAGGTGCTCCAGGTACTGGAGCAGAAATTCCCCTGCAGCCTGTATTGAAGACCGTGGTGAGGCAGGCTGTCCCTCTGCAGTCCCTGGAGGCCCATGGTGCAGCGGAGATCCACCTGCAGCCCATGAAGGATCCCATGCCAGAACAGGTGTGGATGCCCTGAAGGAAGCTGCAGCCCATGGAGAGGAGCCCACACAGGGGCAGGATTTCTTGCAGAACCTGTAGCCTGTGAGGTACCCACACTGCAGCAGTATGTTCCTGAAGGACTGTACCCCATGGAAAGAGATTTTTTTTTTTGAGATATTTAAGTGCATTGTATTAATTCTGCTACAGGAAGTCATCACTGACAGTGATGCAATTAGAATGTTATGGATTACTGTTAAGAAATACAAATATTGTCAAGAGTCTGCTCCGTTTGTCATTTGCTGGATATGATTTTATTCGTGCCCATGTATTTTTTTTATGAAACACTGTGTTCAGTTGTGTAAAATCTTTCCATAGTGTTTCGCAGTTCCAGCTGATTTCTAAAGGACAGTAGCATAAATTTTTTTCAAGGCAGTGGTTGGTTTGATATCTCTAAGGGGATGTCACTGCATTTGCAATGAGTCACTGGTGTCGGCCTTTCATTCATTTTAAAACAGTTCAAATCCAAATAAAAATCAAATCTTCACAGGCTGCCTTTCAGTGCGTTGAAAGGATGTTTCCTGCAATGAAACCTTCTGTGTTTAATATAGTGCTGGTTGTAGCCAGGATGAGGATTCTGTTAGTGCTATTTGAGGTGATAATAGATGATTTTCATGGCTATATGTGATTTTTTGAATGGCCTAGTATGCTTATTTGTATTCTGAATATCTAATGTTGCATAATGTTTAGCAATGCCTATGCAACGTCTGCAGAAAATGCTTATATTAATTATTGTTTTAAATGACCTAGTAACCAGACATGCATAGCTAGCAGATGTCCTATAAACTAGACAGTGAATCAAAGGAGTATTTTATATTGTAGAATGTGAAGTCGTTGTGTGAAAAATGTACGTTGTTGTTTAATTGTGCATAGAAGAGTTGTGATCTATTTTAAAAAGACAGATAAAGTGATCAGTTAGCAAATGTGCGGTTCAAGCCAACTCTAGTGTCTTACCATGTGAAGTTGTAGTTCTTTTGATTTTCCATTGTGATGAATACTTGGTCATTAAATATTTTTTAGTGCTGCATTGCATTTATGTTTTATGTTAGCAGGGCTGCTTTTCTTCTGTTTTCATTCATATTGAAGATAATCCAGTACATTTCTTATTCAATCCTATTTCCCCCAGATTACTGTAAATAGCTGTATTTTTAATTCATTTGAATGCTATCAAGAAATAACAGAAAGTACTATCAAGATGTGGGAGTTGCAGCTTGCTCACTGTGTTAAAGTTAAATTTTTTCATAGAATTTTCTAGACCTGGAACACTAGCATGTTTAGCATTTTATTGCACATCCAGGTAATAGCTGCAGCCATTAAGGACATGCCTTTTGGCAAAGCAGCTCCAGTTCATGTTGACACATTCAAGCCAGTTTCCAATTAACTGTGTAAATTAATACCAGTTGCTGCTAATATGGAGCAACATGGATATCAGACCAAGCAAACTGCCAGAATAGGGACCCAGCTACCTCTGTGCTGCCATGCAAGCCCTGGAGGGGTTAGCTACTTTAAAAACACACCTGAAGACTTAGTGAGTAGGGCACTTAACATGTTTGTTCAAAAACCAAAATAATGCCACCAGCTATGTCTCAGGTATTGCTTGTTGTTATAACTTACAGGAATCTCACAGTCATTTTTGTAACTTCGAATCTGACTTACAGACTTCAAAACCTGGCACAAATTCTAGGTTTGTTACAAACATTGAGTATCCAGTATTCTTGCAGAGGGAAGTAAAACATTAATCAACATCAGAAACCCATTTTCTGAATCACTGACAGACAATGTTCTTGGCTTCCTTAACCCTAAAATAGACAAGTTATTTTAACGTATTTTGCCTACAAATAAAGGCTAATACAAAAAGCCTAATAGCTTTCAAACAAATTAGTGCTAATGATTTCCTTACTCTTTTGTTGTAGATGTTCTCTACATATGACTTTCTAGTTTACACTTTTTTCTTCTTTTATAGAACAAAGTTTTTTGAATATGAACAGTGTGGCTCATGAGGTAATACTTAACATAGATTACTGACTTTCAAATTTTCATTTGAAGCAGTGGGGTTTCTGTAGTGTTCATAACTGTAACTTTGGGATATCAGTTTTCTTGTTTGCTTACGAGTTGCATCAGCCCTCTCATATTTGAGTACAAAATTGCAGAACATTCTGCAACTCACAGAATTAAGTGGGAGACGCTGATTTAGAACCACCAATAGATGATAAAGATTTGTTAAAGATGTTTGGCTGGAAAATGATGATATAATAAATTATGGCATTTTTTTAATATTTGAGGAACTCTCCTCTTCTGTTGAAGACAGACAGAGGCTATATGAAAGATCTGGGAAGTCACTTCTCATTAAAACAGAGTATTCTCAAAGTAACCTGAAAGATAAAGTTGACTGCTGAGGGTAATTCTGTGTAACACCATGTAGTGCCACAGAGTGCTAACTAAGTCCTCTAGCCTAATTCATTTACCTCGCTGTGATTACGTGTCTCCTGCTGAGGTTATATCTAACACCTGCCATCATATATGCTGAAAAGCAGCTACCATAATAAGCTAGACACTGGAGCTGAGTTTACAGTGGATTTCTTGACAACAAAAATGTTTAGGATTAGAAAGTTTTACTGTTATATATTGGAAACCTAGTCTCCCTCACCATCTTTCACCCATAGTTCCAGACACTATCCTGCTGGTTAAGTGCATCAGAATCTAGTCTCATATTTCCCTGCTAAATTAAAAGTAGAATTACTCTGAATAAGTGGGCTTTTGTTTGTGTGTTTGTTTTCCCTTTCTGGAGTATTCATGAGGAGTTCCTTCAGATGAGGTAGGAGTACCCCAATAGGAGAGAGGAAGTTGAGGTAAGAGAATCCCAACAGGAGAGAGACAAAGTGCTTCATGTTGTAGAGCCAGTAAAAAAAATATTTTTTTCATTACCTTCTGGTGAATTGGCATTTTTCAAGTGGAATATTGGTCTGGAAAAGAAAAATGAATTTAGTTCCAGTGGGGGCTCTTGATTCAGGAAAGACCACGAGAAGAATGTAAACTTTCTGTCCTGGGTATATGCCCAAGACATGTAAATGTACCTCAGGAAGCTTTAATCTAGGTAGTTTGAGACTCTGTAAAATTATAAATGAAGTAGCACATGCTTTAGTATAGGGTTCCGTAGGTACTCAGTGCTGAAGGCATGTTACTGCATCGTGCCATGGCTGTCTCTACTGAAACCACTACAGTTTCTGCTCTAGTTTTTGCTGACTTGCGTTGAGTAGCAATACAATTTTTGTGCTTTTTGCCTGGCTTTTCTCTTCTGTTGAAAAATGAAAATACCAGTTCCTTCAAAGCTGTGGCCAGTAAAAAGCCTGTGAGGAATGCAAATAAACAGTGAGTCTGAAGATCCTCCTCTAGGAGCTGCACTCACTACATTGCGGGATCAGAAGAAAAGAGAATAACCAGAGTATTCCTAAATAAGCTTTTTCTTGTTTAGTAATTAATCTACTGGAAGAAAAAGCCTCTTAATTTCTTGCAGTCTTCAGGGCTTCTCTTTCAGTCTCATACTTATCCCATTAGATTTCTTCTCATCCATCCTGCCCTTTAGAAACTAATAAAGTGTGGATCAAAACCTTTCCTTATATCTACAGGCTTTAAAGTGGGTAACGTGACTGCCTCCATTTCAGAGTCTAAGTCAGTTGTTTCCCGAGTTGGAAGTCAGTGGCAGTGAGCTGGAGATGGATTCCATCACTCCTCTTTAAGAGCACAAACATTAGGTTTTTTGCTGAAATTTAAGAGGGATTTCTTGTCTCAATTATATTTATAGGAGGTTTTTTCATCCCTTCTTACAAAACTTAATTTGTTTGCAGGCATTTATGACTGATAGTATGTTCTTAGCAGGTCTAGCTGTGACTGTAGTAAGAGTGGCCAAAAAAATCATTGATTTGAGGCAGAGGTCATTATATGCTGTATCAGAAAGCTATTTGGCAAACCTGTTGTTCGCAGAATACTGGTTCTTTGGGTTCAATTTGAAATTACTCTGAAGTACAAGATAGTGGTAAAGAAAGCTTCCTCATCAGTGTCAAAAACCAGGCCTGTATGCTGATATTTTCATCACAGTTAAAAAACAATGTGTTTTCACCATCTCCTGTTGTCTTTCTTCTTTTACCAGAGAATTATTTGGTTTAAGTTACTTCATTAACCTTAATCAAGCCTCATAGGAAGTGCTTTTTGTAGTATTTTAAAATCTGATACACAGTAGAAGTGTACTGGAAAATGGCTAAAATTTTGCAGACACTTAGTGTCTGGGCATAAACAACGTTTTTCCAATGAAAGGAATTGGTTCAGCCAAAAGCAGCACACTTAGGAGACTACATATTGCCACCTAGAATTTCTGCTTCCAATGTGTCTTCAAGTGCTCACAGATTTCTACACTTTTTGGACTTTGCTCCCAAGCTGGGTAAAGTCATATGGCAGTTTGTGACTTGGCAAACGTGGCAGCAGAGCTCAGTTATTGCACAAGCAAAATGGTTGAGTTGTATTTAAGTTCTCTGGTATTTCCCAACATATCAGACACAGTCTTAATCCTTTATATATACTTACAGAACTCAGAGCCAGAGAAGAAGCAATTAAAAGGTTTTCATGAACTTCATGAACTGAATTAAAGAGCTCAGTACTTTTGTTCTCAGTGTTAAAGCAATATAGTTATTTCCCTCACCAGCTGACATGATGCTTTCTGCATCTAGAAGTCACATTTCCAATCAGCTGTATTTCAGTAGCATGACGGAAAAAAATCCTGTCTGGACATCATTGAAAATGTAATGATGTACACAGCCATTTAATGAGAAAACAGGTGCAGGTAATTATCCAAATGATAATGTTGCAGCAGCTAATAGCATCAGATATTTGTGATAATTGCATGCAAGCAATTGATCACAGTTCTGTGCTGCTCACGTTACAGATTTGCAAAACACCTTTCAGTACACATGCATTCATATTAGAACATGGAAGCCACAGATGCAGTTTTCTCTCCAGTATCTTCATATACTATGATTTTGCATTAAGTTTAAATATGACTGTGTTGTTACTTAAATTTTTACTAGTTTGTTTTTCCGCGTGCTTTAGAGGGGAGAAATGTGCTTCTGCCAAATTTGAGTTCCTGATTTCCCTATACTCTTACAGCATTTACCTCTTCCAGATGTCATAGTGAAATCTTGTGCCATTCTGGTTTCTGCTGAAGGATGACTGGGCAGGACATGCTTCACAGTTCATTAGTTGCTGTGTTGCATCATTCAGCTCTTCCCAACACCCCAAACACTTTCACATCAGAAAAAGGTGAGCGTGACACCTGGATTCATAAAGGCACATAGAAACCAACAATAGGATAAGAGTAAAATTAAGGTGCACAGGTTCAAAACAGTGATGATGGAAACTCATTGATAGATAGATTGGAGCATTGTCACCTGGTCCTGAAAGCACCTAAGCACCTATGTAAGTCACACTGTAATGAAGGGGAGTTCTCCAAGTGCCTGATGCATGTGCAGCTGAGCATGGTGGCACCATCCTGAACCCGGGAGTCAGAGGTTGTTCTTCCCAACATGTCTGTCTCCTGCAGTTGCACAAGAAATAGACTGGAGACATAGCAACAACGGGGTGATCCCTAATGTATTCTCTTACTTATGTGTTGAGAGCTACAAAAGAAGGGAAGGGAATGAAAATTTGCTAAAGAGGCAAATTTCTTCCGTGCAAGACCTGCGCAATAAGACCAGTGCTCAAAGGAATTGGAGATGCTTCTTTCTGAAGCTTTTTTACATTCATATCTTACAGTTGCAAGGAAATGGCTCTTCCCAAGATGAGAACCTAAGTTGGTCATTTGCCCTCTTTCTGCACATGGACATGTTGTAGGGAACAAATCAACATGAGAAATCAATCTATAGAAGAGAAATTAAGATTTGTCAGGCATTTGAGAAGGCTCTGGAAGGAAAAGAGAAGGTGAAGAGAAGCAGGTCCCTGGTCCAGTCTTTTGCCCTTACAGTATTTCAGGAATTTTCAGTTAATAGGAATCATAGCCAATTGCTGTTTGAGTGGCAGACAGCACTTACCCTGTGGTTCTCACATCTTAGGAAAGGGATCCTACCATTGTACTGTTACTTGAAAGGGCAGTGTCACGATCTCTTACAAGTGATATCCCAAGAAAAAACTGAAAGAGAGGAAAGGCTTTTGGAGGAGGATTCTGGACTCTTCTGTATCCCAGATAAGGAAGTGTGCTTTTGTAGAAGCTAGCAGGGTACCTGAAGAATGGGATGTAAAACTTGCCACTTTTCTTGGCATTTCCTTATGAGGTTTCCTTATTAAGCAACCACACTTTTGAAAATTCCAGGATGATAGTTGATGAGGGTCCTGTTCCAAGGAGATGGGTTGGATATTGTGCAACGACTCTTGAGCTAATACCTCTCAGAACTGTTTAATCTAAAAAGCATCAGGCAGGACAAGGTGAAGATATTACCTGAGTTCTGGAAGTTCATTGTGTAGCAGCAATAGTAATGATTAGGTGTCAGAAACAAAAAAGTCGTCATATTCTAGAGTAGACTTGATTAGCAACAGCATTAAGTTTCCTTCGTGAGTGCACCATGTGCTATGTGAAACTTTTAAGGCAGCCTGTAGCTTTCAAATTTTAGTGGAATAAATTGATGTACCAGTTATAAAAATACGTGGTATTTTTCAGCAATCACATTTAGATGTTACGTTGGCTATGGTGTTTTTGCCGTGTTTAATTTTAGTGTGAGGCACATTGGTGAAGGCAGAAAGTTGTTTAGAGAAATGTCAATTCAGACACTTTACTTACATGGCTTGCAAAATGCAAGCAGCTTTACTGGCAGATTTTTTTTTCCTGCTTTTTAGTGTAGAAGTACTAACAACTATATAATTAGTAAGAATTTAATTATTATTTTAGTTACAGCAAGGAAAAGCTATATTTTGCAAGGATATATTATAGTGCCTGTTGAATTTAAATTATCCATGTTGTAGATTGTATACATTGAGTTGTACTTTTAAGGTAATGGAAAGTATTAAAACAGATCATTTTAGCTCCTGTGCAAGTCTATAAAGAAGCAAATTTCAATAGAAAAAAGAAAAAGCCCATGGAATACACATTGGATATGTTCTGTATGTACCAATGAAGTCAGGATTTTTACATGTAAAAAGTGAATTTATATTAGGTGTAGTCTTCACAGCTGTATAGCACCAGCAGTATGACAGTAGTTCTCTGGTGGTACACATCTACGTTAATTAACCTTGTCCAACCTCCCCTGTAGTTTCATCATTCTCATCTCCATCTTCTCTTGAAGCCTAAATGTATGGGAAATGCCTCCAACTCTTGATTTGACATTCTCTATAGTATTAAGGTTCAGTATAAATGCATCTCTTTCTATCAAGTTATTCCCCTTTATAGATAGTAGATGTCATTTTCACTAAACTTCAGTATGTTCTGACTCAACAGCCAATGGGTCATAAAGAAATCTTCACCAAAGTGTTTTATTTCTGGAATAAAAAATCTACAATTGTTATGATATACTGAAAGATACTTAGCAATGCACATGTGAAATTACCCAGACAGAAATAAAAAGTTTTGTAGGTTTTGCTTCCAATTAATGAATTTGCCTTTAAAGTTCCAGAAAAGGGCTCCTCTGAGATCTTTTATTAACCCATATTACTGTCATTCAAATAAAAATACTCCTTTGGAAAAGCTACTAAAGCTACTTTGCCACCTGTAATATGGAAATAAAAATGGATACTGCAGTGATGCTGCTATTTATCTTTTGTGTTTGGCAAATAAAACCTATGCTGTGTAATATAGCATAAAGAATATAGAAAATCCTCTGGTATAATCTCAGGTTGTCTAGTTTCTTTCACTGGTGAATTTTATTCATATTGAGAAGAAAAGCATTTGAAATTATGTAACCCGAGGCCGCTATTTTGTGTGTAAATAGGTAGGCTGCTTTTATGATGGTGTGACTTTCCTTTATTTTGCCATTTAAGAGCCTTTCAATACTATTGTAAAGCAGAAGCCTAAAAGAAGTTCTAATTTTTGTGCTACATTTGTTAAATGACAGATCTTTGCAATGAAAGCAAACTTTAATTGCCAAAACATTTATTCATTTTTGTTACTTTGAGATTCTGGGGTTTTGTTACTTCAAGGTTCTTTTCTTTTTCCTATTCTGCACAGTTCATGTGCCGTTCTCCCTTCCTGGGAGAATATATTTATGTACAAGAAGAATTTAATTCTCTCATCCTTCTGCTTTAAGCTCAGTATGTTCATGAGAGTTCTGTGTACAGAAAGTCTTCATATCGCCTCTCTAAATTCTGCTGAATCCTCTAGCCACACACAGACTTTACATTTTACATCAGCTGTCATGTTTGTTTATCATGTGCCAAATTTCTCTCTTTGCCACCTCTAAACTCGAGGTGGTTTTTCTGAGCATTGTTATTTTTCTACGGATTCATTTCTTAGAGAAAGCTTTGTTGGTGTACCGCATTTAAACATGTCAATGATGCAGAGTCTAGGGAAGCAGAGACTGTTAAATTCTCTAAAGGATTCTGGGATATCCTTTTTTACCTAATAGTTGCCTGAGCTTTGCTTTGCTTTGCCTATTAAAATGTATTCCTTTATGTTATTCCTCATTTAAAGAAAATTTGATGGAACATTTGAAGATAGGTCTAGAAAAGCACACACATTAATATTTATGGCTGCGTGTATTTCAACTCTGGAAGGCCTGACTAGCAATTGGATATAACCACGTTGATGATTTTCAATACATCTGCTGAGCCACAGGATATTCTGAGCAAGGTAGTTGCCTTTACTTTGAAATGAACACATGAAGAGGTTTGGTTTCACTTGGCTTCTGCACGCACAGATGCATTACTTATATTCAAGATAAATAATATTAGTCTGCTTTTTTTCAAGGCATTCGTCAATACTTCAATACTTAATACAAAGCTGCGTAACACCTACTTCTTTCCATGTCAAGATTAAATAGTGAAAAAGCATGTTTTTATAAACCGATAAAAATTTTCTGCAATTTTTTGGTTGCTAATTAAGTGCAAATAGCAGATGACACTAAGTTTTGCCCTCGTCTGATATTCTTTGTCTACAATTCTGAAGTTTGTTATACATGACGTGTTAATTATAACATTGTAACGAAAATTTTAATTACTGTTCAGTACATTCTTTTTTACAGCGTCAAAAAGTATTTTACATCAAGTATTCTTATGGTCTTTTACAAAACCCATATCTCATTGTTAGAAATTTCTAAGTAATTTTTTTTTAATAGAAATGTCTTATCAAAATAAGACAAAACTTCCTTATGGAAGTTATGAAGAGAACATACTTGAAATTTAAACAAGATGTTTATTTTTATTAATGTAAGGACTGAAAAAACAGATGTATCTGACTGGGGGCTGAAGCTGAATTACAGTTACCATGTCCATCACTGCCATTGACTTCATCTGAGCCTTATTTTCTTTTGTTAGGTAGATATATCCAAATGCTCACAACTCAGTTGTAGTACACTGTATTTTGGGAGTATAAATTGCTTGTAATTCAAAATAATGATAAACTTTTATGCAGCGAACATGATCGAATAATTTTTCTGTTTCATTCTTTCCTCTCCTGCTCTCATACTGCTCATCCCTCTGCCTTCACATCCTTTTTCAGGAATAACAAAGAGTAGCTTGTTCTGTATAATTGTTTTACCTTAATTTGGGGTATTATGCTGATAATTCTTTTACATTGAGGAAATATAACTGTAGTTTTACTTTGCAGTTCCAAATGGTTTGTAAGAATCCCTGAAATATTTTCAATTTGAAACTCAAATGGGAATGTACTCTAATTTTATTGAAGTTCCTTTGGGAGAAGGATTTATTTTTGGTTTTTTGTTTCTTTACTACATGTCTTAGTATTCTGTATAGTCAAACAGCAGCACTTTTCAAATATATGTATTACTTCTGGTCAATGAGAATGGAATATTAGGTTTCTTTAAAAAAACCCAAAAAACTCATAAAAAACCCCAAGCTCCAGTAAACCAAAACCACTCCAGTTTTTGAAACAATAAATCAACTACTTTCATACAAGCAGTTGTATAATCGAGTAGCGTAATATTTAAATATTGATGTGCTAAATATAGAGCAGATATTAAATGCTGCCACACAAATAGCTAAAGGAAAAAATTCGCGGTGTGGACCATATGGCTGCATCATGTTGTAGCATGCATTTTCCCTAAGCTGGGAGCATTAACTTCTCTGCCTCTATAAAACTTTTTTTTTTCTTTTTTTTGACTACTAGAGGTCAGAAGAAGACTGACATGGCATCCAGATTGTCTCAGGCCACTCTGCTTTATGGTTCCTAGCCCCTATCTCCAAAGGGCTGCTTTTGTTTTTGGGCCCAGTCAAGATGCCAACTGCTGGAATAGATTGGCATCAGATCCAACCTAGTATTGCCACAGTTGAGGTTCTTGCAGTTCCCCTCAGTATTTTGAAATATTTCTCAACAGAGACAAGAGAGGAACTGAAATGTTGCTTAGACTTAGTGCTCAAGGGTAGGTTCCTCTTGGAGTTTTAGACTTTTTTCATTAGTTACATCATATTGTAAAACTACACTTGGCTGTTTAAGGACGCAGGAAACCTTTAAATGACCAAAGAAGCATTTTCTGAAAACTGTTTTTAAGTGTGAGAAATTAAATCAGAAGCAAGACAAAGGAGTACACATACAGAGTTATACTGGCCGGGGGGAAAGAGCAAATACAATAAACAACTGGAAAAGGGTGCTTAGAAAATAAGAAAATAGGAAAAGTACATACTTATTTTATGGTCTTATGGTAAATACTGTCTGTCAACAATCATCCTTGAAGTCTAGTTCAAGACACCATCCAATTAATAAATGTTATCCCTTTTTATCTTCTGATGGGAGTCAGAGGAATCTGTGCTAGATAAGCAGACAAAGATCATGTTGTGGTTGGAGTGGGGAAGTTGGCAAATCATGATCTGTGGTCGGTAAAATTGGTAGCTTGTGGAACAGAATTTGGAAGGCAGGAGGCATTTGAAAAATAAAATATCCAATAAGATGTTGGAAAATTGTATGTTAGGGTTCATTCAAGTCTAATGCATACTAAAACTCCCAAAGTTGTTGTTTTGCATATTTTTCAGTAGTTTCTTTTTGTACTAAAGCAATATAAAGTTGAAATGAGGCCTTTCAGGGTTCTGTCAAATGAATCTACCTTTTTTAGGCAGTAGTTTCACATGTGGTTATATCGAGCAACACCTTCCTTTTTCTATTAATGAGCAACAAGGCTGTGCCCTCACACACGAGGTGCAGTTCCACAGCATCTAAATGCAGCCGGCAGAGCCAGTAACAGGAATAACGTCATGCCACTGGGATCCAAGGGAAGTCCCAGGTCCAGGGTCCAGCTGAAGGCCTAGGGCAGGAGCCGAAGGAGATGGGGCCAGAGTCAGTGGTTAATACAGAAACTGATGGCCCAGGACTGAGCTGAAATGCCCTGTACCATGGGCAAGGTACAGGGTGGGACAGTATGGCCTGATAGTGCCCCTTGGGGATCCAACACCACCATCTCACACATTCCCAGCACTAAAAAAACCCCAACAACAGAGAAAATAAAAAATCAGTTGAGTCCTTGATTTGGTTTACTGTGCAGCCTCATAGGACACAAAAATAGGAAGGCACGGTAGAAATGTGTGAATCACTTTCAGTAGCAGTATGAGTCTGTAGGGCTTAAAGAGCAGTTTTGGCTACATAGGTAGGCTTTGAAGTGCTTCATAGACTAGCTTCTGCGTGTCTAGCTGATACGTAAGAGATGGTGTATCAATAATAGTTCAAACAGTTATTTGCCCGTTTAAAAAACAATTGCATTTGACTTCAACAAAATCTCATGTTGTACCTAGAGAAGCTAAAGGTTATTGAAGGTAAGGTAATTGAAGGTTATGCATTTAAGAAATGTCTCCTGAGAAAAGACCTTTTCTTTCTTCTGTCAGCTTGATCTGTTTTCTGTTTGTTTAGCAAAACTGAAAAATAGTTTAGTCCTGTTTTAATTAAAATAAGGAGGAAAAAAGCCCAGAAGAAGGTGTTAGTAACAAGATGTTTCCTGTGGGTCAAGCAAGCAAAGTGTATTCCCTTACTCAAAGTTGATGACCTTGGTATCTCTTAAGCCTGATAATGCCAAATATTGCTTTTTACTGTGTAGTAAATAGAATTTCTGTTTCCACCTTCTGCTAGTACTAATAAAACAGTAAACCCCATATAAACAGCTTCATTGGGCTTGGCTCACATAACTGACAAATAAATAATAGTACATTGTAAGCTATTTGGTGAGTACATTTGGACTCAGTACTACTTACGCAGTTTGGTTCTACTTTTCAGGAAACAAGAAAATTAATCAAGGACATAGTAATAATGACTAAAAAGTTACTATTTGTTTTAATTTCCAGAACAAAATGAACTCTGTATCTCATTTTTGTGGATGCGATGTGCCCATTTCTGTTTCAATTCTGTGTGAACTGACAGTTATTGTCCTTGTTTCATGCCTGTTTTCTTGCATGGTAATGTAAAAACTTGCAAATACGAAAAACAGGGCAGGGACTGAGAAAAATGACATTGATCACTGATGACTATTTCTGAGAATCATTTATCATGCAAAAATAACTGCAAACAGCACATAGCATGGCCCTCATAAGCTATTTTCCCATTAGCTGGCAGTAATAAATTTATGCTGTTATTTATCCAAGAATGTCAAACGTTTTTTTCCAGAAATGAGTAACACCTCATATCAACCATGAGGCTGTGGGGTGTCCTGCATAATTTACAGACAATTTAATTGACCTATGGAGGTTAAGTGACTCACTTGAGATAATGAATCAGTGGCAGAGTGTGAAAATAAAGATGAGAAAGCTAGTTTGTGATTCCTCACAGGACGCCTGTTTTGCTTTCCACTCCAGAGTACCAATGCTGACTTAAAATCTGCAATCACCTTTATCTCAAGCTTTCACTGAAATATAAAAAGTCCTTAATAAAAGAGACATTGGTAAAATACCAAGTTTTTATAATGGATATTGCACTCAGCACTGGGTGATTACAAAGAAAAGCACTAGGAGCAGTGCAGGTATCCCCACATAATATGACAGATGTTGATTTTGCTTCAAATGTTGCATGTCCTTCTCACTGCAGTGAGCTTCAACTCACAGCTGACTCGGGTGAAGCATCTCTTTACACTAGTGCAAGGCTGGTAAAAGTCCTTCTTATTCTTTAGGGAATTTTGTTTCAGAAAGCCTGACATAAACCTCTTCAACCTCTAGTCAGTGACAGAATGTTGTATAAGTGCTCCAAATGTGAAAATTTCTCTCCAGATAATTTTACTTTGCAGTCATTTATAAACAATAATATTCTGTTATTACTTGCCAACAGAACTAAATATCTTTTTAAAATTTCTAAGTGTTATCAGGTGACACAGATTTGTGATGCAGATTGCTTTCGAAGAGCTAGAGTGTTTCTTTGGCAATTGAAATTTCTAAGTCTCCCATTGCCAAGGCTTTCATTTTAGAGACCAAGTCACCATGCAGGTCTAGATGGTCACTAGTCATGTTTTTCAGCATCTTTGATGATTATTTGAAGGTCTTGAGAACCCTTCTTACCCAGGATCAATTTGACTGTTTTGAGACTAAAACTTGTACCATCTTTGTGTGAAGATCTGTGGAAAAACAAAACAGAAGGATAAGGAAAAGTATATAAATACAGAGCTTTTAGTAGACTGTTCAAAATTATTTCCACTGGATTTTTTATTAAAACACTAACTATATTTTAAAAATAGTGAGTGTTTATATTACCCTATTATTATATTAGCTGAGCTTTCATGACACATCCAACCCTAAAATACTACTTATCTGTGCTACTGAGGTATCGGAGTCATTGTAAGTAATTACAGTACTAAGTATCCATTTCTTCTTATCAGACAACTAAAAAAATAAAGAAAAAAGGAAAGATCAGAAAGATCTTTCTAGGTCTTAGTAACCTAACTACTGAAGTTGCGTAGTGTAAAAGGACAAACAGCTAGTTTTGCTGTCCTAGCTGAGACAGATGAAAAATCATAAATATGATTTTATGCTAGAAATTTGTAAGCAAAGGTAAGCTACAGGGAAATATGAGTTAAAATCTCCCTGTGGATATAAGCTAAATATTAGAGAATTTTAGTTATTTCTGGGGATATGGTCTCTCTTGAAGTATAAATAATGCTTCTAACTATTTAAGCATGTGTTATGTTGTTATAGGGAATAAAATACTTTCTACTTTCCTCCTCATGCTTGATTAAAAAGTAATTTCCTGGTAATGATTTTCTTGGGCATTTGAGAACCTTTAAACAACATTTTTAGTAGCGTCTCAGAAAATCTTTTTCAGATTTTTTTTTTAATGGGCTGAGCTAGTGTTTCACTCTTTAAAAAGAAAAGAAAAAGAAGAGATCTTTTTAGCTGCTATGAAATAAAAAGAATGCTACAGAGAATAACTGAAGTGCTTGTATTTTGGCTCAGTCACTGTTTTTCCATCTGTTAGAAAATCATTTGAGATTTTAAAGGTATGAAAAACTATTTTTGTTGTTTAATGCAGAATTAAAATCAGTTCATCTAAAGAATGATTTTCACACATAGTTTAGATCACATAATGGGTGGATAGATAACTGAGGGATGTAAGGATGTGAATTCTTCCTATAGCTTTAAGACCCTCTTTGTGTGTTTAGATCATGTTATGTTGGTATTTGTATATTTTTATGTATTTCTGATGAAGTTCAAAGGCTTCATCTACCATGCAGCAATCTTCCTGGTACCCATGAAGTTGGGACAAGCCAGACAGTATAAATACTTACATACACAATCCAGCTACAGCTTTAGAAATTATGGTGTCCATGTCCCTCATTAACAGAACTTAAGGAATCATGATTCAAGGAATCCTCCTTTCAAGAGGAATCTGCAAAGTTCAGAAATCATCTTCTTTAGTCTGTTAACATATTGAGTGCACTTTCAAACTGATTTAGTTGAAGAATGAAAGGGGGTCGGGCTGTTGAATATTCAGTCATAAGGAAGGTATGCATGGAGATGGTCAGGAGGAAGCCAAAGAGATTGATGAGGTTGGCATCCCTCATGGAGGAAAGAACCTAAGTAGAGTGTGGCAGGACAAGAAACTTCAGAAAACGAAAGAAAGAATTAGATATATAAACTGTGAGAATCTTAGACTAGTTTTTGTAGGTGTGAAATAAATGCCAGTACTTATTAATAATAACATAGGGAACCTAGCTACAATCAGGAAAAAACCAACCTCTCCTCTTAGGAATCCTAGCTTTAAATAAAAATAATTTTTTGTAAAGCAACTCTTTTTTTTAAAAGGAATTAGGTTTTGTAGGATTTTATTTTTTTCCTAAATCTTTGTTTCCTTGCCTGCTTTTTATTCTGAAGGATAGGATAGCACTTTTAAATAACTGAAACAGGCTATAAATTGTAAACATTTAAGTTAGTTCTAGTGCTAATCTTGTTTTAAAATATTTTTCTGGGGAAAAAAGAGCTTTCTAGAGAAAACAGAAGTTCAAGATTATTCCAGTCTACTTGCTTGAGGAGAAGTTTTGCCTCTTACTTCTGAGAAAACCAAGAGATTCATAACATATTCTTCTCATCTGGCAAACCAGGCTGAATGTTAAATTATGTCATGTTAGCAATATTGCCAGCCCATACACGTAGAGGATGTTCTGAATGAAGTTTTTATTTTAAAAAGGCAGTAAGAGCTTGTCTATCATTGACCCTTTTCAGTCACTACTTTTTCACTTTCCTGGTATGACCTCTCTGAGTTTTATTACTGAAATACATGAAAAGGTGGCAGACTGTTACAAAAAGATGAGAGGAAGCAGTATATTTATAAGACTGGACTGATTAATTCTCACTGACCTCCATTACAATAATGATATCAACCAATCCACCTACTGAAGTGATAATGAAGTAGGAGTAATTAGAGTTTAATAAAAAATCTTCCTTATATTATTTTTTCAGGAAATTAACTTACGTTCTGTTAAAGCTTAGTGAGTCTTGCCTCCTATCTCATGAAAGGCCTTATCAAAATGATGAGCAAAGAGTAGGAATAGCCTAGATGCATTTATCTAGTAATTGTTCATCATATTGCAAAGTCTGTCGAGTTACAATCTGCACAAAAAATCAGGTTTGAGTGTTATGAAATGGGTGATGTTGCTGCCTAGCTGAGAAGTTTTTTTCCTTTTAAAAATAAGTACATTTCAAATTATGAAAAAAGCCCACTGTATCTCTAGAGACTTACGTAAGAGAGTAAAAAGAGGATTTATTTTCAACAGACTTCTTTAGTTAAAAAAGTTAGTGCAAACTTTAAACAAAATGCAAACAGTGGTGCATAGCTTCTTGGGAATGACAGATAATTCATTCTGTGCATAAACAGCATTCAGTACATATCTGTTTGTTGTGCTCCTCATAGCAACTTCTGTGTCTGAGCAGGCATTTCAGAATATTTGTTTAATATATCCTCACACTTCAGGAAATATGTTTACAAGAATTTTTATTCATATGTTTTCAGTGTATTCTTAAATTTTTATCTCTCAACTTGTAGATCCGTAATTGTGAAACACGTGAAATAGATTGCTGACGTCTGCTAACTAAGTGTGCATTCACTTCCCAGTAGACTATTCTCAACTTTCTGCTCATCTTCAGCAGATGATAAGAAGGAATTGAAGAATATGACAAGTGTAATAAACAGAGAGTGAGTGAGAGTGAGTGAGTGAGTGAGTGAGTGAGTGAGTAGTGCTCAGTGTTCAGATTAACACAGCAGACTTAGCAAACAATCCATTTTGCCTGAGGATCTGGGCTTTTCAGAGAGTGTTTTCTAAGGTGTAGTTTTGTTTATAGTTTATTTTCTACCTTTTCTGAAGAAGGGACTTAAGACTCTTAAAGAAGCTGGAAGAGTGGACTTCTATTTCAAAACAAGTCAACTTCCAAAGTAACTTTAAATGTGTTCATGGAACCATATCTACCACCAGTTTTTTTCTTTTATTTTTCCATTCCATCTCCAGCTTGGAATCTCAATGCTTCTGTATAGGAGGTATTGTCTAACACACACACCAAGTACACTGAAAAATGGGGACTATATTTTTTTTAATCTTGACTAAGTACTAGAATTGTAGGTATTGTTTGTAATAATAGCTGATTAAAAAAATACCTGGGCTAGAAGTGGAGTTTTTAGTCTGAGTATGTTCTGCCACTAATATGATTTCCTTGGCAAATTATTCCTGGTCTGATCGCAGATAAGTCTTTAGCATTTGGTTCAATGTTTTGTTTAGTTCAAACTTCATCTCTAAAACACTTGAAAATATTCACAAAATTAAGTTATCTGGGCTTCAAAGGATCACAGCAAAAATTCCAGGAGAACGAACTATGGTTGTTGCAAGTTTACTTTTGGTAAATAAAACCAAAATAACATCAGTTTAAATAACTATATTAGGCAGCATAAGAAGGCAACAAGTGAGGTGAGAGAAGAGAAAATAAATGCTACAGTTTCTCCAGTAAAGCCACGTTGCTTGCCTGAAGATGAATTTATATCGCTATGTTTTGTTTTTCCCCTTTTTCACCAAGTTGTAGTCTTAATGAAACACATAGTATTTATTATACTCTAAAGTATAATTGAGTCTACGAGTTATTCACTATAAAATTTTCACTTTTCCTTAATATTTGAATGTAATCTGTTTCATTATGATAATGTTTTATAATAGAAGATTTTTGTCCCATAAAATGCTGTTGAGGTACAGCTTATTTGGTTATATGAAACAGGGTTTGAATGTAACAACAACGAAAGGTCTGTAGTACTTCAGCACTCCGGGCAGCTCATCCAGTTCTGTTGGGGAATACGACCCTGTCGGGAGCCTCCTCTGTCCTCCCAACAGCCAGGCACAGCTTGGCAGGGGCAAGCAGGGCAAGGCATGGCACAGCAGGGCAAGGATGGCGCAGTGGCTCAAATGGCAGCCTAGGTCTCACTGAGGAGACGCCCCTGAAACCTTCAGTGGGGAGTGACACACCTCCGTAGGGGGCACGGAGAAGCATAATGCATCATGAGGGTGCCAGGCTAAACTTATTGCAGAAAAGGGTGAGGTGATAAATAAAAAAAAAAGTTGTTTCAGTTCCCTACTTTTTGTTTGACTGATACACAGTTATATCCAGGGGATTCTGCTACTCTCTCCAGATTTCGGCCTAGAAGCTTTTAAAAGTAAGACAAAGTCAATGAAGGAGAAAAGTGTAGAGCATCTGTCATCTTTTAGTTTGGTTTCTGTTTGATTCTGCTTTATCCTGCAGCATATTTTAAATATATGTAAATATACATTCCCCTTTCACGGCAGTGAAAACACATATTTATCCCTCTTTCCCATTCAGAATCACTCACATGCCCAAATATTTAATTTCTGGATTAAATTCAGGGCTCAAAAAAAAATTTCAAGAGTTTATGTCAGTGTTGTCCAAACTTTTTTGGCTTAAGCACAGATACAAAGCCTTAACTTTTCTTGCAGACCACCAGCCACCCTTAATATAAGATTTATCTGAAAGTACAATACTGAATGGTGCTGAATATGGTTCTTCATAGTTTGTGTTCCCTATGTAATTTGGGAATTGCAAGGCTATTGATAAATGCTTGAATATTGTTCAAAAATAAGTAGTTTCAGGGTTTAAGAGTTACTGAATTGACTAACACTTCCTTCTCTGAGCAAGGGTTAGTTCAGATGCGCTACTACTATGCATATAAATATATCTGCCAATATAATTTTACAGTTTGCAGCTCCTAAGTAGCTGTTTTAACTGCTGTTCTTTGTTGACAAATTAGCTCTCATAAAATCAACTCCAGGATTTCTGTATTACTTGTTTTTTTTTTTAAATTGTGTGTGTCAATACAATGTCATCACAATTAACAATTTTTAAAATAAGCTGTGAAATGTCAGGTTCCTGCAATAGCAGGATATCAGAACTCCAGAAAGCATCATGTAGAAACATTATGCATGTACCTTCTCAATTTTTAATCCTATTGAAGCCAAATTAAGTAAGTGTCTAAGTGCTTTCCTGAATGGTACTTAAGCACATCATTAAGCCCTTGTGTTAATTAGAGTCCTAAGCTTTCCTTTTCGGAAAAAAAACCTTGATCCTGTTGTTCTCTTTAATGACAATCTTAGTTCCTGGGATTGTGAGTCATGGAAACTGGAAGGCTTGTTTCAGGGATGAATCAAGTCCAAATTAATGTTTTTAATGCCTCTCTAGCAGACTAGAACTTGAAAATAAGTACATCAAACAGTATCTTCCATGGGACTGCACAGGAAAAATGCGATATGTAGTTCCATGTGGTAAATATGTTAACTTTATTGTGTATACCACTTAAATGCTTTAGGAATGTTTTCTGATGTATTTAAGGAGGATACAAGTGGAGACTAACTAGGACATTGCAAATAGCCATAGACTTAAAACCAATTCCATCTGTGGCTTGGAAAAAGTCTCTTTAAAAGAATGAAAAGCGAAATTCCCATTTTATCAGTGTGCAGATGGCTTTGGGAAGTCTGCCGGTTGCCACAGTGAAGGAAATTATTGTGTGAATAAACACAGATAAATTGGCAACCTGCACAGTATTCATTCTTTGTGATGTAGTTTGTGATGTAATCCTTTCTAGATAACAGCCTTTAAAGATAGATTGTACTGTAGTAGTTAATATGTCAAAAATAAAATAACCAGGAGTAAGTATTTGTTCTTCCTGCCAAAAAGGCATTTTTTTGCAAAAAGAGTTCTATTTTAGAGGTGATATTTCAAATATATTGAATTAATAGTTTAATATGTTCTTTAAGGAAAGACAACCTTTATGCCTTAAGTATTTTTTTCATTTGTCATGTACTGAAACCCTTCATATAACTTGGACTTTGAATAACAAATACCTCTGTACTTTTTACTTGCTTTAGTATTTGGAAATCAGGTAGGAAAAAACAAATCTGAACTTAAGATATGTCATTCTTCTTTTTGTCATTGCTAAGTGTAACAGGATCCCTAAGAGGAGAAAACCAATGTGGAATGTGGCTTTATATACCAATTTGTAGAAAATCATGTCAGCTGCTTTTGTGGCAAAGGCATAAATACATTACAAAAAAAAAAAAGAGAAAAAGAAGTCCAGAAATTGAGGTGTAATGGGTCTCTAATTCCTGTACAAAGTCCAATTAAGGCAATATTCCAAGCTGATGAGTGCACATACATGCATATATAAATCTTGGTGTAGACTAGTATTAAATTCCATTTTAAATGCAGATTTTGAATTCATGTTAGTGGGGTTTTTTTGTTTGTTTTGTGGTTTCCTTAAGATTGAAGTAACAGCCCCAATTGCAATACTACTCTATCAGTTTTAAAGCTTTGATATTGTTATAATATAGATTGACTAAAGTGTATAACTTAGCCTGTGGAAAGTGCAATAGTTAATCCATTAAGGCTAAAACTGCCTTGTAGTTGCCATGGGGTGCACGCGTACCTCTGTGCTGGTATAACGACGCTTTCCTGTGGGACATGAGCTCAGGAGTAAAGGTCCTGAGCCATCCTGTTGCTCATCAGTGAAACTCAGGCCCTGATGTGCTTAAAATTTTACTCAGCAAGTCTTGTCTAAGGTCTCTGAAGTGTGTCTGTGTAAGAAAAATGCTGTGAATACTAATCTGAAGTAATTTGTAGTTTAACTAGGGAAGAAAGCCCACTACTTGTGTTTTGGAGTTTCAATAAGTGATTCAGTTTAGAAAAACGGGGCATAAAAGTATATTGTAGAGAGGCCACTGTGATTGTAATTATACTGGTGAATTTCTAATTTCTGAGCAAGATTTTTCATGTGGAAGTAGAATTGAGGCGATACATGGCCCACGCTAAGGGAACTTTCAGATGAATGTATTAAACAGATGAGACAAAGATGGCTGCTTCAATTTGAAAGAGTAGGTTAAACATTACATTGTCACCTACTGTAGATATTGGAGTTGTTTTGTTTTGTTTGATAGATACTTTGATGGATAATGTAGATTTCTTATGTTATCTTTCTTCACACTCATGAAACCAGGAGTAGATTACTCCAGTAACAGAAAGACCCTTAAGGCTAATATGCTTCTAAAATTACTGATACGTCAAACAAGATTTTAGAAGGCTCTATATTGTGGGATTTAGTGCCATAGGCAATATAGTAATTTTTTGTTTTATGCCTTACAGGTCTATGGAAAACTGTCAGACATTTGAGTGTAATTGAAAAGATGGATGTTATTTGCATGTGCTTTGTTACTGCAGATACTCATCTGTGCAACACCTTAGTTGCAGTATATACACCTGATAGTATTATGATAACAATTTGCTTTTACCAGTAGTTAGGAAATTAGTAATCTGCGAGATTGGCAGAATGATTTCCAGGAAATACTGTATGCAGCAAGTACAATGACAGCCAGCTTTTAAATTAAAAGTAACTTATTGCTGAGGTGTTCTAAAATTTGGAAGAGTATACCTAGGTATGATCGTTAGTCTAACATTAACCTAGCAACCTGAAGCTGAAGGAAAATAGAATTTCTATAAAGGTTGTAAAGCTCAGTGTCTTTGGGCCTTCAGAAGCTTTTTATATTAACCTCTGTGTTTAACAAACCTTTCAGCCTGTCATTGGGAAGGGAGAAGAGCACCAGTAGCACTTAACCCTGTTCTTGGAGATGGCCCTTTTCAGATAAGGCTAACATGCAGGACCTAGCCATGTTCCCCCCCCTCCTTTCTTATATTTACTTCCCCAAAGCTTTTATCTGAAAGCTAACTGGTTTGCCCCAGGAGCTCCCCTGAAACCTGTTAAAGCTGATTTCTGCTTATCTCCTGAGTATTGTTTGTTAAATGCTGAATTGCGTGGTTGAATGGTTTACAAAAATAATGACTAATGTTATTGGTGGTGCAGCAAAGAGAATGTGCTTAGAACAGAAGGGAGACTTTCTGGGCGGCAGCAGTAATTGTTAGCATGTGCTGGTTAGTTTTAAAGATACTTATCCTCAGTGACAGAACAACTGTCTCATGCTTTGAATGCCAAGTTATAATAAAATGCAAGTTGATAGGGTAAGCGACTCACTAGAAAACACAGCTTGCCATTTTGTTTGCTGCTCTCACTGCATTTGCAGCTGTTAATGTGGGGACCAAAGGCAGGAGTAAAGTTGGTTTGGGGGGGGGCAAGCTTGGGAGAAATAGAGGGATAAAGGGATAAAACAGTCTTATCATGTGTATGTATGTGACCGCTCAGTATGCTGATGCATACATCAGTATGCCTGATGCTTGATCACCGCAATCTGTCCTGAGTTCTTATTAAATCCTATTTCTCACCATCTTGTGCATGGATGTGCTCTGATCTTCAGTGTGTATGTGAATGCTCATAAACTTCAAACCAGGCTAACCAGGGAGTAGTAGAAGGGATTTGAGTGCCAGCAGCTGGTGTGAGACCCTGGAAGTTGCGGCCTTTTGGGTGTGGGGGCCAGCCCCTGGGGAGGAGCAGGGTGTGGGTTCCTCTAGCAGGGTCAGATTCCCCTTGCCTGGAGAAGAGGTACAGGGTGGGGCTGTCCATGCTGTTTGTGTGAGTGCTCTGTTAGTTTAGACGGATGCTGGTAAAGGCACTTTTTTCTATCTGTATTTGATCTGTGAGGCCATCTCTCTCTCTGTGTGTATATGTCTGTCTGCCTGTGTTGGGAAACCTCACCACCAGATGGATCTGGGGACATGGAACTGCAGGAGCCCTGTACCCATCAGGCTGGAACACTCATCCTGGGCCCTGAGGGTATCCTCGATTCGGCTGCTCAGACACTTCGTGGGGTTTTTGCCAGTGTTTTTTATAATTCCATTTTTACTTAGAGAAAATTTTACATCTGTTTTTATGTCCTTGTTAAAGAAGCTAAATAGCGTCTGGTTTAACAGTGATGCAAAGAATCCTACTTGTAGAACCTCATCCCATGTTTCCTGGAATTTCTTCATTAACAGTTGTTTCAGTTACTCAGGTTTTAATATGATGTGTTCTGTTATGCTGCTCAGTTTGTTTACTGTGTTAAGCACTTCACAGAAGTCTTTTATATCTTTAGCTGCTGTCTTTTCCAGTAGTACTTGCAGTCCCCTCCAGGTGTAAACCCAAGGGTTGTTTTTTTTTTTTTTTTTAGCAAGGCCCATTTGTTTGTTACAATGTTGATTGTTACTATTTCTGTTCCTATTCTTCAATTCTTTGTATACTGTATCCTGTATTTTGACTTCCCTTATTTTTGTTCGGGGTAGGCTTAGCAGATGTGTCTGGCAGACCTCTTCAGTCTCACTGCAGGTACGCAGGCTAAACAATCAACTAGTGGAGCTGTGCCCTATTAGGAACGAACAAGGCAAGGAAACATCTGTGAGTGTAGCCTCAGAGGCAGGGAGAGAGCCTTTGTGCTGAACAAGTTTTATTCTGTTGGTGACGTTGGAAACTTCATCTCATTTCCTTGAAAACAGAAGAAATATGCAAAAATTTTTTCGTGCACATACTATCATTCTGTGTGTGACAATGAGGTAATGGTTCAAGGTGTCTTTTAAAATTATTTTTTATGTATGTTATATGCTGTCGTAAGTCCATGGTTGGTAACCGCATGCTTTTTAGTTAGGAGAAGTTCTCAGGAGAGAAGAGGATTCCTTCTTTGAGAGCACGTGGCCATGGGAAAAGTTTTTGCATGGAAGAACAGGGCAGGCAGAAATATATGTGCTGACTGGAGACCTCGCACCTGGGAGGTTTTCTGAAAGTAACAGAGAAGAGACACAAAACTAGGCCAGAGATGATGAGAAGAGGGAAGATTTTTCTGTTGACGCAGAGGAGAACAAATAGAGTTTGTTGAATCCATAAAGGCTATTGAAGGTTGCTACTGTACAGAGCAGGTCTGGAGGAAAAGGGTCCTTGTTGCAAAGGCGTGGGCAGAAAAGGTATTTGTTTTCAAATGGCTGTATTTTACCACTCTCTCTCAAAAGAATCTGGGTTTTCAGACGGAAGACAGTTTGTTCAAGTTATGTTCTAATAAAACATCACTTCTTCAAAGCCCTTTTGGTATTTTTTGGTGTGTTCACTTTAAAGGAAAGGTGCAGACAGATCTGTCTCAAAGCTGTGGCATGTTTGAGATCCAGTCATAGCATAAAACTTAAAAAATGTCATAGCTGGGGAAATATATTAGGTCACCTTTAAGAAGTCCCGCTGACTGCATCATGAGGACTCTTGAGAGATTTGAAGAAGACTTGCAACCTTCTGTGGGAAGCTCTCTGTTGTGAGTGAACTGATAAATCAGTTCACAGTTTTAGCATTTTGTAGCACAGTTCTCACTGGCTGTAGAAGATAGTGATAGAGCTGCCAGAGCATATTGGGATAGGCCAAATGTGGGATGACAGAAATTAAAGCAAAGAAGAAAGTTGTCCTGCACCAACCTTATCTCTTTGAAGCCCAGAAGGAGCACAGTTCTTTTAAAAGTGGAAAACTCTCCCAAGAAGTTGTACACCTTGGCTGATTATCTGCCTGTGGATTTTCTGAGTGATTAGGGCTGGTAGGGAAACCCTCCACCTGTGATGGTACTGCCTTACTGCATCTAAGGTGGCTCTCCAGGGACCAGAGGAGTAGCACAACTCCTTGGAGATTTCATAGCCCACACTGCACATGACCCGCCTTATCAGACAGAGGGAGAGTTACTTTGTAGCTGCATTAACCTTGAATTCAGGCTAGTCAGGTTTCCTGTTACCAAAAACAAACAAACAAACAAACAAAACAAACAAAAATTAAATCTTTCCAGTTGTGTTCATGAGTGGAACTGCAGTTCAAATGTGATCCCTTTTCCCCACCCTTCAGCATTAACTAATCTTTGTTCCAAATCAACATTCTAGTCTTTTTCCAACCTAAACGATTCTATGATACTAGGACTTTGGAAAGATCCACATTGTCCTCTTGATTTTAATTACTTTCAATTAATTTCAGTTAATTGTTTCCAGTATATACCTGCTCCCTGCTGTAGAATACTCAGCCTGAATTTGACTGTTCCAGATCTGGGGAGATGCTTCTGGAAGCTTTGTGTTTAAAAGTCTCTCTGGGTCTGGGTCTGCCTGTTCTGAAGTCTTTTCTCACTTTGATTTCTGTTTTTCCTAAAATGCAATGATTGCATCAGAATTTGAATCTGAAACTTGAGACAAATCTCTCAGGATTTATGCACATGCAGTTGTTTTCTCCTAGAGCTTGTGAACTTGTGTCTGTGTGGACCTACTATACTTTGCTTGCTTTTGCAAAGAGGTAATATTAGTTATATAAGAAGTAGCCTTCAAAAATGTCAGTGCAGTGTTTGTAAACATAATAGTCATGATAAAAACACTAAAAAGATTACAGGGTGAGTAGTCAAAATCATTAAATATTGAAAAGACTTGAAAAAACAAGCAGTATTCATCAAAAAGCAGGTTTTTTATTACTGGCTATTACTGGAAAATATGTGATTTCATGTTTGAGCTTGATCAAAGCAATATCTAACAAAAAATGGGAGATGTATCTGTGCATATGAGATGAGGAAAAATTTTAAGAATTGAATTTGGTAAAAGAATTATTAGGCTTATTAGTCTTATTAGTTTTGGTAAAACAATGATGGCATTATGAGTAGAAGTGAATTAATCTTTTCAAATGATATGCAGGACTTATGATGGAATAGTTTAATGGATTTTTTTTTTTCAAGAGTTTGAATAGTTGCAAATTTGGAAGATAAACAACTTGAAAGTTGAGATTAATGACGTTTTTAGGATGGGTTATAAATAATGATTAAATTTATCACATTAAATTTAATATGAGTAAATATTGCTCAAAAGAAGACTAAAAATTCACCTGAGACAATACTGCTTTGTAAGTTAATGAGCAGAACTGATGGATGTTAGCTGAGGCACTGAAGGGAAGACTCTCAACTGGCACATCTCATTATGCCAATTCAGGGGTGTAAGTGGCACTGATGTTTGTGTGCACATACCAATTGGGTGATGTCATTTGAATGAAAGTTCCAGCTTCTTTAGGTAGTCATGCTTTGAGAGCTTTCTCAAATTACAGCAGCCCCATACTTTGCAAATTTTACCTGAAAATATATTTTCTTTTATCTATAAAATCAGTAAATAGTATGAAAAAATACTGAAGACAAAAATTCTTCTGTTCCAAGCCTTGGGAGTTGAAGTGCAAGGTGGGCTGATATTGAATTCAGGTCTTCTGCTTTCTGCAATACTTGCAAAGTGGTCTGGTATACATGTTTATGAAATACAATAAGTAAAAGAACATACATATTGACTTTCCCTTGTCTGAAAGTGGTGACCATTACATTTGAGCCTGACAATTCGTCTGCTTATGCACAGCGGTTCCAGGGTTTTAAACAGTCCCATGCTTAATCTTGGACACTGACAGTAGTCACAATCCCTTGTGAGTGATGGCAGTAGTATTGGCTGGCATTTAGGGAATGAGGTTTTGTTAATAAAAGGTAACTCTCTGTACGTACCTTCCAACTCAAGCCTTTCTGTGATTCTATGAACTGTCCAGTCACAGCATTTTTGATACCTTTCTGCACCCTAAGTGTGCTCTTTCAGGAAAGCAATACATAGAATATCTGTTCTTAAAATCAGACTGTCTGCATTCCATCATTTAGCACATTTTTCAAATATTGAGAGTCAAAAGCAACCAGTCCTGATGCGTAGATAAGTTAAATACCAGTAATTTTTTACTTATATTTATTAGTAAAACTAATAATTTGTCCTCAACCGTGTATAAGAGTAGTGAAAAATCAACAAAGTAGCTCTCTTTGCTCACTAGTGACATTTTCTTCATGCATGAAAAATGATACTGCATTCAATTTCATTGCATTTGACACTCCCAATATAAAAAGTGTATCTTAACAAGGTGGAAACTTGCAGAAGTGACTGGAAAAATCTCTCTTGTGCCATTCCCATCATTTTTTGTAGGACAGTACGTTGCTTTTCCACTTCTCAGATTTTCTTTTTTAAACAAATTATTTTTTTTCAGTTCTTTTGTCATACTTGTGTCTTTTGGGCATCTGTTTGTGTCTAATATTTCATTTTCCTTTATGCTTACTTCACATAAAATTTCCATTTATGCTGATGAGAATAACCAGGATATTCTATTGCCCATTTACTCTGGAGTAACTCTATATTTTAATTTTTCAAGTATTGCATCTTCTTATAATTAATATTTTAATGAACCAAATATTTGCTGAATTAGTGCTGAAACATTTTGCAATAAGGAGCTGTAAACAACAACAGCAACTTTAGGAAATTCATTGCTTTCTTGATTTAAACTCCCTGGCAAAAATTGTGAAATATGGGTGATTCAGCAAGTTTGTGGACTAAAGAAGCCTAAATTTAATGGATGTTGAGCACCATCAGCTGCCTTAGGTGTTATCCTCGGTTAGATTTCAGTGTTAATTTCAAACTATCAAGATGCATGTAATGCCTAAACATAGACCTAAGCACTGAACCAAAGTAAAACCCATTTAAACATTTTGACTGAAGAAATTATCATAATCCATGTGTTTAAACATGAAAGTACATCTAAAGAAACTAGTAATTTTAAAAAGGAAGATGTTTATAGTAGTATGTATGCTTGTTCTCCTTATGAATGACTATAATTTTATGTATGTTCTTGTTGAATCCTTGTTTCCTGATAGGTAACTGTTTCCTAGTAGATATATCAGTGAAGAGTTGCAGTTATTTTTTTGTGTGTATTTGTTATGTCACCAAATATGTGATATGCAATTCTGGAAAACTGATCCACTGTGAGAAAGTATGCCATGGATTTTTTTGTTGGTTTTTGGTCTGTTTGGTTTTTGTGTTTTTTTTCATGGCCAAGAACTGTCCCCTTCCCCCCCCCTTTTTTTGTGTCAAAATTTAGTGTTTATTTGTGTACTGAGTTTATCCGTATGCTTTTGATGTATATAATCCTCTGGCATAGTAGTATTCATTAATCTAACAGAGGACAGTAGTGAAAGTTGAAAATTTCAACATGGCTTAACATCGAAGATAAGTTGTCTTGGTTTGAAAAAAAATGTAAGAAAGATTTTACTGCGTTCAATTTACTTTTTGTAAAGCCACTTTGTGGCTTTAAGTAATATATATGTATATATAATGGTTAGAACTAGATGATCTTTAGGGTGCCTTCTAACCCAAACCATTCTATGATTATATGATGGTGATTATGGCATTTCATTTTAATACACATTAGTTTTTGTTTTTTTTTTTCTTGTGGGAAGATCCATAGTTAAAGCTAGGTGTAGAAGCTAAGTTGATCTTTATCAAAATTTACATACCTGGAAAAACTGGTATTGTCAAATCAAATACTGAATTATGTCATGTGGCAGCCTTTCAAAGACAAGGGTTAAGGCATCAGCTGGGAGCTTCCATGAAATTTATTATCTGCCTTCTCTTTTTGCTTGACCTCAGTGAAACCCACACAGTGTTGATGGCTTACACCTGAACTTAGATTTGCCCATATGCTGCTGGTGGTGTGTACCTGGGACTTCTTGTGTGCGTTTCATGTTCATCTGGCCCACTGGAAGAAGACACCTAAGCATTTATATTCAAAAAAGCACTGCTAGCCAGTCTAGGTAGACAGAGCACATTCTTGTACCTACAGCAAAGGATGCAATTTAAAAAATGAGTAATGTTGTAGATGTATCTATAATCAGTTTTTGGTTATTGGTTAGCTTGAAATGTCTCTGCATTAAGCAGGCTGACTTTACATAGCTTAATCTACAGACACTTCGGGATTTCATTGTCGTGCGCACAAGGTGTGACCCTTGCTTGGTGCAAGAAGTCTGCTCTCTTATGAAGCCAGAAGCAGGCTCTTACAGTACAATGTTCCTGGATCCATCATCTAGATTCCTACTTGCTCGAGGAAAGTTTTCCTTAAATTTTGTCTAGAAGATATGTTTAGGCCACAGTAGAAGTTACTATGTTTGATACAGCAAGATATTACAAGTTATTTAATTGACTCTAGGTTTAGAAGACCACACTAGATGGCTGAATGTCCTTTGGTTTTCAGCTTTAAAAGTTCTACAGGTGAAGCTGGTGCTCCAGTTGCACTGGAACACAGGAGACTTCAGCTTTTGACAGCATTAGTTGGTGAGACTTGCACAAGTGGGAAATCAAATTGCCCCAAAAAATCTCGATGATGTGATTTACCTGTCATGACACTGCCAAGTGTCTTATTTCCTGAGATTCAGATGATAGTTCAGTCAAACAATTAAAAGGATGTATTTACATCCTACTCCTTTCATGAACTAGGAAGAGCTTACCAGATACATTTTAGCAGAAACCCTAAAAGAGCACATCTCAGTGACACATTGAAAATCATGTTATATTTTTCTAATGTCTATATAGCCATTCAAATTCTTTAGTTTCACATCTTTTCTGTAACATGATTATTTTGAAGGTACACTTCAATGAAACGCATTAATAGGCATTGAAAAACAGAGCATAAATCGACTAGCTGCTCATGTGAGGGTTGCTTGAATGTAATTTTATGTGAATACTTTTACATTTCTTGTCATTTGTTGTTTTAAGCTGTGACAGTAATATAAAATTCATACCAACATGCCTTTTTTAACCTATAAAGCTTGGTAGTTTGCTTGTATTTTAATTTGTTCATTCTGTTGTCAGCTTTTGAGTATGGGAGACAATTGTCACACTTAGTCAAGTAGATAACTTGTGATTAGCTAGAGTAAGGCTAAGAAATTGAGAACATTTTGGATAGACTCCGTCTGTGTCATACACTGCATCCTACCATCTGAACACATATAATTCTCTTAAATTTCATTACATCTCCTGTGGTGGATTGACCCTGGCTGGATGCCAAGTGCCCTCCCATTAGTCCTGGTCTCAACTTCATTCCTGATTTTCTCTCTCTCCTCCCTCCCAGCAGTGCAGGGGGACAGGAAATGAAGTCTGTGATAAGTTCATCACACATTGTCACTGCCAATCCTTCCTCCTCAGAAGGAGGACTCCTCACAGTCTACTCCTGCTCTGGAGTGGGGTCCCTCCCACAGGGTGCAGTCCTACAGGCACAGACAGCGTGGGTCCTCCACTGGTTCCAAGTCCTGATAGTAAACCTGCTCCAGTGTGGACTTCCCATGAAGTCACAGCCTCCTTCAGGCATCCAGCTGCTCTGGCATGGGATCCTCCATGGGCTGCAGGTGGATATCTACTCCATCCATAGACTCCTTAGGCTGCCTCACCATGGTCTGCACCGTGGGCTGCTGAGGGATCTCTGCTCTGGTGCCTGGAGCACCAGCTCCCTCCCCCTCCTTCTTCACTGACCTTGGTGTCTGCAGGGTTGTTTCTCTTACGTATTCTCACTCCTTTCTTTAGCTGCAATTCTGCAATTTTCTTTTTTCCCACCTAATTATGTTATCACAGAGGCACTACTGCCATCGCTGATTGGCTCACCCTTAGCCAGCGGTGATCCATCTTGGAGCCAACTGGCATTGGCTCTGCTGGACACGGAGGGAAGCTTCTCACAGCTTCTCAGAGAAGCGATCTCTGTAGTTCCCCCTCACCAAAACCTTGCCAGGCAAACCCAATAAAGACTTGCATATAGAAACACTCAGGTAGTTAAGACCTACAGTTGATTCTGTACTAACATTCTAGATTTAGCACAGTGCAGATCATTTCAATGTTTGGTTTTTTCTGTCTCTTTCTTTCTACAACTGTAGGATAAGGATTGCAATATCTACTAGTTTTGCAAAAGAATCTTGAGATGCTCCAAAAGTAATTTGAGATTAAATACCTACTGAGTACAAATTACTGTTATGTTAATGGAAGCAAAGCAAAATGGATGAATTATTATTTTATTAATGGTGCTTTAGTTAGAGATCACCATATTAGGAAGAGAAAAATAAAATAAAGAAAAAATTGAACCAGTGACTTTGTTTTTGCAGGTTCTTTCATGTTGGTTAATACATCTGGGAGATTTGCGGGACAGAAAGCTCACCTCCTGATGCCCCATCTGAAAGAAAATGATACACATTGTATTGATTTCCACTATTATGTTTCAAGCAAGAGTGGATCTAGCCCTGGCACTTTGAATATATATGTGAAGGTTAATGATGGTCCTATTGGTAACCCGGTCTGGAACACATCTATCACTGGTGCTTGGAACAGAACAGAACTGGCAATTAGCACTTTCTGGCCCAATTATTATCAGGTATGTTTTACTTTTTATGAAATTTTTTTTCTCATAATAGTCACCTGGTTCTTATTTTGATTTAAAGTCAAAATTATAATTACCTTTTAGTATGTCTAGTTGATATTTATGTTAATTACTTTTTTTTACATGATGCTAAATGTTTGTTTTTACATACATATGACTGTGTTTATATATTTATATATATTTATAGATGTGTATGAAGTGCATGCACACTCATGTGCTTTAAATGTGGATGAACTTATTATGTTGAAACAATTTAGAAATTTTGCCATTGATTTCAGTCAATTACCTCTGTTTCTCTGTAATAAATTCACTCATTCTTTCAGTTCATTAGGGATGCTGGAATTGAATGCCAATAATTTTATTACAGTAGAATCTTCAAGTTTGATTTAGATCAGCAATACTTGTTTCTTTAAAACCAGTCGAATCCTTTGAAAATTCAGTTTAAGTGTTTGCTCTGAATGTTATATCCATTTGTTCTGTCCACTAGTAAACATATATATAATAGTAGCTGTCATAGGAATGGAGTTCTGATTGCATCCTAGAAATTTAGGGAGAATTTCACTTGACAGTTCCTTAGGGTGCTGCTTTTCTGTAGGAAGGTTTACAGATTGTACTGTTATTTACTGTTGTGTAGTAGTTCAACAGTTTTTCTCCTTCTTCCCATGAAAGTATAGTCTGTGTCTGCACAAACAAGTAATGTGGTGTAATAAGAGCAGACCAGTAAAACACAGATGTTATTGAGGCTCCTCCATCTTCACTTGCAGTTTAGAAAGTTTTGTTTGGATTTTATTTGGTCCCTTGTATTGAGTATTGTCACCATACTTATGGTGTAAAGATTTCTGAAGACAAGCTGTCCCAAAGATATGGGTTCTTTGACAGTAGACCTCCCTAGGAAGTACAATATTGCTCTTCCACCATGTTTTCTCAGGGGGGGACATCTTAATTCCTACATCAATGCCCCGATTATCAGTGTCGTGTGTGGCAGAGTCTTGCTTCTGTTCCTGCATGTGCGGTTCCAGGTGACTAGGTTTCTCATGATGAGTTTGTCAGTGTCCACTCTGAGGTACTCTAGGAGGTTATAGTGGACTTCTTTCTGTAGCTGCAGCAACTGATATATGAGGATGTGTCTCAAGTGAACTGAACCCATTCCTTTTGAACCCTTTTTCTTCTAAGGAAAAAAAAAAGCTGAAGGACTTCCCAGAGTTTTTACCACTGTGATTGTTTCACCCGTAATGAAACAGAAAGTTCTGGTCCAAAAGATGAATTTGGAGTGCCAGGACCATACTACTTTTGGAACTTGGGATACACTATCAGTGGATGCAATATTTGAAGACCCAGAAGAACACACCCATTAATTTTCCCTTGCCTCCTGTCGTGTGTGCCTAGGTTGTAGACGGGTTATTCACAGGGTCCACGTTTGTATCCAGTGTTCTGCCCAAGATAGCTAGGAATTGCTACAGCTGCATTGTTGGGGCTTCCTGGAGAGGATTCAGGGTAAGCTTATGAACATCTCAGCAAAATTCATGATATTGATCTCCTATACTTGGCTGCAGGCTCGACAAGATAATAACTGGTGCCTTTTCCAGGAGGGCAGGCATATTAGCAGAGCTGAGGTTCACTTCAGCCATATGGGAGAAGCTGTGTCCTACCTGACTCTGGAGCATGAAGCTATATCCTGATGACAAAGTCCAAGTGTGGTTTAGCCATACCTTTACATCTCTGAGGCTGAAAGATTTTGTTGCCTGTCTGAGTTTAAGGAGTGTTTAGATGATGCTCTTAGTCATATGGTTTGGTTTTAGATAGTACTGTGAGGAGCAGGGAGTTGGAATTGATGATCTTTAAGTATCTTTTCCAACTCGAGATACTCCATGATTCTCTGGCCTTACAGCAAGACCTCACATTACCAATTTGATGCCACTGTTGAGGACACCCTCCAGTGATGCTAAAAAGCCTTTCTATGTTGCCTGAAGTAGTGAGGACCAGCCTGTGTGGTTAGCCTCGGTGTACGGTCGGAGAAGAGTATAGAGCATCCCACAGACAATTTCATGACAGACATTGGATATAACTTTGAGTGATTTGTAACATGGAATCTACTGGAGGATTTTTATGAACATGCTGGGTTATTCAGGAGCACTGAATACTGGGCAAATGTGTGAATGTGTCACTTATGCCCGAGTCTGGACCGTAGTGTCCCCATCTGTGGAGTGAATTAGTGGAGGAGCTTCCAATTTCCTTCTTCTGAAAGGAGTCTGGTTTTTATGCAACAGAATTGCTCTGCAAATCATCAGTCAGGAAAGAAGAGGGTTGTACTGCAAAGCCTCACTGTAGCTCTGAACCAAAAGGCTATGTGGGCAGGGGAATTTTAATAGAAGCAGCGTTTACTCTGACTATTAATTGTAAGGTAAATTAACATATTCATAAAAATACATGCAAGCTCCAACAGTTTCAAATATTATTACTAATGTTATTAGTAATAATCTGTGTCAGATTTCTAACAGTGTGATACATCTAACTGATGTCTGAGTAATATGGGCACTTGGCCACAGAAATAGAAAGATAACCTTTCTCGTACTCTTCCTTCTCGAAACCTGCCATCTGGACTGTTCGCCCTTACTCATAGGTGAACCCTTATATGCTTGGATGGGGTACTGCAGTTTGGCAAATTACCATGCATCATCTGATAATAGGTGCCTGAGCCTGTCTGTCATGGGTTCCATGTGCTCTCTTTGCCTCTGGAAATGTAGAAATTCTTGCATAATCTTTCTTTCACTGAGGAGTACAGTAAGTCATTTTCTTTGCATTTGCTGCATCTAGTCTGAAATAATACCTGGTTAGGTACTGGAATTTAGCCAAAGATGTGCCAAAACATCTTATGCTATGTTAATATCCATGGTGGTGCAAGGAATCACGGTTAAATACTGTTTAACTTCACAGGTTTTATTGTAGATAAGCTAATTTACTCTTGAGGAAGCGCTGTCACCATTTTGACAGCTTATGGTCAATTGTCTCCATTTTGGTTGCGTGCATCCTTTCAGAAATCTGTGATGCAATTTCCTCACTCATCTGCTGACACTCAAGATTTTTCATTGTTTCTGAACTCTTCCTCCGTTTCCACAGAGTCAGTCGTGGGGGGAGGCAGCTGTGCAAGCAGCTGGGATAAGGGCAGGAAGAGGAGAGAGAGTATATGTGCGTTTTGTGAGAGTGTGCCTCCAAGTTAGGTGACAGCTCAGATGACTGCATGAATGGTGGGAGAAGGCAGAGGACCCATCTGACAGGTGTCCAGTACCCAGTCTGTTTCCTAAGCTGCTATTCATTTGATTCCTAAACTCCAACCTCTTTTGGCACAAATCCCTGTATTCCTCACAAAACCTCCAAAATGTACAAGGCTTTCTCCCAGTGATTTTCGGAGGTTGTCTGGCCTTATTGAACAAAATTAAGAGAAGTCCACTAAGAAAATTTTTAAGGGCCTTTTAGATTCTTGTATATGAAGGATGATAAGTTCGTGATGAGTAATCTTCGAGAGAAGATGTGGCATTAGTAGATGAAGGGACAAAGCAATGTAATCATTCTTTGTTGTGTTTTAAATCTCATAATCCATGTATCCATCTGCATGTCTGTGAATGCCTTATAATTCCATTCCATTAATGGAACACATAAAAGATGTCTAGCTGCAAATGAAACCAAAATGTACTACAGAACTCTGAGGACCAATTATATATGATAACATTTCAGAGTTATTTATACAGTTGAGAATTTTTAAAAACACAGTGTGATGTGTCTGTTTTGCTGCTGGTTTATGAAAAACATAGGCGAAATAACTCCCACTAATGGTAGCTGACTACAAATCAGATTAGGTAGTATGGAGTGACTTTTAATCCAACTTCTAAAGATTTATTTGTTTAAAGCATGTATTATGAATGCGTACATGCAAAGCATTCAAAAAATTTAATAATTAACAGTACTTTATTATTGTATCGCCAGTTGTCCAAGCTTTTTAATACCTTTCAGGTTGGGTTTACATTTAGAATGGACTTTGTAGAATTACAGTCTCCGAACAAAGTAATTAATTTCTTTTAGTGTACCCTTTTGTTTTTACTAGGTAGTTATTTTTGTGTGTTTCACCCCATGTGAAAGATGTATTACATATATAAATCACAATTATAACCTGCAGGTAACAACATTAATTCTTGTTTACTTACTGATTATTTAAACTTAAATTGTCAAATATTCTTATATTAAGGATATATTTAATTCCATAATTAATGGTCTTCTAAATACCACTGCTTAACATCTGCCATTGACTTTAGGGTATGTCTGTGTTGCAGTCCAGTTAGTGATTACAGTATAGTTGCAGTAACATGGATTCAAGCTTCCAAACACCTTCTGAGGGTCAAAGATAATCAGCACAGCTTGTTCTTTTCTGCTGTGCCTCCTGGTCTCTGAGCTATTTGTTTCGAAGCTGCTGTATTTCTACAGGAACTAGTCTTACTTTTGTATTATAAAATCACTTTAGGAGTGCTCCCCTGAGAGAGCATTGCCTTCTTCTTTTTATCATTGGTCATGGGAGAAATTGTTTGCTTTACTGAGCTATTGTCTGCTTGGTGCATCTTAAGCAAGAGCATCATGGAGTATATCGTGCCTTTAGAGACAGCCTGCAAACAAAACAAGGTTTCACATAATTGCTAAGACCTTCACCCTCCTCCTTACTTGAATAGAATTAGAATGTATACAGAAAAAGAGGACTAAACGTTATGTAGATTTCTATGGTTAGTTGTGAGATTGTTTTTAGATTTTTGGGGAGCAGTCTTAGCAGGCTGAGAGGCTCTAAAATTATGCTTTGACAAATCCTGAAAAGGCAGCTCCTCTAGTCAGGAGAGGGTGGGAGGGTTTGAGGCTTTTTTGGTGTATGTTTTTATTTTCTTCTAGGTTTTGATTTCTTTTTCTCATTTGGATTTCTTAGTAGGAATCTGTTGATTAGCAAATCTGTTCATTTCAGGCTTATTTTCTTGTTTTGTGTGTTTGGGGTGAAGGAATAATTATTTTTTTTTATTTTTCCCTAGATTAGTTAATGATTCTCAGACCAATTAGTAGTATTTAAAATATATTTTATGTTTTCGAAGTATTGCCATTTTGGAACATTACAATATGCAAAATGTGACTACTGGGTTGAGTCTGGTGAGCGGCTTTGTGTTCCCTGCTTCTAACCCTGCAAGCAAGCAATTTAGCACAGCACCGTTGCAAGCTACACACCATCCTCCTATCAGTTTTTGTATTTTGAATTATTTGCTTTGTACTTTGCTGGGAGTCAGTCATCGCAGCAGTGAACTGAAACAAACCTTGATTAAATAAAACAACAAACTCTGCAGACTTGAAATCCAGAGATGGAATTGAAAGGATTAAAAATAACTTCCAGTAGAGTAATGCAACTGTCTATGCCACTGCACCATCTTTAGACATAAATTCCTATGAAGTTGGAATGAAGAAATGGGATAAGAGCCTGACAGTAATTCCTGATCTTTTTTAGTAAGGACACAAAGGAGTTACGCGGTTTCACTTCACACAGAGATGAGATTTACCCTTTACCATTCTGACACTTTACACTGTAAATTAGGAGTTCAGGGAATAAGAAGCAGTAGATCCAACCTACCTTTTCAAATCTGGACTTAAACTTTCATTTGTTTCATAACCTGCTTTGTACATGCTTTGCTTGGAGTTTCGCTCATGGAATGTACTTAAGTCATCAACCAGGACAGAGAATTAAGCTTCTTGTGCAGTAAAGGTCAGGCGCACATTCTCCTATGTTTTGTATGTTGCATTCAACTGCACACATACAGTTCCTGAACTGCACTTTGAACTCCAGAGAAACTTTGAAATGCATATTGCATTTGGAATCAAAAACCTGTGTTAGGCATCTTAAATAGCTCTTCTTCATTGACTTGGGTGCTTTGGGAATAGTTATTTTGAGAAAGATGCACCAGGGCAAACCACATATCTAAATTTAAAAACCCCAGCAGTCTAAAAATGGCCAAGAGTCAGCAGGCATGTGCTGTCTGCCATATACACAAGGCTCTGTTATTTTCTCCTGTCCCTTATTCCTAAATCAGGAAAGCTTCTTGGCCTTCAGAAGAGAAATATTAAGACAACAACTGGTTTAAAAACAAAAAGAGAAGAATAAGATTTAGTAAGCCTTAATGTCAGGAGCTCAATTTTCAGTCTTTCTTGCTTATAAGAGATTACTTTGTAGTCTCTGATTGGCAGCAGCCACTAAAATGTTGTTTGGTGTGCTTGAGTGCACATGTGAATGCCAAGTGCCAGTTGTGTAGGAGTGAGAGGTGAGGAGGGAAATGGCATGAAGCGAATTCCCAGCCAGGGAGGCCCGAACACATTTTAGGTAGCCCAAGTCAATAAGTTGTGATGGGCTTTTGTGGGGCCTGGGAAGGACCAGGTCAGGAGCCTTCCTTCACATGGCTTTGATGAGGAAACAGCCACTGTGATTGTGGCCTGGTGATAAAGCAGGTATGAGTCAGAAAGGGAAGAAGAACTCAACCCACAGGGTGCAAGTCAGTGCCAGTTTTCTGGAGAGAAACTGTTCCCAACACCTTGTAAAATACAGTCGAAGAAAGGCACTCTGTGCAGTAAAGCAGAACAGGCAAAGAGGAAGCGTGGTGATACGGGCAGCGTGTGGTACAGCACTGCCTTCTTGCTGGGGATGCAGCGGGGTGGGATTGCAGCCTGAAGCAGCCTTCTTAATACTCCTTTCTCTTTCTTGTTTTTGCAAAGTGCTATTTTTAAGTCATGTGAAGTAGAGAGTGTTTATGTTAGGTACAATCCACCTTTTGACTAAAAGCGTTGTAATTTTGCAACAACAAAGGCAGGAATTTACTGAGTGAGGTTGTGTGGCAACAAAACCTGTTTATTTCTATTGTTCTTTGGAGCAGACGGGTTATCTTGAGTTGCACATTTTCAGCAGTAAGCGTTTATGTTGGTGAACAGACCTCCTTTCTTTGTATATATGTAGCAAGGGGAAATGGCAGGAATGAAAAGCTAATTTTGCTCTTCACTGAAGCAGGGAGGATCAGGGACAGTGCAGTGCTAAGCTGCTTCCCTGGTTCCTGTTTGGCAGGCCTGCAACAGGGAGAACGGTGTTTTACAGCTTTGAGGGCAGTGTTCAGCAGAGTTTTTCCTGAGCAAATGAATTCAGTGTTTTAACCAGTTGTTTCCGGACTGATAAGGTGGTGGAATAATAGGCAAAAAATCCAAAGGCCGCCCAGTCTGACGTTGCTGGAGTGTTGTCTCTATTTTGACTGGAACCTTTTACATTGCCTGCGGGAGTTGTGTCAGCCATGAGAAAAGGCAAAGTTTGGAGGGACAAGTAAAAATGTTAACATTTACCAGGCAAGCTACTTTTCAAATGTGAAATGATGGAGAGAACTGGATGTGAAATAAGTTTCTATGTTTCATTTCTGGTGGAATTACTAGCAAAACTGATCCAGATTTGTGAAGAGTCTTGATATCCCTAATGTAAGGTTTTCAGTGAATAAATGAGCTGTTGGAAGTGTTTCTAGGTCCCTTCCTGAGCACACTCTCACAGTGTGCTTGCTAGAACTTTCAGAAACATGTCATGCATACGATCAAATTCTTTTTTTAGTGCAAAAGAGAAAATGTTAGATAAGGAGATATTTGAGTCCATAATCATCATTTATCAGTTTAAATAAAACAAAATACCAGATTTGTATACAGCAGCTGATAGTATTTCACAGCTTGTGAACAGAAGAGGGATTATATTACTATACTTAGAATAGCTGGCATGTTCATAGAATCATAGAACGGTTTAAGTTTGAAGGGACCTTAAAGATCATCTCATTCCAACCCCCTGCCACGGGCAGGAGCACCTTTCACTAAACCAGGTTGTTTGAAGCCCCATCCAGCCTGGCCTTGAACATTTCCAGGGATGGGGCACAACTTTGTGCCTCACCACCCTTACAGTGAAGAGTTTCATTCTTACATCTAATCTAAATCTACCCTCTTTCAGTTTAAAGCCAGCACACTTTGTCCTATCACTCCATGGCCTTGTCCAAAGTCCCTCCCCAGCTCTCTTCTAGGTCCCTTTTAGGTACTGGAAGGCCGTAGTGAGATCTCCATTATATATATATGGGTATAGTGTACCTGTAATGTGGTATCCCATAATGAGGCCAAGTTGGATGAGGCTCTGAGCAATCTGGTCTAGTGAAAGGTGTCCCTGCCTGTGGCAGGGAATTGGAACTAGATGATCTTTAAGGTCCCTTCCAACCCAAACCATTCTATGATTCTATGATCCCTGAAGTCTTCTCTTCTCCAGGCTGAACAACCCCAACTCTCTCAGCCTGTCTTCATAGGAGAGGTGCTCCAGCCCTCTGATCAAATCCGTGGCCCTCCTCTGGACTTGCTACAATAGGTTTCACATCCCTTTATGTCGGGGGGTCCCAGAGCTGGATGCTGTGCTCCAGATGGGGTCTTACCAAAGTGGAGTAGAGAGGGAGAACTGATCTATTGGCCATCCTCTTTTGATGCAGCCCAGGATGCAGTTGGCTTTCTGGGCTGCAGGTGCATGTGGCTGGATCATACTGACTTTCTTATCCAGCAACACCCCCAAGTCCTTCTCATCAGGGCTACACTCATTCCATTCTCTGCCTAGTCTGTATTTGTGTATATTTGTTCTTTTGTATATGAAGTAAAAGGTACATCAGCAATGTCCCTTGGACCATGGTGCATCACTATTGGCTGTAGTGCCTCTTTCCATTTACTAAAAATGGCATATTTCATGTCAGAAGAGACTAAAAGTTACCATTATTAAAGTTGATATTAGCTTGGCTATTGCTTTTAATGGAGACATGGTTAAACTGACAGTATTTCAATTTGTAATACTTTTCTTTGGAACATACTCATAATGTCAATAATTGTAATTCAGTTGTATGTCCAACTGGCAGTTTCTTGATACATTGTCTGATTTATTTGTGGCAATGACATTTTTGGTATGTTGTCTAGAGATACAGCAGGGTATTTTAGACCAGTCTTTGAGTCTTTCTCTGCTGTTGTCATAAGCAGTTCTGATTCAGTTGTTTCATGGTTGTAGTTTCTGCCTGTGAACTGAAGGAATGGCTTTGTGTTTAGAATTTACAAGCTGCTTTTTGTCTGTGAGTGTATTGCAATACTGAAATACTTCAGGCCTGTTGGAGAGCCTGTAGTTAAGCTCCCCTTTTGTGAATTACAGAAATTATATTGAGATCTACTCAGGTATTGCATATGTTTTCTTTCCTAAAGCTCAGATTATTGGTCCTGCTGGAAGACAGGTAGTTCTTTAGAAAAGACACTATTATGCAACATTTAAAAAAAATAGTAAAGTCCTTGTTATCCGGCAGTAATATTTTTTGCAGAAAACTAAAGATTGGTTTGGCTGGCTGCTCCACAGGTGTGCATGTGCCGGTTCCTCATGGGGTTTTTTTAGAACTTAGTTTGTCTAAAAGTTGAGAACCTGAAAAGACCTGCTTTGCTCTGCAGTGATGGGATCATGGATCTGGTAGGCCTTTCAGATGGCTTTGCGCAGATCTTCCTATACTGAGAGCTCCATAAGAAAGAGAGGTTTTATTTTTTAAAAACGTTATGTTTCAATAAAAAACAGAAATTTAATTGTTGGGGTATTTTTCTTCTTAACAGAGAAAACTCAAAGCCACTAGAGAATGCAGAAAACAAATCAGTAACTGTCCCCAGCCCTCTGTTTTTACAGGCAGGTCTTTGCTTTCACAGCTGGATTCGGTTATCTCAGGGACTTTCTTTATGGCAGAGTATTTCCCTGGGAAACGTTCCACCATTTCTGAGACCTGTCTGTCTGCTCCCTGTTCTTCACTACTGTGTTGTAACATCTCTGCACTAAGTGCAGGTTCCCAGAGCTATGCCATGGTTCTCATACCCTATGGTCTTTCAGATGTTCTGTGTTTTGAATGGGCTTGGTAGCTCTTTGGTAATAGTGCAATCTCCACCTTCTTCCAAGGGCACCAGCATAATTATTTTTTTTCAGAGATCGTAACACAAATGGAGAACCTGCAACTCGGTCACATTTGTTAATAGAGAGAAATGCTTGTTCTTTGTTCAAAGTTCAGCGAGTGACAACAGGAGCTGCATTCTGGGTCTCGCACTGCCATCAAAACTTGGGGTTACTTTGTGTACATCACCTCTCTCTGTATTTTCATTTCAAAACAGTTAAAAGAGCAGTTAAGAGAGAAAGGTTACTGAATTCAAGTTATTCTTTATGCATCTCTGCTTTTTTTTTCTTCTTAGGAACTTCTGTTTCCCAAGATAGTTCTTAAGGACCAGTTTCACCAGGAGATGTTTTTGCTTTGTAGGAAAGAGATCTTTTGAAATTTTGAGTAGTCTTGGTTTGGATCCTCTACTGAATGCTGGAAGCCAAATCTGTACCCCATTCAACCTGTTACTGTGGATCAGTAATACCAACTTTAAACACCAGTAGAGTGCCATCCGGCATTTAGAGAGTCACAGGCTGAGGATTGTGACTGAGCAATCCTTTTCTGGCAGACCTTGCTTCTGAATAATTTGTTTGGTGACATTTGGACTTTGCTCATTGCCACCTTTCATTTTCCTTGTTGCCGCGTGATTCACCTATGGGCAACATTGGCACTGTAGGTTGAAATTCTTATGTGGACAGGAGGCAGAACTAGAATGAAAAGTATTTTTGATACATGGAGTTAAAGCCATATTTACAGCAATTTCACTCCAGGGAGACTGGGACAGAGAAATGTACACAGTTTAGGAAGTTGATATGTGGGAGAGAACAACAGGATCGGTGTCCACAGGTAAAGCAATGAGAAAGAAGTGAGAAGGAATAGGCAAGAGGGTGTGAAGATTTTTCTCACCTCAAGGTTTTTTTTAAAATCCCAATCAGTTCTCTGACTGTTTATTCAACATCAGGAAATTGTGATATATTATGGAACTGTATATTATCCTTGTAATACGTTTGCATTCTGTATCATTCTCTTTCTGCTGAAAGAACATAGTGTCTACATCTACTCCAAGGTCAAGTACAGCATGTCTGTGAAAAATAGTTTCTAAACTTTGTCCTCCTCAGTGTACTTCCTGAGATTAGTTACAAGAGGCAATTAGAGTTAACTTCCCAAGCAAAAGGGGAGTATTAAAAAAAAAAAAGAAGAAATCACAATCTGGATTTTAGCATGAACTTCTTGAACAATGGTTTGGAAATGTACCTGCTCACATTACTGACATATTTTCTTCTATTCCATATAAACATTCTTGGTATGTTCAAAGATAAGGCTGCCAAAGTTTGGAGAGGTTTACTTTAGAGTGTGCTTAATTCAAATGACAAGAACGGTCCATTTATTTTGTGACCTATTTATAGCCATTAAACAAACCGTGGCAAATGGATCTGCTTTACTTAATTCTCTACATTTGGTGGAAGATTAACAGCATGGAAAATACATTCCTGAAAATAGGTATGTTTGTGTCTGATACTCTGCAAATCTCTGTATACTACAGAACTGTAATTTTTAAAATAAAAGCAGTTTATTCTGCAAGACAGAGAACTGAAAATAAAATACCAATCTTAATACTTAAGGTGATTATTAGATAACTACTTTGGCAGACCACATATTGGGGAGATTTGGTTATATCTACTGTGAGCTATATATGATCCCAGTTGTAAATCTCTAAAAGTGAGGTAAACATGAAAAAATGTTCTGGTTAATTTTAATGATATGAACAACACATTTTGGGGGTTTTATGATTGTATTTTGTTTTCAGGGTGTTCTCAACACGTTAAAAGTGTTGATGTATTTTTATATAACAGAATATTTTTATATTCCTTGTGTTGCAAAGCAACTAACTGAAGTTCTCTTTTTGCTTCTCAGGTTGTTTTTGAAGTGATTACTTCAGGTCACCCAGGATATGTGGCTATTGATGAAGTGAAAGTTTTAGGACATCCATGTAGTAAGTACCTATCTTCTGTTGTAAAGCCAGACCCCTAAAATGAATGTGCCACTATGTTTCCATAAATGTGGAGCAAAACATAAGGAAAATGTGAGAAAGCAGTGTCACTGCTGTAAATATAGGCTGAGTAGGTACAAAGTGTTGCACACACTAACATAGCATCATTGCACCTTATTGACTTTAAAGACATCTGTCTTATATGCACCTTGTGTACAGCACTTTGCATGAATCCCAGACCCCAGCTGGACCGTGTAGCGACTCCTTTAGAACAAAATCACCAAGTCATTATGATTCTATGATTCTAAGATTTGTGAATGAGTTTTCTGTCTGCATCAAAAATTCAGTACAGCCACAAGCTGAGACACTAGTGAGAACAGATGAGCAACACAAGAGCTGAATATATGTACAATTATTGTTTCCAGGGCTTGGAAGGAAGAAAACTCGGTTGAGGGCTGAGGCTTTGCTTAGCAAGGCTGCTCAGGGTACTTCCCAAGGTTCATGGCTCCATTTCTGCACTGTTCTACTTCCTAATGTACATTTTCTTTTTCCATTATTAAGGATATATAATACTTAACTATTCTAAATTCTCTTAAAACTGATGTCAAAACCAAACCTTGTAAATCAAGCTTTAATATAATAATCCAGATGTAATTGAACAGACTACTTAAATAACTTATTAATTCATGTATATACTGTTGGTTAAATAAGGTGTATTAAGATCATACATGAAGTAGTAGGTTGTAGTCTTACTGACCAAATGACTGAGTGGAAGAAGACACCAACTTCTCTGTAATTGTTCTTCTTATATAATTTTGATCTTGCATGCATTTATTGTGGCTATAGGTAGGAGCTGTGATTCGAAATAAAAAGTACTGTTAGTACTGGAGCACCTCATAAAAATGGTTTTAGCGTTAGTGGCAAGAAGACACACATTTCTTCAAGCACAAGAGACAGTTATGCAGAATCAGCAGCTGTTATTTCTGAATCACTTAGTTCTAATAAACACAGCAGGCTCTCATGTTGTTAGACAATATATGTGCTTCTGCATTTTGAATTTATATCTTTGGTTCAGGTAGGGTAAGTCTAAAGCAGCATTTTAGCAGCTAACTATTTTTTGTATACAGATTTTGAGAGGTTTGGTCTGTGCATTTGTACCAATCCATTCTCAAAACCTGCAAGTAGCTCTTGTTATTGTGGAGACTGAGTTATAGCCCCTAGTATGTAGAGTTCTAACGTGATAGTGTTGAAATGCAAAAGCTTTAATGAAAAGTTCTTTGATGAAGTAATTAAAATGTTAGAAATTAAGACATCAAACCAGTTAAATTGTCTACAAGAAAATTGAAAAAGTGTGAAAATTGGAATAGAACTACTCTGTGTCTAAAACTTGGCAAAGTTCACAGTGCTGTTCTTTCTGTATATTGCCAGAAAAAATACTTTTGGAATTATTAACTCTTTAAAGAAAGAATTTAAATGCAAAAAATGTTGGATAGGCAATCCCTTGTGTAGTACAAAGACCAGGCAGATGTCAAGTTGTGAGCACGTAAAAATGAAAGGGATGAATTGTGGTGGGTGGGTAATTTTTCTTGTGTGTGTGTGTTTGCTTGTTTGTTTGTTTGTTTTTAAAACCTAATGCCCTTCTCCACTTAGACCATACCTGGTAATTCAATAAAGTTAGTTTTCCAGAGTTTAAGAAGACTCAGAAAAAAATAAAATCGAGTGGGGTAAAAGCAGAAGTTAAAAAAAAAGTGCCTGAGAATGGGGGAATATGCTGAAGAATTTTACTGCAGAGTATGGTATTAATAGTTTGATAGAGAGAGAAGAGGATGACTCTGGCCTAAAGTCTGTCTGTCCTGACTGGGAAGTGTTTAAGAAAAAAAAAACAACAGTATTTGTAATCAATTTGCCATAAGGATCATTATCATGAAAATATTTCATACTTTGAAATTAATTTGGGCTATTCTATTCCATTTCCTCCTTCTTATGCTGCCTTGCACTGGATATTTATCAACTTTTTCTTGGATTATAGTAGCTGGTTATTTATAAATTCCTTAAAACTGCAATTTGTCCCAGTAATAAGGTCTTTTAAAAAATATCAACACTTTAAATGGTTGTGATGCTCTGCTAGAAAATAGATGTTTAGTTTGCTAGTCTAATGCTAGTACTAAGGTCAAAAAGCAATGTTCAGAGCCTGGCTTATCTGTTAGTATAGACAGTGCAAGAAGTCTGCCTGACTGCAGTAGGATTTGAATGGTTGGGGAATACTGTGTCTTAAAGGATAAGTTTCTGTATCAAGTATATATGTTTTTCTGTGTCGTGGTTCACTCCTTATAGTAAAACAAAAATACACACGCTCTCTTTCCTCCTTTAGTGGATATAGTTGTTGTTTGAAGATCAATTTCATTTTTTAGGTTATTTATAGGTATATTTCCTTAACTTTTACTGGGATTGTTTTCTCTTTCTAAATGAAAAATAAGCATTTGTATGGAGAATGTATTGTGCTTTGTTTTTTTTCTGCAATGTTGTTGAAAATAATTGCATTTAAAGAATACAGGTGTAGTTGGTGTTCTGTTAGTATTTTAGCTGTTTGTTGTGCTACATTTCTGCATTTTGTAATCTCTTCTGTAGACACTGTGCTTGGTTGAAAAGAAAAACCTGTTCCCTTGATAACATCACTTAACTTCTTACGGTCTTTTCTAGTTGGTAGTGTAAGCATATAACAGGTTTTCCTTTGAAACATTATTAGTTTCCAATATGATCTTTATTAATAGAATGTTATTAGAAAAGGGATGCTGAGCTAAGATAATTTACACAGCAGGAACAATTAAACAGCGCCCTTCTATTCTGCTTTTTCCCAGGTACAGAAGTAAACCAACCTAGAATCTAATGTGTAGTCAGTGAACTGAATCTTTTAAAGCACAACTGTTTCATTTGCTTGGTGTTTTTTTCGTAGCAAGTACTTTCGTCTTGCATAACTTCAATACTTTTATCTTTTCCAACAGCAAAAACTCCTCATTTCTTGCGTCTTCAGAGTGTGGAAGTCAATGCAGGACAGTTTGCTACTTTTCAGTGCACTGCCAATGGTGGAACAGACTCAGGTGACAGACTCTGGTTACAGGTAATTTCTTTCTTTCCTGATGCACTGAGATCTAGAGAGAGGAGAGACTCTTGAGAGAAACGTAGAACATGAAAAATTATAGGGCTCTCCTTTTCATCAATATTAGATTTTAGGGTGCCTTTGAACTGCTGCATAGTAGGTATTCTGTTGTAGAAAATGATACTGGAAGATTTTTCGCTCTTGTTTCAGTGGAATGCCTTATTAAAAATAAAGGTACTGTTTTTCCTACATGTGGCAATCATGAGTAAAGGCGAAATCCCCAAGGAGGAGCACATGACTTTCTTACAATGTCTGTGCTGGCCAACTGCAGTATTACACATAATGATTTTTTTTAATTTACCTCTGTCTCTGCTTAGTATTTTCAGCTAAAATTGCATTGTTACTCTTTAAGTCTAGAGAAAACCAGTATGACAGTCAAATCTGACCTTCTCTATTATAGAGCCAAAGAATCTTACTTATATTCATTGAGTCCATTATTTATTACTTAATCAGTAAAGTAGCTTCTAGATGGGTGTCAGATCTTGGTTCAAAGTATTGCTCCAACTACTTTTCTTTCAGTGAAGACATTCTCCCTTTACCCAGATGTGTAGTCTTCTATCAAAAATATGCCTTTTTTACTTGATCTCTTTTAGTAATGGGCATGCAGATTTAACTGCTGTCTTGCTACCATCATTACAGAGTTGTTCCCTACAGCAAACAATAGTCAGTATTTGAACTTAGCATTAGGTGTATACCAACCTCCATATCCCAGTGATTTCCATACATGGAAAACATGCTAGAACTGAGACATTGTCTATGAGAAGGAAGTGAGGGCAATTAAAATAAATGAAACAGTGCCTAAGGAGATCAGTCAGATGAAGCTGCAGTTAGTGGAGAAGGAGGAATAAGAGAATTTGAAGCAATGGTAACAGGTGGGACTTAGAAATGAAATGCTCTATTTTTGCTGTTTAAACAATTTTAGGCTTTTACTATAGTTTTCTTTTAACATTGCATTTGTATTTCATAAATTATTCATGTAAGTGTGACAGGTTAAACAGCTGAGTACTTATATGTAATCTAGCACACACAAAAAAATAAGTAAAACCACTTGAAAAGGAAAGACATATTTATCTGTATATGAATGATGAACTGTTATGTCTATTCAGAAAGAGCCTGATCAAATACAGTAGAAGGCAATGAAAATCTGCTTTGGTTTTATTTGGGTTTTATTTTCAACCTCTGTGCTGATATAAGGCTGATATTTCTCTAGCACCTTTAAAGACAATATTACACTTTTGAATTGGTAGAATTAGACTCCTGTGTTTCCTAAGCCACCAAGATTTTTTAAAAGAATGATTTTTCCACTCAAGAAAAGGGTTTAGCATGTATGATAAAATAATGGGTTGCTATTTCATCAGTGATATCGTTTGTAGAACCTTTGAACTTTTGCATAATTCTCTATTGTGAAATTGAAGGTAGAATTCAACATAGGGAAATCCTTGTTCCATTCAGTTTTTCCATGTGTTTCAGGACAGTATCAGCTTTAATTTTTTTTCGTGGAGTTTAGGACACACATAAATTCTTTACAAGGCTGGAATGTAATTTCTTTATTGTAGAAATTAAATATCCTTCTAGGTTTTATGTAATGTAAAACAATTTTCTTAACAGCAGTAACAATTCCCGAATATCTTTGCTGAGCTTAGTTAATTCAATTCCTTGTTTATGCATGATTATGAGATTTCTTTTTCTATAGGGAGGATAAGAAAGTAGTGACAGATTGACTTTTTGAGGAATTTTATCTTGCTGCAGGGCCACTGTGTATTTATTCTGCCTAGACAATTAGAGGTCCCTCTGGTAATCAGTCCAAGGTTGTGTATATTCCAGGTGTGCCTTTGCATAAGAACATTTTAGAAGTTGACAGGATCTCCTGGACAGCTTGGATTTATTTTTGTACTTGTTTGCCAGTTTCCACAGATGTCTGCTGCAACTTACAGTAAGACTGAACAAACAGCTCTGTGTGTGGGATGCTGCAAATCAAGGCTATGAGATACAGTTCCCTAAAGGATTAGCTTTATTTTAGCATACTGGGTCATTATGACCTATATTTTATATATATGGGTCCTTTCCAACTCAGCATATTCAGTGATACTGAATTCAGTGGTTATCAGGTGATTAATCTCCCAGACCTTGCAGTTCTCCATCAGTCAGCTGACTGGCTATCTGGTTTCATGGTGTGATATTGAGGAATTTTTTATATGCCTGCATATGACATCTCATGACGCAGCCAGAGGACCATGAGTATAATGCAGCTGTCTGTAATAGCTGTCAAAGAACGTGGCATCTTCTACATCACATGACTGGTCAAATGGACATTAAAGATACTTTCGTTCCTGGTAGCGCTAGAACCAATATGAAACTACAGAACATCTCAGTGAAAGAAATTCTTATATGCACTAGAGCCAGAATAAAATGAACACCATTCTCTGGAAACCTTTCCAGTAGCACTCAGGTCATAGGGATTCAGGTTTTAGTGGTACTATGAACAAATCATGCAATCTCTCTGGTATGTCTGGTTTGTTCACCAGTAATACTAAGCCTTTTCTACTATCCTTTTGGTGTTTTGTTTAATTACATTTATAAAACCTTAAGGGGAAATAATAGTAAATAAATAAATACAGTTGAGTGATTTTATCAGGGGCTTCTTAGCATTTCTTCCATGTAAGTCAAATCAGGATGCTTAATCTGTCTGGGTGTGGCAATTCCAGAATAGTGTGAGATAATGTGCTCCCAAATGACTTCCGGTACCTATCATTTTTTTTTTTTGGATTGACATTGTTAGTCTGAAGTACAGGTAAATTGCCAGGGTGAAATCACAAACTCACTGAATTCAGTGACATTTCTGCTCTTTCCACTGGTGGCAGGATTTTGCTCCTTTACTTCTATCTCTTTTATATAGTACCTCTCCACTTCTATGCACCAGACTTCAAGTTTAGTAGGACACATTTTTCTGGTGATCAAATATTTTACTTTTTTCAGTCTGTTAGACTGTGAGTGATATATGTTCCTTAAAACAAATGAACAGTTTTAAGTTGATTGGTTATTTTAGTATCCTTGTCTTTGACGAGTAGTTTTGGAAACAGGATGGATGTTCTCGGTTTAATAATGCCAAGGGCTTGAAGCAGTCCTGAGTGAAATCTGTAGATCATATTTTTCACGCTCCCCCCTCCCCCCCTGCCTTTTCAAACCTATCCCACTCTTATTTCCTAAGTCTGTTAATTTCTGGAGTATTATGAAAGTTTTTGAAATTGAAAGGGCAATGAGGGAATCACAGTTGGTACAATAGCTGCCCAAATTAGACCACTGAGGCATGAAATTTGTTTCGTGATGCTGTGATCAGTATTTACTCTTTCGAGAAGGGGAAGAAAGCAAGCTGTTTACCCATTGCGTAGTGTAGTGCTTTGTAAGAAAAACATTGTTCTTCAACCCATTAGACAGACATGCACCCTGGTGCATGAACTACAATTGCAAGCTTGTCAGATAATTTGAAAACAAGCTGTGGGTATTTTCAGTGATACCATTTCAGGTTAAAGTCAAATGAAAGAACACAACAGAGTATCATACAAGTTTGTTATTTTGGGGGTTTTTTTGGTATTTTTTTGTTTTTGTTATTGTAATGAGGGTCCAGTTATAAATAAGGTCATTTGTTAGATTGTCTGTTTATGAATTCAGGTCCCTATTAGCTAACGTTCTAAACATAAAAATACCTTAAAAATAAATCTGAATGTCTACAATTAATAGATGCGTCCAATCTGCTTTAATTTTTTCATATTTGTGGGCAATAATGGTTATTGCCAGTATGGGATGACTCTTTCTCTTCTAAAGAATAATTGAACAAAAATGTCGTTCCTATGCTCTTTCCTTTGCTCCCACGGTGGAAAGAAATGAACAGGTGCAACACAGAAAAGTTAATGGTCAAATGAAAGCAGCTCAGACAATGTCTTCTGAAAATCCTGTGTTAGTATTTAGTAAATTGTGGAAACACAAATCTGTGTTATAGGAGAGAGGAGGTAGAATTCTTTTTTGGAAGTAACATGCTTTTGGTGCAGCCTATGGGCTGCAAACAACTGGCTTGTTTTTCCTTAGCTGCTCAGGCCTGGCTCCTTCTCTTCATTTTCCTATCTTCATCTGCTGCTTCTCCTGATTTGCAGTGGGTTCATTCAGTTCCCTCTGTATGCTACTTGTTTTTACAACGATATAGAGTGTGACTTCAGGGAAATTGCTGTCACATGATACCCCGGTATTATGAAATTCCATTTTAATATCTTTCCCAACACAATCTTTTTACATTAATTTCTAAAGATTTATCGTAGTGTCACCAAATGTGGCATTTTTCAGACATGTGCCTTGACTCAGTGTGGGTAGCCTTTCTTGGGAGAGGTTCCCCCAACAATGGAAAGCTGCAGTTGATGAGAAAGAGAGGTCATCACTTCACTGAAGTTATTTTTTCTAGCTTCGTTCTAAAATATGGTTGAAATGTAAACAACTATTTTAAAATGTAATTCTCAAACACATAACTTTTATTGCAAAAATAGGGAACTAAGAGTAAAAATTTGTTGGAGGGAAGCGAATAGCAATAGGATCTCAGGATATGTCTGACAGCTGCAGTAAGGGTTTCATCAGATTTACCAATAGCAAGAGACTAATGGTTGTTCTGTGATAGAAGGGGAGAGGGTGAAATCTGTCATACCTGTGGTTTATGCATGCAGAACACATACTGTGTTATTTGCAACCAAGAAACTAAGAACAGTATCACTCCCGTGGCCAATCTCTCCTCTACCCCATGTAAAGAGTTTATTACCTGTTAATCCAGGATTTGGCTTTTCTTCTTGTCTTTCCTGAAAGGTGTCTTTCACCCTATTCAGTGTATCTTTTTTTGTATCTTCAGTAATCTTTTGCTGAAGGTATGAAGGGTGTCTAAGATTTTATTCATCTATGCATTATTTATTATTTTTTCAAAGGAAGAGATATAGTCCTGTGTCAGAGGGAGTTCTGGAAAGCAAATTGTTTTTTGTTTTCCTCGGGAATACACACATACACAAATGAGAGGTATCAAACACATCCTTGTAAGAATGTAGAACCATCCTGACAGATGATGAAAATAAAATATATTGAGAAGACATACAAAATAGTTTGTGTGTGTGCGCGCTTGTGTTTGTTTACATAAATTGCATAAAATATCCTAGAACATGAACCAAAAGTCCTGGAGTTTCATAAGAATTTCTTTGTTGTGCTGTAAACTCTCTGAGACTGTCGCATAATTACCATTTTCGTTGCCAAGTTTTGAAGTACTTGAGGAAAAAAATGTTTCAGCCATTTTTGAGTAGTAAGATAATGAAACACTATTTTACCTGTTAGATTAAATCATATGCATATGTAACAACTTGATAACACAAACAGATGGAACTATTAAAGTAAACTGTACGATGGGTTGGGATGGAAGACATTCTTTTGAATATTAAAATGTTTGGGATTTGATCAATAGGTGTATTTGTGTGCTACAGGAATGCACAAGAACATTCTCCTCCTGCTCTTAAATAGCACAGTCTTCTGAGGCTGGCCAAACCACATTGTGCTCAGCAAATTGTCTTGAGTCCATTGCCTTGAGAAGAGCTTTAATGACATCAGTCAACTTAGAGATTTTGCCAAGATTACATGCATCCTGAATGTGCATCGTGATGTGGTTTTTTGTAGATAAGCTGAGATGATATTACTTTGGAAGGATAATTAATGTCCTGTAGGAAAGGACACTAACCATTACTGCATAGATGAAAGTTAAACTTTTTTTTAAATTCTGGTGACCATTTAATATTATTTCCAGGTTTTGATATGTTAATTTCTTTGTGTCCCCATCTCCACTCCAGTATATATTTAGTGGCTTTCTTGCAGTATATATTCTATATTTTCTATTAATTGATGTTAATCAGTTGTTTTTCAGTAATTGCATAGTAATCTTACTATATGGCATAAAAACTTCCGTGAAGAACAGAATATAGGAGGCTTGTGATCTGTATCATATTCATGTTAGCCGATATCTAAGGAGCTGTGATATTTGATGAAAACTTTTGCTTTGTTATGAATAATCTGATGCCTAGTGGGAGAAATTAATTCATAGTGGAGTGTTAAGGATAAATCCCAGTGAATATAGGAAAGAAACAAAAAGTCATCTTGAAATCAATCTATCTATCTGTGAAGTGTTTTGATTTCCGTGGTGTTTTAGAGCTGACCAGCAGAAACACCAGCCTGGTGTTTTTATTAGTAAACCATGGGCAACGGCATTTACAGAATGTGTTTGGAGTGCAGTGGTAATGTACGTTAAGGGTGACTTTCTTTCTTGGACGTGGTCTTTTCCATTATAAATTAGCTTCAGTGACACTAAGTGGTACATCAGGTGCTGTGTACTCTTATCTCACTTATACTGTGACCAGTGAAATGCACAGCTGAAAAAACTCAGATGCCTGGTGGTGCCATAGCTACTCTGGGTCTGTATTCTAGCCTTACATGACTTGTATAAGATGGTGCCACTGTAATAGTGGAAGCAAAAAGAAGCCTTATATTCTCCTGCTCAGAAACACTACAAAAGCCTGGCCAGCAAAGCTGCTCTACAGGGTAAGCCTCCCAGTCCACCCAGACTGCAATGCCTGGCACAAAAGTCAAATGGTGGTAACCACAAAGAACTGTCAGTGAGTTTTGTTATTAATACTAAAATAATGCAGATGAGGGTAAACGGAAGAATAAATGTCACTCCTATCCTCATGTACCAGCTCCACCATTCCTAAATGGTGTGAAAGCAAGTGTTATCCAAAATAGTTGAAGTCTGGTGAAAATACCTGCAGAAGCATCTGTGAAGTTTTATGACATTACTCAAAATCTGTAAACTCTTCCATGAGCACAACAGACCACATTGGTAGTGATGCCAAAAAAGAAACTAAGAACAAATTGTGAGCAAATTTGATTATTTCATTTCAAAGATTATTTTTTTTCAAGAAAAGTAAGCAACCCTTGATTTAGTAGGAAAAAAGTACTGTAGATGGAGAGGTGTTTATTTCTGTAGTGGTGCCAGTCATCCATCAGGTAATGATAATGGGTGGTGTCCTCCAAAGGCCTTCTTTCAGCACCTGTCTAGCAGAAGTGGAGTCTGCTCTGCCAAGAGTGTGCTTGTGACACTGAAATACGCATTTAGTTTTCAGCTACTATACCAACTGATCCTGCTTTTGATGATATTTAGAGTCTGGAAACCTTTAATAGAGGCATTAACATTTTTGTCTTGAAAAAGCCTTTTTATCACAAAAATATTATTCTTAATCCTCTATTTCTTTGGTAATCTGCTGTGACCAAAAGAGATTTTGGGGAAAAAATAAATCCGAAAATTAATGAACTTTAGAAATTTTTCTTTTAGAAGTAAACTGGAAACTCTATTAAATCCACTAGGACCTTGGTTACTGACAACAGCGAAAAACCTTAAGAGACCTGGAGACTACTTGGCAAAGTTTGTTTTCAAGTAACCTGAAAAATTAGTAGATTTTGATCTTCCACGTTTACTGAGGATGCTCTGTTGCACATTATATCTATAAAGAGTGTCAGAAGTACCACATAAGACAGCCATTAGTATTTTTATATAGCAAGGATGATATAAAACTTGGATTCTGGACCAAAAGCTTTTGGTAACAGGTAGTTGTTCTTGCCTCTTCTTTTTTTTTTTTTTCCCCTGTTTTGGATCTGTGTCTAAGGTATTCAGAAACTGCCAAATATTAATGAATTGGCTGTACACAGTGATTTGCAGAAAATTTGCTTACCTGCAGATATATATGGACATATGCAAGTCAGAGGGGATATACGTAAACCTATCCCTTTATTCCATCTTCATCCAAGCCCGTATATATTCTAATTTGATAAAGTGACCTATAATAAAAGTTATTCTGGGATTACCTTTATCAGTTAAACCTTTTTGAAATTCTTGTCTGATTTTAAAATCAGTGGGATGTTTTATAGGTTGGACTCGATGATCTCAGAGGTCTTTTCCAACCTAATTGATTCGGTGATTCTGTGTTAGTTTTCCAGTTAGTCTGCAGTGTTAAATTATATAGTATATGGTGATTAGCCAGATCCAAGATAATGGAATTACTGACCTCTGTCACAGGGAGCTGGTTAAATTCAACTTGATTTTCAAGACCATGGTAGGCATCCTGTTTCTGGACCCCAAAGACCTCCTTGATGTGAAGCACTGTTCAGCAGCAGTAAAATCAGTTAAAGACACATAAGAATTAGCCAACTGATGAAATAAATTCAACAAGCTTTCTACAGTATATCTTGGACCTTTGGGAGAAAGAAACAATGACCATGAATACTCTAGGCAAAATGTACAAACTTACTGCTAGGAGGTACCATGTTCAAACTGGAGTTCAGCAGAAGCTTCTTTTTTTAAGAGTAAGGACTGTGGAAACTGTTTTGAGGCAAGGAGAACCAAAATAAAGTTTAAATTAAATCCAAGTTAAGATGATGGGAAGAAAACAGAGCATTGGGGAAGTTTTGGGGGTGGGAGCTGTTAAACTATGACTTAGTTAGTGACTCGCTCAGTAATTAAGACCAAAATACCTCTAGCCAAACCCCTCTGTTAGCTTCCCTGTTACATGAACCAGTATGTGGTTATGACTGCTGTGGTTGTCTTTATTCAAAATTACAATCTCACTGTTGAAAGTTTACTACAGCTGGCTTTAACCATAGGCCTGCCTCTCTTCTCACCATTCATTCCTCCCATTTGGAAGCATCTTTTCAAGAGGCCACAGCTGAGTCCTTAAGAGGGCATGGTTTCTCATCATCAAATATATGTGTTCTTTCTTAGCTGCTTCTTCCTTACCTGCTTTGTAGGACTCTGTATCACTTTGGTTTTGACTGTTATTCTGATTGTTTTACGTTTTGGAATAGACTTCAGGTGGTCCCCAGAACTTGCATATTGTACTTTCTTCATCCCAATGCTGCTTTTCTTCCCAAGAAAACACTTTCCCAGTGATGGCAATATGGGACATTAGCGCACTGGTTTTTAAGTCTCCTGTTATGTAGTTGCATAGAAAAGGCAAATACCTGAATTACAATACTTTGTGTTGTGTGTAGGGATGAAAATTATGCTAATAAACTGTACTTTCTCATTTTCTCCTCCTCACTCTGATCCTTCTCAGCCCCCCCATAAGCCTGGCATCTGCAGAACGCCAAGCCAGAGTATTTAAAATTCTGTGTATGTTCTCTTCAGTTTTTAGCAAGGTGTTCATCCTAATTCTTGGAATTTTAAATACAAATAAAAGGATGATAAGAAGTACTAAGTGTTGCATACTTTAAAGAATTAGGATACAGTATTAGATTAAGTGACTATAAGTAGGGCTTCAAGTTCAAGAAAATGCTTAGCAGATGCGTGGGTCGTTGCCAGAATTTCTATCCAAAGTATTAAACTCCCAGTTAGAGAAAGATTTCCTGATGCTCTGTTTTTTCCAGATGTTTCTGAGGATGTAGTTTCCTACAGGTCATTTTGTATTCTACTGTGTCCTATTAAAGATGAATCCAAAAAAGATTTAGAATTTTACATATTTTGTGAGCACTGATAAATTGTTAGAGAATATTAACTCTTCTCAGCTTCTCTGAATTTAATGTAAAAATAAAAAATAGATTGAACAGGGGTTTGGTTATTGGCTTTGTTTTGGTTTTTTCCTTTTGTAAGTACAGAGTAACTGTTTTGGGTAAATTACACTGAGTTTGATGACTCCAGAAAATTCATTGTCTTTGTTTACTTTCTGTGTAAATATATCTTCAAATAGATGTCAGTGCTTAATATTTGATAACGTGACTACTCGGATGTGTAACTTCAGTAGTATTTTACAGTATTACCTGACAGCTCCAGCCAGTATTTAGGTTTAGTCATAATAAACAGAGATTTCCGGAGAGCTGTGTGATTTGAAGAAAAGATTCAGTTATCAAACATTAAAATACTGAAAGCTGAAATCTTTCTTGAAAGGTGAAATAATAACAGTTTGCTTGCATGCCCATTAGTTCCACATGCAGAGTGCAATTCTGGCTCATAGCAGAATAATTCCAAATAGGACAATAATAATCTTCTTCCAGCTAGGCCTCATTATTTGAATGAAATATACTTGTTAACTTACACAGATGGAATAAATACAAGATAATCACAGGATCTGTGATGGCTCTAATCTAGACTGACAAACAGTTGTCTTGGTTATGAAAGCAATTCTAGAAATTCAGAGGTAGAGCCAACTGTCTTAGTTACTGGAATTATATGAACTCTGCAAAGCAATTTTCTTGAGGTATTAATTACTATTTGATTTAGATTTTATGCATATTTTAAACAAAATTACTTCTGGCCTTGCTGATGTTATTTGAGATCCCACTGGTATAACTCTAATCACAATTTTATAAATGTGCCTATTTGAAAGTGGGCTAATACAAACCCTTTCTTTTATTGAATGTATGAAAAACTGCTTAATCTACCTGTATGGACAGAGGGTGACTGATGTTTCCTTTTAACTCTCTTCTTGCAAAACTGTTGATACATGCCTTGAGAGTGATTAATGCAGTGATAGTGCTGGATATAACATCCCAGAAGTTCAATTCTTTTGAATTAGTCCTGCATTTTTGTTAAAAGTATTTCCGAAAGGTTTAATATATAGATTGTATAAATGAAATTGCTGTTCATTTAAAAGACTTAGAGTTAGTTTATTGCCTAAAAGAACCTGTAAGTCTAATTTAAATAACCATCAACCTATTTCTTTTCATTCTAACTTGCCCAAGATGGAAAAATAATGTGCATTTTAAAGTACTTTAAGCTGTCTCTGTATGCATTTAATATGCTGGTACTAGGAATATGGATTTTCAAGCGGTGTATATCCTGAGGTTTAATTAAGATTATTTTTTATATCCCTATATATTAAATAACTCATTGTTTAATAGAAAAATTATTCTTACAACTGATTTACTAATAAATATTTTCATAAGTTGGCTTAAGCAGCATTTTTGAATATGTGTATTTGGTATTTTTTTAAACACTTTCTCTGAGCATTTGAAAACTCACAGGTTGCTCAGCAGCCCAGTGGAATCTGTTATTTTCATTTTTGGATCTCTGCATTTTGTAATATTTATTTCGTGGTCATAATTCTGCTCTAAGAAGGTTAGATAGCTCTCCCCTGGGGACGTGGCCTTTGCAGTCAAAGCAGGTCTAGAATTAAATGATTTCGGCAGTCTCCTCTTTCCAAAGCATGAAGTTCACACAGTTCTCCGAGTCCCAGAGGCAGGAAAAGCCTTAATCAGTAGTAAAGCCCCAGCCTTTCATGTGGCAAATCAGGGCTAAAGTAAAGAAAGTAAAAGAACCATATTTATTTTTGAATTAAAAGAACCATATTTATTTTTGAATTCTATTTAAAACAAAGAAATAGGCCCCACCCAGAAAACAGGATACTACAAATTTGCTCCAACAAGCTGTTCTAATGGGTCTTAATATGAGCACCATAGTGTTGCATTGTAAATCATGAATTTTATACTGTTTTCTGGAATGGGATTAGTAAATTACAGACTTGTCATTCTTTTGTATAATTTTCAGTAAAATACGATGTATTTGTGAAGACTCAGGCTTTCATATAAAAAGTGGGAGTTTGCAAGATCTACTGGTAAATTTCAGAATCTCTTAAAAAAACTGAGATTAAAGTTTTAATGACCATAATCAGTAAAACAGTATATCATAAGCAAACTCTTATTTATGAGATTTCAGATTGTTGCATTAGTGAGTGCTAAAAACTTTTTTTTTTGGATGCTACTAAAAATAATTCTTCATTAAAAAAAATTGTAACGGGATGTGCTAATATGTTTAATAAACAAATGTTCACTTGATATGTTATTTTTGGCCATTTTAAATGAAATAGCTGTTGACAGTTAGCACTGAGAGCTTGTAATTTATCATACAATGAGCTTAAATGGGCCTGTTAAATACTGGAAAAGAAAATATTATTGCATTCTCCTCCAAATTTAGTTAACTAACCCATAAAAGTAACCACTGATATACCTGGGTAGCTTACTGAAGTCACTGCAATGTCAGAGAGAACAAAACGTGAATCACAAATAAGGGCAGCAAAGCTTGACATGTGGCTATAGTTACAACGGAAACAATTCTATATTCATGTTATCAAATTATAAATAACTTTTTTCCAGATGAAAAATAGTCTTTTGCCATTTTTCCATTGCTGAAATAAGAGTTTGGGAGAGGTTGTAGCTGTGGGATTTATTTTTTTTTCCTGTGCAGCCTTTTTAATTCCCTTCTTCCATGCCTATGGATTGAACTTTTCTTATACTTGAATTCATTACCTTCCTTACTGTTCCTTTATGCTTAGGCTTAAATCAGTTAGGCAGCTCTCCTACTCATTTTCTGTTGTCCCAAAAGAAAGGGAAGACTTGTTCTCTTTGGCTGTATTTTTTCTGGTGGAAAAAGCAATGATGTTTCTTAGTCTTTGTCTGTTCCAGACACTATGTTTTCCTTGAAAATATTTTTCCCAAAGAGACTAAAGAAAAAAATTGGGTTTTTTTTCTCCTTTTAGTTCTAGTAGAAAATGTCATGCTAGTGATTTCTATGGGACTGTTTGAGTTTGTAATGTTAAAGAAAAATCAGTCAAGATAATCTTTATTGATAGTAATCTCACATGTATTTTACAGGTGTGTTATAGTAATAATAATAAAGGCTTTTTATTCCAGAGCTTGGTCGTGAATTTTGAAGCCATCATTAATAATCTTTTCTTGTCTGGATTTTGGTAGAGGATAAAAATGCTCAAATCCTCTGTAGAGCCAAGCTGAGTTACATTTAAGGCTCATGTACCTTCTTCATTTGAGCGAATTGTGTGCCTCTGAAATGTCCTTTTGCTTCTCTTCTTTTCAGTTAAAATTGTTGGTATGTGAATGGATAGCATGTGTTGCAAAGCCAATTATTTGATCAAACTGAGACTTCCTGTTGTAGAACAGCAGTTAAAACATTTGAAATCAGGCGATCAGTGTGTTCGAGAATCAGCAGAAGGTGAAAAAGGTTATGGGACCCAAGTGAGACAGTAATTTATTGTAAATGCTGCAATGGATTGATTAGCTACAATTTTCATTCTACATAGGCACGAAAAAGGTGGGAAATAATTTCCTATGGGGCTGGCTATTGAGTGGTTCCCTTTGAGCATTGCTGGTGCTTTATATGAAGACTAAGACTGTGTAGTTTAAGATTTCTACCAGCTGCTGGGAGGTCTGAGGGGCATGGTGTGGTAGTAGAAATTGTTGTTAAAGTATTTACATGGTTCTTCAATTGTGTTGTAATTCATGAGAGTCCTGGTAAATTCTGTATGCAGGTGCCCCATGTGGAAGGGTAGATGTGCTGTGCAGGCCGGAGCGCAGAGGAGTTTGTTCACACTCTAAATGAGCTGAGCTAGTTTAGGTACTAGAATTAATCAGCATGTGGCAGTATGTTCTTCCCTAGAGAATAACTTACCCTATTTCTTGGCGGGATGAAATAGTCTGTGTAAAGCTTCCTGATGTTGTGACTAGAAAAAAGGAAAAACTAGTGTGGTTGGATGTAATGTAAGCACATGACTTGGCTATGCACAAGATCCTTAAAGAGTCTAGAAGCTGTAGTAACATACCTTAAAATTGGTTTGTTGTTTGTGACTGATTAGCAGCTCTGATAATTAGGATTAATAAGTTATTGTCTTGGGTAAAAAATAATGTTGCTTTTAAGAAATATTCCTTCTCCAAAAACCCACTCTGCTTGCTTCCTGCTATCTGCAGCCATCCTCACTGCAAGATATTACAATGGCAAAACCAGTAAAAATAGTAGTTTTGAAATAGTAGTTTGAAATGGTTTTTTCCAAGTTTAGTTTTTGGTAACTGCCATGCCACATTCACACAAGCTGGTTTATCGGCAGCTCAAAATTGGAGGAATTTTAAGGAGCCGTCAATTATCAGAAATAATTCTGAAGTAATAATTTACTACTGAGTAATTTTTGAGGTGTGATAGTACATTCTTCTTTGGGCATCTTACAAGCATTTTTTTTCTTTTCAGTAAGCTGTGCATCACCCACATTTGCTTTTGAAGAGGAAATAACTGTACCTTACTATGCATGAGAATTGGTATTGTTAATTGTATTGCTTTTTTGATGTTAACAACATGGTTAACTTTGGCTTGATTTTGTGGTTTATGGATGAGTTTAATTTTGTGTGACTGGTGTTTGAATCTAACTGGTTATAATTGGCATTTCAAGGGTGCTTCCAATATAGTGTCAAATAAAGGTCATAAGAAAATGCGATCAGTATTTCCTATGTCTTAAATTCTGCTGGACAAAATGCAAACTCTAGGGCAGAAAAAAAGATATCACCAGGTGTGTTGATGGTTTATAGAAGGTCAGTAGTGCAGGACCCTTGACATGCTTGAAGCTCGTTAAGTCAGAAAAACCTACTAAGAATAACTGGTATCATTACATAGCATCAGACTATGAATGTTCCTTCATGGAGAGAGCAGGTTTTGTGAGGTGCTTGTTGGGGTTTTCCAGTTTCTCTTCATGTTTGATAATGGCTGCAGTCTTCAGTTCATGGAAATACATATATTTGTGTAAAAAGTGCATCTTTTTTGTTTGCTTGTTTGAGTAAATGTTATTAGATTTTGGTGGTGGCGGTTTGGTTTTTTTTCCATCCAGCTCTCATAATTTAATGATTACACATTTTCTAAGGGTTTTTGAGTGTACATAGTGCACATATCCTATTTCATGGCCAGGCGGAGCATGAGTTCTGATGAGGATCTTAGAGCCAAGTCTCCCTGCCCTCAAAGAACATGGCAAGTTGTCATCGCTGCACTCTTCTGTCTTCTGCCCTCTCTTTTTCACTCTTTGTTCCCCTCGGCTGTTACATGGCTCATTTTCTTGTGCCATAAGTGTAATATGTTGAATTGAGAGCAAGACACTGCACTGGAGTAGAAACTGCCTAGTTCCCAGTACCATGCTGAGAAAGTGAGATGTGGAGACAGCTTCAGCCTTGCTGATTATTTGCCTGGTAAATCTGTACCTAGTTTCTTCTACCTGAGTTGTTGATAACCCCTCGTGTGCATACTGCCATGAGAAACATCCACTGATGTATCTGTGCACTGTGTTTGTGCAAAATGCATATGCCAAGTAGCAGATGCAGGGAGGGAAGAGAAAGCAGAGACTGACTATGCAGGGTTTCTTATTTCTTTAAAAGAAATTGATTTAAATATTTGTGTAAGACAAGCTAAGCAAGTAAATATTACATTGCTCTTAAATCTTTCTATTAGTTAACGTATGAAGAGTTGAAAGCAGCTGTTCCAGATGAATAGTTGCCCACTCATGATGAATGGTTTAACTCATATGGGAAGGCAGTAAAGTCTCACACAGCATAAATATCTGTAAAAGTAACATACAGACTTGTGCTTTTACCTCACCTCTCCTCTTGGGGAACTTGGGAGAAATAATACTGGTTGTCAGTATTTTTTTTAAATATGACTAACAATATTCTTTATTTTTGTTTTGTTGCCTAGGGAATTTATGTAAGGGATGCACCTTTGAAGGACATAAAAGTGTTCAATGCTCGACGATTTGTAGCTCTTTTTAGTGTGGTAAATGCCACGAAGAGGGACGCCGGCAACTATCGCTGCATGATTCGGACAGAAGGAGGAGTTGGTGTATCAAACTATGCAGAACTGATAGTGAAAGGTATTTCATGATACAAATCAGTATTTGCATGCTCAGTGTATGGAATAAGGATCTGCAATGGCTAATGCAGTAAGAATGTCACCCATAGCCTGATAAACTCAATAAGAGGTTCAACAAATAGATTTTGTTTATGTAAATCTTAAGAGTCTAGCCAACTGTAACACGGGAATGACAAAAGTATCTCGGGCTAATTAACTAGTTACTTGTTGATTATTGTTTTAAATATTTCCCTCAAATGCACTGTTTAGTACTATACATCTTTCCAAGCTTTTATTTAAAAGTATGAACATAATAATGGCTCTTTGCCTCCTTTGTGGAGATTGTATTCTAAGTATATACTTACTACAAAATATGAAACATTCACATTAAAATGAACACATAAAAAACACACATTCTGGTATATGGAGGGGCGTTTTAGAAACTTTAGGAAACACTTAAATGTAAATAGAATACATACAGAACTCCACATCCGTATTATGGAAAACTGCACTAGAGCAATTTTTTAACATTCATTATATTTAAATTGCATTTTGATTGCTTCTTAGTTTTATATTAGTATTTTGGAGGAACAGGATTGTATTTTTGTTCTATCAGAGGCAGAACCAGATTCTTTAGCATCTAAGATGTGAAGCCATGTTGTTGTGTTACAAAATCATAGAATATGTTGAGTTGAAAGGGACCCATCAGGATCATTGTATCCAACTCCTGGCCCTGCACTGGACACCCCAACAATCACACCATGTGCCTGAGAGTGTTGTCAAAATGCTTCTGGAACTCAGACAGGCTTGGTGCTGTGACCATTTCCCTGGGGAGCCCATTCCAGTGCTCAAGCACCTTCTGGGTGAAAAACCTTTTTCTGATATCCAACTTCCCCTGACTCAGCTTCATGCCATTTGCTCGAGTCACGAGAGGGAAGAGATCAGTGCCTGCCCTTCCACTTCCCCTCATGAGGAAGTTCAAGAATGCAATGATATCTCCCCTTAATCTCCTCTCCTCCAGGCTGAACAGACCAACTGACCTCAGCCACTCCTCATACAGCTTCCCCTCAAGGCCCTTCACTGTCTTTCCTGCCCTCCTTTGAATGCTCTCCAGAAGCTTAATGTCTGTTCTTATAATGTGTTGCCCAAAACTGCTCACACTTTGCTGAAGTCCAGAAGTATTACACCTGCTGGCTTTCCTAGATCAGCTAGGTGGGTTATCCTGTTGTAGAGGGAAATTAGGTTTGACAAGCAGGACTTTAGCCTCATGAAGCCATGCTGGCTATAAATGATGACTGTGTTGTCCTCCGGGAGTTTTTCAATACCTCCCAGAATAATCTTTTCCATGACTTTACCAGGCACTGAAGTGAAACTGATGGGCCTGTAGTTGCTGGGGTACTCCTTTTTGCCCTACTGGAAAACCAGGACAACATTAGACAGCTTCCAGTCACTGGAACCTCTCCAGTTAGACTGGGAAATAATCCATCACCAATAGAAGAAGATGCAAGAGAGCCATAGTGAAGGATAGACCATTTTCGAAAACCAAGAATATGGTTTTAGTGAATGTGTTGTAGAGAAAATGAAGAGGAACAAGACAGGACAAGGATGTTGCAAATAACCAGGGGATGAAGATAAGAGGACAAAACAAATTGTAGGATGAAAACTTAGATGAGCTATTTGAATGGACAGATGAAGAAATAAACAAATAGAATGGGTGAGATGAGAATATAATTATAAGGCATGGTGGAAAAAATGAGGTCATTTCAGTACAAGAATGGAAACGAAATAAAGGGGTAGGCCAAAAATAGGTATGTATGAAAGTCAGCAAAGAAAGGAAGCATGGACTATAACCCTTGTAGGAATGATGAAGCATCTTTCAGACCTAACATGAGTGAAAACAAGGCAAAAAGGAGACTGTCTGAAGGAGGCAGATGGAGGAGTTACTGTATCAGTGACAGGAGGTACAGGGAGCCAAAGGAGTTAGCTTTTTTTCAGTTTCTTTGATTCAGAGTGTTTTATTTTATTAGTGCTCTTTTTGAGGTACAGTAGATGAAATTATGAAACATATCATTAAAGCATTTGTGCTTACCCAGATTCTTTCAGAAAATTTGCACTGGGCACTGTGAGCAAATCGATAGCCTTAGGGTGTAATCCCATTAACTACTTGTAGAGTGGCAAAGTAATTATGGTAATCCCTATTGGCTGGGTTGGAGCTTTTATGAGACCACCTGCAGGTCATTCCTTCTGACCTAAAAAGACCCATTTTGAACATTGTGCTCTAAAACCTTAGATGACTATTCTGAAATAACAGCATTAGGGGCTAATTAGTAAATATGCTTTCTTATTGATGGCATATCATTCAGAAATCGTATTTCCTAATTTTTAGCAGCTTTGGCATATAATTCAGAAATTGTATTTCTTAATTTTTAGCAGCTTTTTCAAAGATAGTGGATTGATTTCAGTGCAGCTATATATTTTTTAAATCCATTACCATCAATAAATCATGAAAAATGTACATGTACCCACACTGCATGTAATGCTTAGTATACTTGGGAATTACTGATGCCTTAATAATAGTATGTGTAGAAACAGTGGTGTAATTACTCCCCACTCTTTGTTACAAACAATGAATTTAATTCTCTTCTCATTTATGCTGGTGTAACTAAACTGACTTAAGAGGAATTTCTCTGTATTTACACTGCTAGGATGACAGGAGAGTCAAACTGAGCATTTGTAAGTTAAAGAGAATCAGTTCTTCACATTTATCATGCTCTGTTTCATTCTGGTTACTGAACTTCTAACTCAAGTTTCAAAAAGTAAGTCCCGCACTGCAGTAGAGCTTTTTTCAAAATATATTTGCTTTTAAGTAGAGACTTTGCACAGTAGAATGGGTTACAACTCCGTACAACACTCATTCTACTTCATTGTAGAGATAGTTTCACTAAATAAGAACTTATTTTAAGTAGATTCCGATTATGTATGTAAACTTCTTTAAGGTTTGTAGTTCTGCTGTGGCATGATGTTGTGTTGCACTGGAGACCAGGTACCAGAACCTTTGAAATGAGCAGAAGGTCTTCTAGTGTCAGGTGCTGCCAAACCAAACCTGAAATCACAAAGGAATAGGAATGAAATCCTGAAAATGAAAGATATGTCAGAAACTATCAGATATGATTTTTTTCTTCTTCTTTTTCTTCTTTTTTTTTACCTGAGCAGGCACATTATAGCAAGGTTTCATCAGTATGGAGGGAGAAAAAAGCGCAATTAAAGAGCTGTCAGTTAATCCCATGTTCTCTTATTAAAGAATTGTAAACATGAATATTGTCTAGTTAATGAGAAAAGGGCTGTCAGTGAACAATTAGTCTGGCCTTAAACAAAGGAGAAAAAGGGGATTTTTTTTTTTTATACTTTTCTGTGTTATATGCCTTTTAGAGGATGGTGAAATAAAGTATTGATTGCTCCATTTAAATAAATCCTTAAGGGAAGGTTTTCAATTTACCCAAGTGTTTGTTCTGATAGGAAAGGCTAAAAGACAAGTGCCTTGTCATTGTGTGTGCTCAAACTGCACAGTATCCTCATCTAAGTTTGTCAGAGAATTGGATTGAAATGTCACTTTATCTAATGGGAGACATGAAATTGGCCTTGTCAGATCACCCACTTATTGTAAAAAATGGCAGTTCGTGTCTAATAGATGACATAAAAGTAATTAAACATTGAGCAAAAGGAAAATAGTAGGGTGGAATTGATTAAATGTATTTGGTGAAGTAAATTAGGGTTCTACATATGGTCCCTAGGTTGAATTTTTATAATAGTGGGCAGATCCAACGCAGATTAGATTTAGGAGACCAGAATGAGCCTGTCTGAGCAGACATCAGATTATTACAGAGTTCAGACTGCTTATTGAGTTCAAACAAGGCAAACCTAGGTGTCAAATTGGTTAAAAGGAGTTTGGTTAGGTTTTTAAGCAAGGGCATAGAAAGGTAGCCATCTGTAATGCTGGCAGCTTAAATGTCTACATTTTCCAAATGAAAAATTTAACACCGGGAACAGAACCAAACCCCTTCAGGACCTCTAGAGCAAAGAACTTATTCTGGAGGGCAAAGTCATTTTGATATCGAGACACAGTAGGAAAATATTAACAATTGCTTATCTGTGGTATCAGTTATTCTCATAAATTAAATATACACAGATACTCGACATTTGTTTTTGCTCTCTGCCAACTAACCTTTCATGCTGGATCCATCAGTCTGTACTGGTTTTTTACAAACAGTGCTGGTATTAGGACTTATTTTTATGGTTGCCTAACAATTCCTATCATGAAGTTCAGCTTTCAGATGCTCCTATTTTGGCAAATTCACTTGAGAGTTGTATTTTTCAGTGTAGGTGTGTGCCTCAGCCTGAAGATTTTGAAAAACCTACAGCCAAAGCAGCTGATAAAGTTCATCCATCTTACCAAACTTGCCACAGGAAAGCTCTGAAGACTCTGAAGCAGTAACATTTTTTCAGAAGGGTACTAGTTATGTCAAGAATGCTGTTCTTGTGAAGAACTGTTCTTGTCAAGAACTTCTGTTCTCATGAAAGTCTGTTCTCAAGTATAGTCAGTTTACAAGCTACTAAATAAAGCCCACCAAGACCCTGAGACTTCTTGGAGTTAATCTCTCAGATTCCCCCCGGATTCTAGATGCAATGAATGGAAGTTAAAGGCAAGCAGTAATCTGAGCTCCTCTGGAACAGACTGGATCCAGGCACAGGAATCAAAACCTGTGAGCTTACTATTTCTGTGCTTTTAGTATACAGTCCTCCATTTTGCTGAACCCTTGAACTGTGAGGGTAAAATGCTGAGATGCACGATGTGGATAGCGCGGAGTGCAAGAGCAAGAAGCTGCATACCCAGATGAAGTTATTAGTTTTGGGACTGAAAGGTATGGCGTACTAGGAGGTGTTTTGAAATAAAAGGGAAGGTAGGTGAAAATTGGGACTACATAAACACTAAAAGCTGGGGAGAAACAGATGGGGGTGCTGGGACAGCCAGCTGAACATGAGCCAGCAGTGTTCCCAGGTGGCCAAGAAGGCCAATGGCATCCTGGCCTGTATCAGAAAATAGAGTGGCCAGCAGGACCAGGGCAGTGATTCCTCCTCTGTACTCAGCACTGGTGAGGCTGCACCTCAAGTACTGTGTCCAGTTCTGGGCTCCTCACTATAAGGAAGGCATTGAGGTGCTGAAGCATGTCCAGAGAGGGACAACGAAGCTGGTGAAGGGTCTGGAGAGTAAGTCATACGAGGAGCAGCTGGGGGAGCTGGGCTTGTTTAGCATGGAGAAAAGGAGGCTCAGGGGTGACATTACTGCTTTCTACAACTACTTGAAAGGAGGTTGTATCAGGGTGGGGATTGGTCTCTTCTCCTAGGCAGCTAGCGACAGGACAAGAGGAAATGGCCTCAAGCTGTGCCGTGGAGGTTTAGGTTGGACATCAGGAAAAATTTTTTCACTGAAAGAATGGTTGAGCATTGAAGCAAGCTGCCCAGGGAGGTCGTGGAGTCGCCATCCCTGATTCTATGATTCTGTGAAATGAGTGGAAGATATCATATATACAAACATGCATATGCAAAAAATGGGGCCAGGAAAAAGGAATTGTCTGGAAAGGATAACTTTCTGTTGCAGGAGGGGAGAGGAAAAGCAGATGCTGGGAGAGGCATGGTTAGAACAGCAGCAGACTGGATTGCAAGGAGAGCAGCAGGCACAGAGCTTATTGGTAAAACCTGAGGTAAAAAATAACACAAACAAACCTGGAGTGGAAATTTAGTGGTATTTGTAATATGGAGATGGTGACCATAGTGTAGGGAGAAAAAAACTGAGCAAAGCTGAGAAGAAGAAAGGTGGATGGCTTTAGACCACTTAAGTAAGATGAGGGTGGAGCGAGTGCAGTGCAGGCTGAGACACCTATGTCTTAAAAGAGAGGTTGCATGTCTGGAGTACACAAGTTGGAGCAATTGGGTTTGGGAGGAATCCTCTTTGGGAAAGGAAACTGTGCTAAGTTAGGGATGGGTGGTAAAAGTACTACAACTGCTACAAAGCTTAGCAGGATATTTACTAATGTGTCCAGCTAATTAGATTGTACCTGCATAGGCTTATAAGTGTACAGTACAAGGACCCTTGGGATTTTTTTTAAATTTTAAAATATGTATAAAATAGAGCAATGACATTTTCTTAAATGATGAATTTACAAGTAATTTTAGGAACATTAGGATACTGAGTCACGTCAAGTTTTCATCCTGAACAGTCTAAGTAAAGGAACAGTGTAAAGTTAGCTCACATATTATCCATGATACTGTTTAGAGGTATTGTTTAATTAAATAATTAAATAGTTTGGCAGGAATTATTTCAAGACTTTTAAAAATAAATTGCATGAAGAACTGTGGTGTTTCAAAATCATAGTCATGTCTTTTGTTATCAGTGGGGTTATTTGTTGCCCTTCATCCAAAGTTAAATGCTGTGAAAAGGCACTGTTCTCCATAGTTTTCAAAGGGATGGAATAATTTGCATGCTCAAAAGAGGAGCAGAATAATACATGTGCATAAAAAAATAGAGAGGAAAATGGGAAAAAATAGTCTTAATGGAGTTCAGTTGATTTCAATAGTATAAATTTGTAATTATTTGATTAGTTTTATAATAATTAAGATATTATTAATGTGGACATAGCATTAGAGATGATTGATACCTTAGTTTTTCACTTCAGCTGCTCATGATGTGCTGAACAGTATCATGTGAGAATATCATGGCATTGTCTTTCTAATAGTTACTATTTAGTAAGATGAATCAGCTTGCAGGATAAATATTTCTTCCCTGTTCCTCTGCAAATGTAGCATGGCTCTATCTCCCACTCTGTAACTCAAAAGAAAAATCGAAAATGCTATTTTTACTATTGAAGTAGTGTTTTGTCATTTTTCAAGTTAGTGGTTCTGAGCCACAGAGAAGTAATGTCTATTATTTTGGTCTTCTTTAACTCAAATCTTAGAGATTTACATTATCTCCCCTGGCATCTCTATGTGATGCCTTTCCCCTCCCAATTAAAATTTTAAAAGAACTGCAAAGCATAAAGATGTTAAGATATTGTAGAAAATGTTTGGAAATTCTGTATAATTTAAGTACAAAGCAATTTAAGTGAAGGAGTTGTACTTTCAAGTATGTTTTCAATTAATATAGAGGTGCATAGGAATAAGTAATTTACATGCATGTATGGCTACATTTGTTTTTATCCTCTGCGTAAGACAAGGGTTGCTCCTTATCATAAAGGCTGTCTTTTTCTCTTGCTTAATATAAATGATCCATTTGTGTGGGGTGACAGAGCATCTGCCTAAAGCATCTGGCTTTGTAAGGCAGCCATTGTTTTCTTTCCGTAAAGGGTTGTGCCCATCATAATTTGTCATAGAATTCAAGAAGAGGTCACATGTCTGTCCAAAATCTAAAAAGTGTAAAAGTTGAATATATCGATAAACTTACCTTGGTTTTCTTAGTTAATATTCTATTTTAAAAACCATTATTTGAAGGGTTTTACAGTACTGAATAGCTTTGTTTACTTGCTTCAGGAGAGATCTGCAAGGAAGAACTCCTGTTTAAACTATGTCATTGTACTAAATAGCCACTGCTACAAACTTGTTTCTGCTGTCAGTTCAAATTCCTTCCCTGACATACACAGCTGTAAGATCTCAGGTTTATTGTACCATTTTATAAAGGTATAATTTGCATGGTAGTTGATTGAGATTGCCCCACTGGCAACCATAAAATTGCTTTTGGTGAAATACAGTAGTGCTGCAGTGTGGTACTGACCTGACTTAAGTGATTCAAACTCCTCAGTATCCTAAAAAAATTAAATTATTCTGTCTAAAGAAAGCATAAATGAATAAGACAGTCATGAAATCAGCTCATTATATTTGGATATGTAGTGCTTGTATTAAAGAATCTGCTTACCTGAGTCTTATGTTTTTAACAGTCTCTCAATATAGGCATCATGTTTGTAATGAAAGGTTGATTTTATGTAATCTTGATCTCTGTTAAGAAGACAACTTATAGTATTAAACTATGCTAAATGGTATTAAACTGCATTGTATGCAGGTTTTGCTGAAATAATGCAGCTTGCATTACCCTTTGGCATTGTGGCCATAGAGAAATGAATAATATGCCCTAAGGTATAAGAAGACAATAAAATACTGTCTATTCCAAGTACTTGTAATACTTGGAATGAATTGGTGTAACCACTAACCTTAGTGACCTAACTCCTGAGTTTGCATTTTGAATGGCACTTCAACAGCCTTTAGTAGCATTTGAAACTTGAAAGTAATTAACTGTTCTTTCAGCATGGCTAAGTAAATGCCTTAGGATGCTCTATAAAAGTTCCATTTCATGTCTTGGTTCACAAAACAGCCTAATGATTTAAATTGATTCTAAATCATTTTGAGTCAAGTCAGAACTGTTTCCAGACATGCTATATCACTGTATGAAACCAGAGTTTATATACTACAGGAAGAATAGTTTCAATAAAACTGCAGCATGTTTCTAACTCAATGATGACATCAGTTTGCCATATTGTGCTAATGCAATGTTTTCCCTACTGATTTGAAAATGTAAACAATAGTCCTAATATGCTGGAATCTACCACAATATATTAAGCTATTTTTATATCTGTTCCCATTAGTAAGTATTAGTAGACATCTTTGGACACATGCTGGTTTATTGCCCTTGTATCATGTTCTTCATTATAATAATCAATTAGTTTTTTTAAGATGAGAATATAAAGTGATGATGCCTATGTTTGCTGTTTTGTAATGTCATATTCAGCAATTGCTAAGAGATTGCACAGATCGAAGTTTGCATACAAGTGTATGGTGCTAATTAGAAACACCATCTATCTGAGGCATAGCCGTCAATGCACTTAGTGCTCTGAGTTACTCTTTCTGTAAATTAAAAAAAGCATACTGTAGGATAATTACATGTTCGTTAAAATAGCAATTCTGTTATTTCTCAGGGAATATTGAATTATTTCCAGAGTTCTCTTTTTCCCTTTTGTTTCATTCTTTTATGTTCTTTGCTTTAGCTGTGACATTGAAGTCCTTGAGAAAATGATGAAATATATAAATTCAGCTTCTTGTCTGTTTGACTACCTATATCTCAACACATAAGAAAATGGTTAGCAGAAGAGGATAAATCTGAATCTAAAGCTTAGCGAAGACATGTCCCTCGTTCATTACATATTCTGTGTATCCTTAAGAAGGTGGCACTGTTTGCTGATAGATATGTTAAGAATATTGGATCAAACAGTGCCTTATTACAGTGACCTGGTTTCATTCTACTTGAATATATTTAACCAATGGGAAGGTGAATTTTTTGCAGATGTGATGCATGTAACAGCAGAGTAATTTAACCAATAGGGAAAACCCCAGTTTGTTATTTACCTTTAAGAAGAGATTATATTTGTAAATTATTTTTGCAGTCTAATTTAAAATGAGATGCCCATCACATAATAAATAAAAGTGGTTTTAAAATTTTGCTCACTTCTAAAATCTTTGGAGTCCAAACTATCAGGATATCACATGCATGCTTGCTCTGTGATAGAGTATTGTTTCTATGTGGTCGTTAGTGAAAATAAGCCATTACATGAAGTAGAATCAGGCTTGTAGTAAAAACTTCAGAAATCCCCCAGTTTCCTTTAGAAACTCTTTCATTTTTACCAGAGTGTAGGACTTGAAAAATTACTATACATATTCTGCTTACAGAGAAGTCTGAAAATGTGAAGTCTGAGTAGTTAAGTACATGAAAACTGATGAATAAAAAATTCATTTTGTTTTCATGCAGAAATTACTGTTCTGATTATGTCTAAGGATAGACTACAACATCAATTTTACCTTAAAAATGTTAGTTTTGGGTAGGAATGGTATTAACATCCAGGAAGAACTGTATTTGAACAGGAAAAACCTGAGATAATCTTTCTTTTTAAATTGGAAGTTAAGTTGCCATGTAATGTCTAATGAATAGAATTCCACTTGCACCTTGTTTGAAGTTATGTGGTATAAACCAAAAGCTTCACGTTAAAATCTCCAAGTGCAAAAGCAGAAGTGTGTGTATTGCAGTTTAATGAAAATAAGTCAATCTGTCGTGGTGATTCCTTTTTGTCCATATTTTTATGCAGTCTTCAGCTCTAATATGGTACAAAACACATCACTTATTTGAATGTTTTAGAAGCAGAAAAATTGCAAGTATAATCATTGCTTGTTTTTGTAACTGTCCTTCAGAGCCACCAGTTCCCATTGCTCCACCTCAGCTGTCCTCAGTCGGTGCAACTTACCTGTGGATACAGTTGAATGCCAATTCCATCAATGGGGATGGACCCATTATTCAAAGAGAAGTTGAGTATCGCACTTCAAGTGGAAGCTGGTATGACATACAACCTGTGGACTCCACAAGCTATAAGATTGGGCACCTGGATCCTGATACAGAATATGAAATCAGTGTATTACTTACAAGACCAGGTGAAGGAGGAACAGGATCTCCTGGCCCAGCTCTCAAAACAAGAACAAAATGTGCTGGTGAGTACTCACAAGTGATAGGAAAGTTGTAAGCATCTTTCTAGGGCTGAAAACATGAGTTATTTCGCTAGCAGTTTTTACTGTCTGTCTTAAAACCTGCAGGAATTAAGACTGAATGCTTTTAAGTATAAGCTATTAACATTTTCCAGCTGTGATGACCTTGAAACCAACCTTCAGTGCCACTGTAGTTTGTAGATGAAATCATGCTTTACTATCTGGTATGCATTGAGCTCTGTCCATTTCATTACACCCATCTCTTGCCAGTGTGTGTTTGAGTTTCAGGTTAGTTCATTCTTTTTATTTTTTTCCCTGGCTAGTTTCCCAAGCTTGATTAAAATTTTGTTTGTTTTGGCTAAAGTTACTTTTTTCCTTTTTTCAATGTCAGTTATATCAAACAATAAAAAGTGGAAGAAGATCCTCTGTAGCAGCAAAAGCATTCACTGTTAAGTCTCAATTAGAAGATGAAGTTTAGCAAAGGACTGCTTTCTTGAGTGACTGACAGCATGTCTTTTTATTAAATGAGAAAGTGTAATTGCTGGTGCGTTGTAGCAATCTTGGCTTCTGTTTTGGATGCTATAATTAATAGAGCTGACCTCTGATTGTAAAAACATACAAAGCAGGATAATTTTCAGTAAGTGTGGCAGTGATATTACTTTGGGATTCAGCTGCTTAAAAAATAATATTACTTGGAGATTCAGCTGCTCAAAAATAATAGAGGATACTGTGACCTGGATTTTTTTGGTCATTAGTATTTTCCCCCAATATTTTGAATCTTCTTTCTGCTGCTGTAAAATTGGTGGAAGATAGGCAGGAGTGTACCTAGAGGAAATGGGAGTAAGCAAGTAGTATTGGCTTATTGTTCTTAGTCTTTTAAAGAATGACTTGGTGCTATTTGTCCTTTGAACAGGAAAAATTACATACTTTAACAGAAATAATTGTGTCTTTCCATTGCATTTGAAAGTACAGTTACTTGTTGTGAAGTCACTTGGCCACCTGTCAGTAACTAAATGGCATTTCAGTTAAATTACATTGGTGTGATGTCAAACACAAAATGAAATATAGCAGCTTTCAAAATCCCAGTTTTATGTTTCAGAGATGCAAGCTTATACAAGTACTCACTCACTGATTTTTTTTCTTTTTTTTTCCTCTCATTACTGGAAAGAAGTATTTACCAAAAGCACTACGTCTAAGTTATAATAATGTTTAAGTATTTAGTATTTGTAGGATTTTCTGCACTAGACTAAGGTAACTTCAACTTAGTCAACAGTGAAACATAAAAATTTATTATAGTTCCCTTCAGGAGGATTTTGGGGTCACTGTTCCCTTCGTAGTAATGTAAAATATCTGTCTTGACAAGGTAAGTATGTATTTAATACACAAGTACTTCAGTTATTTTAAAATTAAAACAGTTTTTCTTGTAGTTTGATCATCTGCTTATGTGACCAGTTAATGCAATACTGGGTGCTAAGTGAGCCTGTCTGTACTAAAGGGTTAGAAAGCATGGTGAGGTGACACCAGCCAGCAACCAAGTACGCACAGGGCTGCTTACTTGGTCACTTCTGCCACGGGACAGGGAGAAAATGAAAGGCAAAAAGACTCATGGATTGAGATGAAGACAGTGTAATAGGTGAAGGAAAAGCTGCACTTGTAAGGAAAACAAAATAGGAAACTTATTCACTGTTTTTCATTGGCAGGCAGATGTTTAGCCACTTCCTGGGAAATAGTGCCTTGGCACACATACTGGTTGCTTGACAAGTGCCTTAACAGTTGGCATCCCCCCTTCCTCCTCCTTTCTTTGAGCTTTGATTTCTGACTGTGACATCATATGATATGGAGCATCTGTTTGGTCAGGTGAAGTCAGCAGTTCCTGCTGTGTCCCTACCAACTTCTTGTCCACCTCCAGTATATTTGCTGGGGGAGTGGAGTGGGAAAAAGAAAACCTTGAGGCTGTGAAATCACATTTAAAACATGGTATGTTATCAAGCTTGTTTTAGTCACAAATCCAAAACACAGCACCATACAGGCTGTATAAAGGAAATTAACTCCATCTCAGCCAGACCTAGTAGAGAGTGAAATCCAAAATTTTACTTATATTTAAGAACATCATATGCTTTCTGGTCTTTCCAGTGGTACATACTGTTGAGTAATAAAACATGCATTCAGTGTCATAAACCACTGTGTACTGGAAGTATTTTACTACCTGGTAACATCTTGTAATATATCAGAATTATTTGTGTTTTCATTAAGCTAAACAGTAACCTTCTTAAATTAAAAGCAGAAAATTAAGTGACTGAAAAATGTAGATTGAATGATGATATTAAATCTATCTCTACAACTGGCTATTTTATAGCAGAATATACTGCTTTGAAGGTGTAGTGGTTATTGGTTAACTGTTAGCAAGTGACATGCTAATAACCGGCCCAAGGGTTTGAAAAGAGATGCTGATAAACTAATGACGGTATAATTAAGCTGGGTAGGAGTAAAATAATGCCAATCTCCAAAGCATACCATAGAATTAATAAAACAGGAGTCTTTAAGAGAAGAATCATTGCACCTTTTTAATTACTGTGATAATTGTATGCTGCTTGCCTGTTCCCTAGGGGAAGATAGTGAACCACTTGGAGACTTGAAGCAGTATGCTAGGCATTCAATAATCTTAATAGTTCTCCAAAGCATTTGAAATATGTTTTCATTTTAGCAAAATGAGATTTCAGAGGCTTGTAATAGACAAGTCTTATCTGTAACTTTACTAAATAAAAGCATCTATAATTAGAATGCAAAGAAAAAATATCTCTGCAAACTTGGTTGCATCACGCTCGGTGGAGCAGTTACTACTTTTGGAAGTGCTTTGCTTCCTTTTGATGAAATATAATGTAAATGTAAGTGTTATTTCAGTGTAATGTTCAGGAAGGCCCAGGAATTACATTCAGGTCTGGATTAGATTTAACCAAGAATGTGGAGTTTAGGTTTGAAAAAGAGGAGTTTAATGGATTTTGACCATTGTGAACCACATTTGAGTCAGAAAAAGGGGTTTTCTCATTTCAGGGTATAAAATAGAGGCCTCCCCAGGTTGTCTGGAATTTGAATCACCAGTTACTGTGCTCAGAGCTCCCTCTTCCCACAAGCATCTCATATGGTTGAACCTAGAAGACTGCTGCCATTTAAAATAAAAGGGGGGCAGATGGGAAGAAAATTCATTAGGAGATAGGTACATGGCAGGACATTTCTGTTATACAGTATATCTCAAATTACTTGGAGATACATTTTTAGGCTGATATAAACTATTCTAGAATAGTCACCCACAATTAAAGCTATTTAGGGGCAGGTTATCAAAATGCTTCACACTTCAGGCACCGTTATCTGAGGAACAAGACTCTTAGCCAGGAGTGAGGCTCGTAATGTCAATCACTGCTGTAGAGAGCTTGGGTGAGCTGTTGCTAGCAGAGAAATAGCTGCACAAGTATTTGAACCAAAGAAATCACCTCATATGTAGGCATATAACAGTACTTAGAGCAGCTCTGCCATATGGGATATAAGAAGTTTGAGGATCTGAAAACCAGTACTTATTAAAAAAAACACCCTCTTATCTCTTACTGAAATAGATTGGGAATACCCTGGTGCCTGAAAAAGTCCAGAATCAAATCTTCTCTAAATCACAGAATCATGGAGTGCTTTGGGTTGGAAGGGACCTTAAAATTTGTTTAGTTCCACCCACCCTGCCATGGGCAGAGACACCTTCCACTAGACCAGGTTGCTCAAAGCCCCATCCAGCTTGGCCCTGAACACTGCCTTCTCTGCCACAGCTTCTCTGGGCAGCCTGTTCCAGTGCCTCACCCCCCTCACAGTAAAGAATTTCTTCCTAACATCTAATGTAAACCTACTTTCTTTCAATTCAAAGCCATTCCCCTTTGTCCTGCCACTGCAGTTGTTGATGAGACCCAGTCTGACCCAAAACCAGTAGAACTGTGCATAGTAAAACTTAAGTGGGTATGTTGAAGGATTAACATTAGATTATTTTGTAATTTCTTCTTACCTGTATCAATATTTTTGTGGGTAGAATTATTTATTTCAGTTTTATCTTTGAACTGCATTGCATGATACAAATCTTGATCTAGTATGTGTCTCTCCACTCTGATGGTGAGACAGTACTCCAGTTAAAACACTCCTGAAAAATCCAGAACTGCCAAATGAGCTCCAGCAAAATTTTTTTTTCCTATGGTTTCTGTAGTAGGAGACTATTTTTAAGCAATGTTGTTCCCTGAATCTACTGGTGGACAGATACATCTTAAAGACGGCTACCTTAGGAAGAAAAGGTAAAATAAAATCCTCTCTCCTGCAAAGGGAGGGAATTTTTAAGGCCCCCTAGGGAAAATGGTTGCTTTTTTTCTCATAATTTTTCTTTTTTCACTGTGACATTTGGAATAATTCCTGAAAATTAGCATATTTTTATTTGCTGAACCAGAAAATCTATTGGAAATTAAGAAAATAAAAATCATAAGACTGCAATGTAAGTAACTTCTGATGAATTATCCCCAAACTGTGGGGTTTTTTTAACAGTCAGAACTCTACTTCTCTGTGCCGAGAAACAATTATTGCCCTGGAGTATTTGCAAAAACAATCAGTGTCAATTTAACCAACAGTTTTCATACAATGAAGTAACAGGAATGTTTTAATTAACATCATTGAATTTGTTGTCTCTTCTACCCCATCTCCTGATCTTGTCAGGAGGAAAGCTGTTACTCCCAGTAAAACTGAGCTCTTGAAACACTGCTGCAGGTTTGTTGTAAAATGTCTGGTACTCCTAGAAGGCTTGTTACAATCCGTAAGAGCAGAGCAGAGGAACTCTAAATCCCCACTCTCGAAAAAGAATAGTCTTTATTTTATTCATTTTGCTTACTGCCCTGGCTTCATCTGGATAACCTTCCGAAGGTGTACAAATCACTTCACTAGTTCTATGCTGCGCACTGGCATCCACTGGCATTGTGAAAAAAAAAATCTACATGTGCCAGAATACACTGATGGAATGAGTATCCTCTTCCCTCTGATCGCTTAAGACCTGCATCAGGTTGCCACAGACAGAAGTATCTTTAGGCAAGTGGTACAGACCAGTAACTGTGTTGAACCCTGCATGTAAATTCAATGTGCTCAGGTATGCTACACAGCACTCCATGGCACCACTTTCCTCCTGCCCCATGACATGGAGCACTTGCCAGGTCCTAAAGAAAGACTGTCTGCAACCCCTAGTGTACAACGTTCTGAAGACAAAGTTACTTTTGCAGTTGGTCTTCCCTGTTTTTTACCCTCCCATCTTCTTTTGTTATTAATTCTGTAGTTAGTCTCCTCCTTTGTCAGTGTCCATGCCCTAGCCTCTCTTGAATCTCAGTGCTACTTACTGCTTATTTCCATGCCCTTCCCCATTCTATATCACTATTAAGAAAGAGTTCCTTCCTAAGAACTTCTCTAGGTTGAAATGGCAGCTGCCTTTCTTTGTCCTTGAAGGCTTCTTTGGATCTTTTAACTTTTTTGTCTCAAGAAAAGAGGAAGGATCTTATTGTTACTGGGAATTAAGTTATTCCATCTCATTGCTTTACCTTGGAGGACTGCCTGTGAAGAGGTTCAAGTTTTTTTCAGGCATATAACAAAGTCTTAACATTGCTTCGTTTTGTGATCATAAGAAAATGTCAACTTCAAGCTGTACTGCAGGTTCTTTTCCACAGCTCTTTCTCAGAACTTATCAATTTTCTCAGAAGTTTGAACCAAGGTTTTGTAGCTGTGTTGTATTAGAGCTAGACCTCAGGTCATAGACACCTGACTCCTGAGGAGGAGGGTTGCAGATATTGCTCCATTTTATTTTCCATGGAAAAGTTCCATGATATTTCTAAAGTCACCATTACTAACCTGAAACTGTAATAAACTTTAGTGGGAAGTTACATGATTTATCAGTGCTAGAAGTCCACAGTGAACTTACATTCATTTATGGTTTTATTGTGAAGGTAATTGCCTACTGTATTGTCCCTTCTTCTAATGCCTTTCTGATACACAAGCCATTCTTGTATAAGGTCTATTTTCTCATAAGAGTAAAAGCTAGTATTGAATTTTCTGTACTGTAGCAGGTGAATTTCAGCTTTTGGACGTGCAGAAGGTAAACTGATGGACTTTAATAGAATTCCAAGAAAATATGACAAAGTGCATGTCCATGTCTCTGTGTCACTTGTCACTTACTTCTGATGAGGAAACAAAAAATTGCATCTTCTTGTAAAGAGCCCTACAGAAAACACAAACTATGTTCAACTGTGACTAGTATATTAAAGTTCTTCTTTGGCAGCCACTTGTCTGGAAACAAGTCCCCATGTTTTTCCTTACTAAGATGATTTCTCTGATGAGATCTTACAAAACAGCCTTCCCTTGTGTTACTGGAAATCTCAGGTCAAGAAAAAGCCCAAATAATCCAAATTCCTCCCATAAAAGATCTCTTTAAATTCAGTTCTCCTCCTCTTTGTCTCACAGTCTAAAATTCCTGTCTGGGAGTCCTTTAAGTCCCTAAAAGGATAAAAAAAATAAATGCAGTAAGTGAAAGTGACTCCAACTGCAACAAATGCCACTCCTGTCTTCAAGAAGGGCAAAAGGGAAGACCCAGGGAACTACAGGCTGAACAGCCTCACCATAATCCCTGGGCAGGTGATAGAACAACAAGTCTTGGAAACCATTTCCAGGCGCATAAAGGACAAAAACATAATCAGGAGAAGTCAGCATGGATTCACAGAAGGGAAGTCATGCTTGATGAATATGATAGCCTTATGTGATAAAATGGTTTGGTAGGTGAGGAGAGAGAAGAAGAGATACTCAAAAGGTATCTGGACAACATACCAGATGCTCTAGTTGAGCAAGGCTGGTGGAGAGGGCAGTTGGACCAGATGAACCAGACCCTTCCTGTCTCAACCTTTCTGTGGTTCTGAGTTTCTGTCAAATTCTAGGAAGAGGAGCTGTGACCATGGTGTCTGTTAAATTCTCCTGGACGCTGCTTTCACAAGCAGGGATGTATCATGATCTCTCCACTGTATTCCTGTCATTCCCTGAAGCTGTATAAACAGTGAGGTACAGTGGGATGGGAAGACTTTATTGCAGACAAAAGTTTGAGTCCCACCACATTATTCTGTATGCTTCTTCAGATTTGTGGTTGCCAATGAGAGGGAAAAATAAACATTTTCTCTTAGAAAGTAAAACATTATCAGGGTATTTGCCCTTTCATTCCAATTGTGTCTTTCTTTTGCAGGGGAAATCACACAAAAATACTTTCCTAATATCAACAACCAAGCGAGCTGGTGCTATGTAGAAATTTCTTATACCTATACTTTTGTGTCTCCATCAGTCCCTAAATACATACTTTTGGGTTAGTTAGAGCATCCAGAGATCTCGCTTGAGAAACAGAATATTTTCCCTTCCCACCAGCTGACAGGGAGGGCAAAAAGAGGACAGGAAAACTGCAAATACCTAGGTCTGTTAGCCCTCTCTCTGACACACGTGCTGAAGTATGTAAGAATAGATACACATTCTAGTGATGATAAAGACACAGAGTATGAAACCTGACTATAAGATTGGTTTGTTTTGAGGAGCTCCACATGAAAATAAGAAGTAGTATTTGGGATTCTTTCCTGACAGTTACATCTGGGTTAATACAGGAGTGGAAACTGAGTGTGTGTAAAAAGAACTGCCAGAAGGACTGTCTTTGGTCATGTGAAAAGCAATCATATAAATGGAGACTTAGTTCTTCACTTCATTAGATTCCCATTTCAAAACATTTACAGAGGAGGAAATTAACCTGCTCTTTGAGACAAATGAACCTTCACCAACTTACAGCAAACCTGAGGGGCAAAATTATTAATTTCACATCTGCCAGGTAGAGGGAATGTGAAGAAAACATAATGACCCTTGAGAAAAAGTAGATAATATGATTTCTGCTATGACATATCTCAATCTGCAGAATTGTTGCAGTTTTTTATTAATTATAAAAATAAGCTCCAAAAAACACACACTCAAACAATTATTTTACCCAACTTAAATTCAGGAAGAATTTCTCGTTATGAAGTGAGAAAAACCCAGCAAGTTGGGAGTGTACTTATTATAAACAAAAGACTGGTATGCAGGCACCTTTAATAGAAATGATAAATTAGATATACTTGTGAAAAATACTGATAGGGCATTCCTTAGTATTACTGTGTTGAGAACAAATTGAATATGAACTGTTTCATAGTTGCTTTGGATCTCTCTTTTCAAAAGTATTATTATTGCACATTTAAATAAATGTATTGGTACTCTATTATTAAAAGCAATTAGAAATAATGGGAAAGGGCATACTTTGGGTATGGGTGCCTTCCCTGTGAAGTTCTGTGAGTGCCTTGAATTTTTTTGTAACAACTTTCTGCTGAGCACTTTCTCCCCTCTCCTGAGGCCAGTTTTTACATCAGCTATTCCAGTTTACGCATACAGTTATGCCCTACTGCTTTTCAGTTATAGGCAAACTTCACTATTAATAATGCTGATCCTTTGGCAAAAACATTAGGAAATAAGACAGGAAAGTATGACTTTTCCTCTGGCTTAGTCAATGGAGAAGGTCTTATCCAAAACCAAAGCAAAATCTTTTATACATTTGAAGTTTCCAAAGTATATTTACTTAAATTCATGTCTAAAAGAATAACTAATTGTGTGTGCCCAAGTGTGTATGTGTGTATACAGACACTTGCACACACATACGTATCTCCATCTCTTTTCCTTCATATATATGTATGAGTGTATCACCTATATGATTTAGAGGGGATTTAGACTCTAAAGGATAGGTTTTGTAATTAAAAAAAATAAAAGGTTGCATGAACCTCTGAGCCTTCTGTTTGAGGAGTCAGGAAAATAAGATGTCTGATAGACAACGGAAGTCTAATTTCGGAAAGATTTGTCTACTAACTATCACCACATTATGAGGGTAATCACATTTTCCCTTACGACAGACCTGCAAGGCAAGAAGCAGCACTCAACTAACCACAAATCTGCTATTGAATGGAGTATTTGACTTCCATTTGCCTGCCCTGAACCTCCTGAATGAGGGCACTACTTTGGCTCTCTCTCATCTTGTGGAATTAAATTCTGGCACCACCGTGTCAAATAAGTTTAAATTTTAAACAAGTTATTTGGATGAAATTTGCCAATGGTTTTAATGGGTGTTGAAAGATGGAAATGGATGAACAGGCAGGCATGCTCCTTGGTTTTGATATTTTAAGGCTTGCTCTTTTGTTTGAGGCTGTTAGACCATGCGCTGTCTTGCCCAGCAGCTTTGGCCAGCTGTAAAAACACATAACTGTACAATCCTGTTGAAGTATCTGTGAAGTGTGAAACATCCAGGAACTATATGGAAACACAGAGATACTTCAGTTTTTTAAACCTTTTAGAAGTTTGAGGTTTTTTTAAATTACTTACAAAAAAGTAATATCAAAGGTTTGTAGAATGAACGGTATATTAATTTTACCTCACTTCAAAGGAAAATGAACAATGACACCACAGGTTTTTTCAGTGTCTGGGAGCCATATTGGCTTTGCAGACCTATTTGTTTTACAAATGTAGAGCTGTACACAGAATTCAGTCCAACTTCCTGAAGGTTTCGAGGAAGAAGAGCTGGTGGTATGATTTCTGGCTTTTCTGGTACTACTTTTTGCTACAAAGTGCAATTACAACTTTATAACCTAGACTGTAGACTATGTGCCTAGTTTGAGACCTGAAATCAGGGCAGATCCGGAAAAAGTATCCTGACTTTGGAGAAACAAAAAATTCTCTCTTTTTCTTCAGGGCACTGCCACTGCAGTGCTGTAAACAGATAATGCTGTCCTACAGTCTGAGCATCTCTCCTGGTGAGCAAATATGCATCACGTTTCTGTTTACAACTACAGAAAAACAAAGTTGAGACGTTCACAGAGCGCTAGACCTCAACTTCTACAGATGTAAAAAAGTGGTTTTGTTTGGCAATCTGTCTAATTGCTGCTGAGTGTGTTGGTTAGGCAGGGAGGGGCATCCCTGTGGAACTGAGATTCTTCCAGACTGTTGTAGAGCACAAACATCTGAGGGAGGAAAGTTTCTCTGTTTTCTTTTTTTTT